>NW_024358389.1:130299-360005 GCF_014805655.1 Passer montanus
TGGGGAGCGAAGGGCTGGAGCCGCAGCGCCAAGGGCTGCTGGCGGGCGGAGGCTCGGCCATGGGCGATTTCCAGATCTCGGTGGAGGAGCTGAACGAGCTCCTGTCTAACGGGAGCGGCTGCTACAGCCTGCCCAGCGCGCACAGCAACGAGGTGGTGCCGCGCATCCACGTGGGGAACGCGTGAGTGCGCCGGAGCGGGGCCGGGCGGGGGCGCGGAGCAGGCCCGGGCGGGCGGGNGGCCGGGCCGGGCCGGGTGCGGTGTGTGGAGGGGCCGGGCCGGGTGCGGTGTGTGGAGGAGCCGGGCCGGGTGCGGTGTGTGGAGGGGCCGGGCCGGGTGCGGTGTGTGGAGGAGCCGGGCCCGGTGCGGTGTGTGGAGGAGCAGGGCCGGGTGCGGTGTGTGGAGGGGCCGGGCCGGGCCGTGAGGCGCGGGGCTCTCACCGAGCAGCTCCCGGTGCTTGGAGCCGGGGGCAGTCAGGCCGCAGGACGGGATCTGGATCTCAGCGGGGTTTGCTTTTTACACCACATCACGATTTCAGTTATCCTGCTGATTCTCCTTACCCTTTCTGGTCCATCTCTGTGCACTTCCTCCCTATGAAATTGGGGAATTTTTTTATTCTTTTTTTTTTAATACATGTGTACTATACTGGATCCCTGCTCTTATTTTAGGTTTGTACCTCCTAAAGAAGTACAAGTCAAGATCATAGATTGTCACTAACTTACTTTTAAGCCAAACCAAATGAAATGAGTTCCTGCCAGGACATGCACATCTAGAGATGAGACTGAAATCATTCAGCAGCCAGCCTGGTGTCTGACAGCCACCATCTCCCTCATACTTGCAGTAGTTACAAAATAGTATTAGTTTTTTTCCTGGAAAAAAGGAAGTCATAGGTTGCAAGCTGATTTGTGCATTACATAATTTTTAAATAACTTCGAAGGTAGTTAGCTACTACAGAGCCATTTTCATTGTCAGTAATTTGTTTTAATTATAGGGTAAAGACTTTAATATGTTCACCTGCAAGAGTGTCCAGGAACACATAATAAACGTATAAGTTGCACAGTGAAAAATCTCTGTCTGGTGGAAATCTTAACTGTAGAGAAAGACTTTTTATGGTTTTTTTGTTTTTTCAGAAATATCTGAAGCACCAGTGCAATTTTTAGCACAGGAGCAGTTCAGCTGCTAGTTGGATAAACTGAAAACGTGCAGTTGTATTGTCAGTGTTTTTAAAAGAATGCTGAAAAATTGTAGAGGGCAGCTAAAAGTAAGAAATAACTTTGTGGCTGAAAAAACTATTTCACAATTGGAACAGATCATCTACTTAATTTGTCAAGACTTAAGAGACAGTAATATCTTTGAAGCATCCACAGAGAGTTAAGGTAGTGCTGAGGTCTAGTTGAATAGATGGATTTCCATTAAACTTTGGTCACTTCATGGTGAAGTTGATATTCTCTAACTGGAAAAAATATTAATTTTTAAGAGGCTTTTTTGCATCAAGTGGAGCTGTGGTATATTCTGCACTGTAAGCAGCATTTTAGTAATATATTAGTCATTCTGAAAGAATATGAATCGCCAATATCATTTTGAGCTTCATGTCCAGCTTTTTTCCTCTTGTTGTGTGCAATATAGGGTCACGTTTTGGATAATAAACAACAGAGATTTTATAATAAAAATTTACAGAGCAGCCAGAGTAGGGGGATTGGAATGCCAACACATGTTATGAATGCAATAGAATTTGAGCAGGAACTCACAGGAAAAAATTCAAATCTCTGAGTGAGATTCAGAAACTTCTGTTGGTTACCTTTGGGAATATTTTGCACAGCAGTGCTGCTGTCTCTCCTTAAGAGAAACTCATCTTTAGATAAAAAATGACAGCAAAGAGACATTGAGGCTGATGAGGTTAAATTGGGTCATAGTTTAAAATAACAGTTTGTTAAGTGACTTCAAGTTGCAGGCAGAGCCAAAGTAATTGATCTCCCAGGCAATACATGAAAGTCAAAATGAATGAAAATACAGAGATAAAATTATAAAACAGTTTTTAAATTGTGGGTTTCCATATTACCATTGGCCATTCTGACCTCTCAAGAAGATTAGGCAAAACAAGAATTATATAGGTGAGAGACAAGCACAACGATATCTTTTTCAAACAATAACAAAGTAACAATTTGTGATGCACTGCAAGTGCATATAATTTTGTGTTGTACAAGTGGAGATGTGTTTCAGTGTAACATCTTGATCTGACCAGAAGGGTTGGACAGAATTCATTTTTATCAGGATTGCATAAAAATGGGGACAAGAGGGAGCAGTCAGCACACTGCAGGGTGGGAGGCTTTTTATCCAGAGCAGCCATTCTTGTGAAAAGCAGTGTTCTACCTGAAAATGAGCAGGCTTAGATTTCTGACCTCTGACTAAGGGAATTTGTTTGTGGGTTTTTTTCCAGATGCCTGGAAACCTGTAACATTTATGGCCTTGTCTCCAGAACTGTATTTGATAAAAATGTTCTGGGTTTGATTGCCCAGTCTTACTTTTTGTGTCTGCCTTAATGTATGTGAGTAATGCATTAAGCAGTTCTTTGTTTTTAATGTGCTAAAAGTGCAGGTGTGTTGGAAGGGGTATGGAGGGCATTCTCCCAAAATTAATATTAAATTCAGTTACTCTAAGGGACGTGTTGGTAAGCAAACAAATTTGCATGGACAGGACAGTGCAAATTACAATGTGTTAATAGCCTGGCATTTTTTGCCATTAAGAATTTGGTTTATTTGCTTGTAATTCCATATGCCAATACTTCACAGCCTCATGTATCCTAAATTGCTGATGAATGGTACTCCAAAACCTGTTTTGTGGCTGGTAAAATAATTCATCCCTGTTCAAAAGAAACACTTCTTACTGGTGTTTCTCACAGGATGAGGAATTCTAAGTCTTCCATATTGAGGATGGACAAGACTCTGTGGTTTTTTTTCAGGAACCAGATGAAGCTGATGTTAGCATCTCTCTGCTCTTTGGAGGAGCTAGCATTTCACCACCCAACATGATGCAGCTGGAATGAAATGTTAAGGATGAGAGAGATCCAAGGACTGTTTGCAAAGGGAGAAACAAATGGCATACAAATTCTCTCTTTTTCACCTCTAGCTGTGTAAGAAAATCACTTGTAAAATCTGCAAAAAATCATTCACTGGGAATGAGTTTGCCTCCAGGGAGTCCAGTCTGTTGCCACATTCAACCATGATTTCAGGATGGGAGTTCCTATTGATGCTGAACAGTCACATATATGTAATCTATATAATATTATATCATCTATATAATGTTAATTAAACCATATGCTCACCCTACTAAGCATAGGAACTCAGCACTGAATTAACACTTTCTGGTTTGGCCTTGCTCTGTAGGATTTTTGTGTTGAAAGCAGAGTTCTCCAGACACTGAAACTTCTCCCCTGGCACAGATGATGTCCTGCCAGATGGAAAATCTGTCAGCATTTGTTTGGGTAATGAAGTCTTACAAATATTTGGTTCATTGCCATAGTTGCTTGGCACAGACAGCAGAAAATGTAGAAGCTTCAGTCATGCATAAATCTTCATCTGCTTTCACTAGAATTTAAGGGGTGTGCAGTCGTCAGGAAGAAAGGAATTCTCAAGATGTTCATGGCCTTGAATTACATTAAAATTGTGAGTGAATGGACTCAGAGATTCATATAGATGTAAACTGACTAATTTGGGTGTTTATTTTAAGTTTTTAGATTACCTAAGTGTCCAGCTAAAAGCCAGAACTTGTCCAAAATGATACTGCACAAATGCTTATCTGGAGCTCAGCTTAATATTAAGACTCCTTGTATTTGCAATTTATGAGTTGAGCTCTGGGGAGTTTTTAAAAATATTTCTGTTTCCATATCCAGTTAAACACATACTGAAAGCTGCTTTTAAAACCAGTCTGTCTAGGCCACCTGTTTTCACACAGTGTGCAGGAACTGAGTTATCCTTCAGCTCAAGCTTTCTGTCACATTCTGCTGATGTTGACCAGTGGGGCTTAGATTTTACTAGGAGACCATATAGAGTGATAAATCATGTGGGTTTTTTTTTTCTTCCCTGGAAAGTGAGGCAAATATTGCAACTGACATATGGAAATAATCAGACTCAGAATGAAAAGCAGTGGGATTATGGCAAAAAGGAGTTAATGCTCTCCTGATATTTTACTTTTATGGTTAGCTCCTCTCACTGTGGATTGCAGTCCAGGGCACAAGCAGAGGTTGGTGCATGGTCACTTGTGTTACTGAGCAGGGTTGTTTGCCATTTTACATCCTGGAGCTTTTATTAAAGCTTATGGCATTATTAGTGGATCTAATTAATTGTCATCATCCAGCCTGAAAGGCATGATTATTATCATCCAGCTCAATTGTTCACTAATAGGCTAGGTCACTTTTAGCCATCTAAAGCTCATGGTTTTGCTACAATTTTTGGGAAAACTGAGAAGTTGGAAAGGACTTAGCTTTCACTGAAAATGCATTCGCTGCATACTAATTGTACTTAATGCCATCATACTCATTTCTGAGTTGTGTTCAGCAGCAGATTACCGAGCAAACCTCACGTGTTCCATTTCCAGTCCTGCCCTGTGGGCACTTACAAGCATTCTTTCCAGAAATGAGAAGAGGCTGAGCCCCCATTTTGTGCAGTCTAGGAATTTCTGTGCTCTAGAAAGTTTTAGCACTTCCAACAGGATATTTCTGTCAAATAACAACTAGGAAGTAAGAGAATATCCATTGGTACCTAAAAGCACTGAATGCTTTCTTAAGCACTTTAGCATCTTAAACATCACTCATGTGGAGTCTTTCACATCCAGATACTGATTTCAGCTAAGACACCAAAAATTGTAGCACTTGTGATGAAAAGACTGAATGATATCTCTGTTTTGATGGCCTCTGCATAGCCTTGACAGATCTTTCCATGACTTCAGAGGTGTTGAATAGCACAGGGCACAGAACTACGCCTCTTAGTAGCCCTCAGATGAGTCTTTTGAAGATTTAAGTAGCATTTACTCAGTTACTTTCTTCCTGTGGCCTGGTAAGAAGTCAGTGCTGTTTCACAGTGTTTAAAACTGACCCCTAAAATGTCAGTTTGTCTGGGCTGCCTGCTAAAATAGCAAGTACTGCTTATGAAGTTCTGCAACACTGGTTCCTGACAGTAGAGGTTTTTTATAACTGGTTTGTAAGTTATTTTATGTGGATAACTGATAACCTTAGAAGTAAATGTGTTGTCATCTCCAGTATTTTCCTACTTTAGTCAGAATTTTACGTTCAGAAAGTTAGAATTTTGTGCCATAATAGGATCTAACAGATGCAGATTCACTTTCATGTGTGCATTCCTCAGTGTCAGCCAAGAAAGCAGCATTCTCTCATGCACAAGTAGGGACCATGGCTCTGAATGTTTCTGTGAATAACCTGTAGCTAATTCACTTTTGGGCACAGTATATTTGGCATCTGTTAACAGAAAAATCCAAGGGTTTGGTTATCAATACCTAAGTACTGAGATGATTGACCAAATTCTAATCATTTTCTTGACACTTTTTGTCACGCAGGTTCATAGCCAAGAACATAATGAGGCTGCAGCGTCTGGGGATAACCCATGTTCTGAATGCAGCAGAGGGGAAATCATTCATGCATGTGAACACTAATGCAGAGTTCTATGAAGGCTCAGGCATCAGATACCATGGCATTAAAGCTAATGACACACAGGAATTTAACCTCAGTCGCTACTTTGAGGAGGCAGCTGATTTTATTGACAAAGCCCTTTCCCAGAAGGATGGTAAGGCAAACTGAAATACCTTTCTTCCATGTTTTCTGTGCACTGCATATGTTTCTTAGTCATTTGCTGTTTGAAATGCTTCTTTGCTCTTATTATCCACAGAACAACTAAATGAAAAATTCTAATAAAAGCCCTGAATCAGGCACAAGAAGGCACAGCTTAGTCTTGTGTTCATACATGCAGCTCTCCAGTACATGGCAGGGGGAAGTCTGTAGGGGTGACTTTGAAATGGGGAACAGCTGCTGCATCTTATTATAGTTTCTTTCTGGGAAGAGATGTTTTACTTTTCCTTAGATGTTTTTAGCTTTTTTCTTTTCTACCAAAATATTCTTAAAAAATAAGTTAAGCTTCTAAAAGTTGTTTAAGGACATTAGAATACTTTTCCTTAGATGTTTTTACTTTTTTTCTTTTCTACCAAAATATTCTTACAAAAATGAGTTAAGCTTCTAAAAGTTGTTTAAGGACATTAGAAATTACAATTTAAAGGCAGAAGTGGTATAAGTAATACAAGTACTGAAGAGTAGTCACATAACCTGTTACATGGGGGTTTTTTCCCAAATGTACAGTAAGAATACAGACTGTCACCTTAAATTTTATTACATTAAGTCATTACATTATTTTATGTGTTGATTGCCTCTATTTCTTAGGATTGCAGGAAACTTGAAGGTTATATTTGCAATGTTTATTGCCACATTTCTCTGTAGTGTGTTTCCTCAGAGCAGAAATCCTAGGACACAGTGCAGTGGGACAGATGGTGTTTGTGTTGTCTAGCTATTTCAACATTCCAGTTATTTCTGCACATGCTTAATTTCCTTCTTGCTTCGTGACTGAGCATTGAATAGGAGGAATGAGAACTCCCACAATTCTAGAAGTTCTTTCTCTGAAATGGGCAAAGGGGTTCTGGAGCTGTGATGTGGGTTTTGACAGATGGAAATAAATTCTACATCCAGTTTGGTGGAGTATGAAAAATTCTGAAAATTAAATACAGCTCTTGCAGTTAGCACTGTGACTCACTGAAACAGAGAGGAGAGAAGGGTTTGCTGTGCCATGACTGTACCTGCTCAGTTTAGTCTCAGGGTCAGTAAATTCAGTCAGTCTGGATTTGCAGCAGTTCATTTGCTGATTCTTTCAGTCTTAGCAGTTGTTTACCACACCCACTACTGTTTTTTTAACGTGGTAAACAAAGAGGAACCTTGGAGCTGGGTGATGTTGGAGTCAGTTTTAAGATTAACTGGCTACTGCAAATTGTTAGTTTGACATAGAAGTGTAGAGTGAGGATAGTGAAGAGAAGAGGAATATAATAGTGTTCTCCTTCCATTTCATTCCAGTGTGCAGTGCCTGAAGTTTTGGAAGGCAGGTCTGGTATCCTGCCCTTCAGCCACTGCCTTCCACAGAAAAAGGCTAGAAACCTTTTTGCTGCTGACCACTTGCTGAAAAATCAATTCTCTTCCATGTCTATAATGAAGAATCTCTAAATTTTGCTAATTTATGACTACAGGCTCTCAAGAAATGTTGAGAATTGTTTTAGCTCTTTTACCGTGATTTGCCTTGAGCTGAGAAGCTTTTGCTGTTTAAGGCAAGTGTGGTAACAAGATTTCTGTTGGTGTGGTTCAAAGCAAGTTATGGTTATGATAGGAGTGTGTGTGTATGATTCAGCTGTTTCCTTGTCTCAAAAAACCAGTTCATTCTGGAGAGTAGACTAGGGCCACATGGTCCCACTGCATTTGGGAAGGAGAACATTTCTGTGTCTGGAAAAGCAGGTCAAAGAGGAAGAAGCTGAGAAACAATAAAATCAGGTTAGATGTCTCTAAGAGAGCAGTGGCCTGCTCTTTTATTTTTTGATACCTCACTGTAGGATTTGGCCTCATGGTGGGTTAACCTTGGCTGGACACCACGTGCCCACCAAACCATGCCAGCACACCCCTGCCTCAGCTGGACAGGGGAGAAAAATAAAACAAAAGTCTCATGGGTCAAGATAAGGGCAGGGAGATCACCCAGCAATTACCATCACAGGCAAAAGAGACTCGACTTCAGGAAGTTAATTTCACTTAATGCCAATCAAATCAGAGTAGGGGAGTGAGTAACAAAACCAAGCCTTAGAAGACCTTTCCTCTACCCTTCTTTCTTTCCACATTCAGCTTCATTCCCTGTTTTCTCTGCCTCCTCATGCCAAGCAGCACAAGGGCACACGGAGTGGGGATTGCAGTCAGTTCATCACACGTTTTTGATGAACACACACCTTCCTCTTCATTCTCTTCCCCTGCTCCAGTAGCACCCACAGGAGTCATCCAAGAACTTCTCCCATGTGAGGCCTCCCTAGAAGCTGGATCCCTTCTTCCATGGGGCACAGTCCTCCAGGAGCAGTTTGCTTTAGTGCAGGGCTTCCACAGGTTCACAAATGCTGCCTGAAATCCTGTTCCACCATGTGCTTCTCTATCCATGGAGCCACAGGTCCTGCTGCAGTGCCACCTTCCCATGGGGTCATGGCCTCCTCTGGGCATTTCCCCTGGCTCTGGCACTGGCAGGGGTCCCCCCACAGGCTGCAGGGGGGTGTCTGCACTGCTCTGGACCTGCATGGATTGCAGGGGGACAGCATGGTCACCATGGTCCTCCCCACAGGCTCTTCTCTCCAGTGCCTGGAATTTCTTCTCTTCTGTCTTCACTGATCTGGGTGTCTGCAGAGGTTTTTTTTCACACGTTCTCACTCCTCTCATTCACCTGCTGTTGTGCAGCAGTTCGTTGGGTTTTTTTTTCCCCTTCTTAAATATATTACCCCAGAGGTGCTACCACTATCACTGGATCCAGCTGGCTCTGGCTCCTTTGGACATGGGGGGAAGCTCTGGCATCTTCTCACAGAAGCCACCCCTGTGGCCCTCCCCACCACCAAAATGCTGCCATGCAAACGGAATTGAACCCACCTAATGTGTAGAGTGAGTTCCCTAATTAATCAGCTGGAAGCATTTCATTGATGCTGACAAACAGCATGGTTAGATATTTCTGCCTCTTGTCTCTGCAGAGCAGGCAGCTTCATCTGCTTGAGTGTTGAGGTGGCTTCATAACAGCCAGAGAAGTGGCCAGGTGTGCTGCAGCATGGAGTTAGTGTAGCAGTGCACAGAAAGGCTGGGTGTCTTTGAAGAGATGCAGTGCATGCCAAACAGCATATTTGTTTTCAGTGTGTTTTAAACTTCATCTACTTATGCTCTTTGGTACTGGTCATCTTTAGGGGCAAAGCTTGTCAAACCCAGCAAAGACTGGAAAAGTGCAGTGAATAAATATAGTTTGATTCTTGTGGTATAGTAGCAAATCTGATCAGTGAGATTGTTTGACATGCAACCTATTTTTTTTTCTTTTGCATTACCTTTGCTCACACACTGTGTAACTACCACCAGTGTGAGCACCTTTCTCCCAACTCCAGCATGTCTCCTGTAGCATTTCAGTTCTCAAGCTGTGACAGCACTGTTATCAATACACTTATCAATACACAACATCCTAGCTATTTCCTGTAACAGCATGGGCTTTAGGTGTGGTTACTGCTACCTCTGTCTCATTTCCCAACAAGCATCTCCTGTGGAAAAGCCACTTGGTGAGCATCCAGGCAAAGCAGTCCAGTCCACACCACACTCACCATGGCTAGCTCAGCCAAGGGAGGCAGAAGGGCCTTTTGTATGATCAATTCCAGTGAGGTTTATTTCAGCAGGCTGAAGGGGAGCCAGAGACAAAAGACCTTGTGCTCTGCACAGGGTTAAGTAGGGGAGGGCTCTGAGGTGGCACCAAGGGCAGGGCAAAGGGTGTTGGCATTCAGGGAGGATGGGGCTGGCCACCAGGGCCACCACAAGCAATGAGGGAACAGGGAATGGAGGAACCAGGAGAAGTTGGGACTTAAGGGGAAAGGAACTGGGATGGATCAGTGTTAAGCAAGAGTCCATTGGGAAGTTTTTTTTGTCCACCCAGCTGGGGAGAAGCTCTGTGGTCATAAAGTCTCTCCAAGGCAATGCTCTGGGGATTTCCCTGAGGGGGAAGGCTTCTGAGGATTCCACAACTCCCCTGTTTTTCTTACTATGAAGACTTCCCCAACGGACTTCTGCAGACACTTAACAGGGAAACATGAGTAAAATGATAAAAACAATTATTACAATCAAAAAAAAAATTTCTTGAACAAAAGATGCAACCCATCTTGTTTCCCCAGTTGTTTGTGGCATTCACATTCTCTGAAAAAATCCCTTCACCCAGGATTTTTGTCCTGGGAAGCTGAGAAGCCTCAGAGAAAAGGAAAACAATTCTTATCTCATCTGCTTCTCCTGTGTTGTGCTCCTTTGGAATGTGTTTGGACATTGTTTACCCACAGGTCATTGTTTCATTGGACTCTGGTGTGAGTTGTTTTGACTCATTGACTAATCAGGGCCAAGCAGTGTCAGGACTCTGAAAAGAGTCATGAGTTTTCATTATTATCTTTTTAGTCTTTTGTAAGTATCCTTTCTGTATTCTTTAGTATAGTATAGTATTTTTAAATATAATATAGTGTCATAAAATAATAAATTAGCCTTCTGAGAACAGGGAGTCAGATTCATCATTCCTTCCTTCACTGGGGCACTCCCTGCAAATGCAATAATTGTTTATGTTAATTAGCCTATCAGGTCCAAGCTGTGTCCTGGGAGTCAGTCACGAGTTGGGAGTCAGTCACGAGATGGAAGTCAGTCACGAGTTTTCTTTAGGATTCTTTGTATTATAGTATAATGTAATATAATATAGTTTTAATAAAGCAAGCATTCAGCATTCCAAAGCCTTGGAATTAGATGCCAGTCATTCCCAGAGCTGGGGTGGCCTGATTTACAATAAAAAGCCAAGCATCTAATATGCATTTTCCACATAAGCGTGAAGAAAGCTTGAGGCAGCACATCCCTAAAATCTCGCCAGCCACATCCACGGGGCAAGCAGCAAAAAACCCTCTTATTTCCTGTTGCTTTGCAGCCAGCCATTGCAGCATAACGCTGAGCTGTGACTGTCTCCCTGCAGGCCAGGTGCTGGTGCACTGCCGGGAGGGCTACAGCCGCTCGCCCACGCTGGTCATCGCGTACCTGATGCTGCGGCGCGGCATGGACGTGCGCGGCGCGCTCTGCGCCGTGCGCCAGCAGCGCGAGATCGGCCCCAACGACGGCTTCCTCAGGCAGCTGTGCCAGCTCAACGAGCGCCTGCTGAAGGAGGGCAAGGTCAAAGCCTAGGCACGGCGCCGCAGAGGTTTTGGTTGCAGTTTGGCAGGGCTGGAGAAGGATGGGTTAGGCGCTTTGGAGACGCAGATTTCAAGCGGCGGGCTGGAATTCCTGCTCGGCTGGTGGAAGTGTCTGTCTGGAACTCTGTGATGCTTTTGAGATGGGACAGAATGTGTCGCTGTTTGGAGCTGTTGCCAAAAAGGGGTGTTTGTAGAGGGATGACTCCAGCTGTCTCACACATTTCAGAGCCCTGCAGACTCCATAGCATACGTGGTTTGCATTGACATTGAATGTGATTTGTTTAAGCTTTGGCTTTAGTCTCACCATGTTAGCAGTGTGCAGGAACACATAATCACTGAAAGATTGTATGAAGTGCTTTTGTTGAGGAGCTTTGGGTGTCAGGGGTCCAGACCCAAATCTGACTCCAGCATGGGTTCAGGATGAACACGTTTTTATACCCTTATTGTTATATAACTACCTATTAATTATTAAACTTACATTGTTCTGTTGTATACATTGATTTCATTCAAGCATGGATTTTTGTAATTTGACGAGCCCTTGGGGACACTGCACTGGGACTGTCCCAGTGCCACTCCCAGTGTCCCCATTCCCTGTTCCCAGTGCAAACTGGAGCTGGTGGAGGGGTCCCCTGTGGCCTGCATGGAGCTGGAACTGTTTGGTGCTGAGGAGGAGCCCTTGGGGACACTGGACTGGGGCTGTCCCAATGTCCCCAGTGCCACACTCCCAGTGTCCCCAGTGCCATTCCCAATCCGAAAATCTAATACATTGATTTCATCCAAGCATGGATTTTTGTAATTTCCATCAAACCCCCCAAACATAATTTCTCATTATTCTTGTTACAATTAAACAATAATGATATCCAATTACCAAACAATCAGCACATTTAACAATCATATCACTTATCATATAACAATCATATCATTTGCCATAGTCATTAAATGATTATACAGGTGCAGTTTTGCATGATCCAGTAAAGCCTAACATTTTCCCAGGGCCTACCAGTCCCAACCTTTCTTTCCAACTCCCCTGAATATCCCATGATTTTAGAAACATTTTATCCCTATACCATCAACCAGAGCACCAGCTCCCAAAAGCCGCAGCACATCCCCTCACTCACTCTTAATAGGAGCACTATAATTTCTAAAGTTTCTTTTTCATGCACACAGGTGCCTAAAGTTTGAATGTAGGAGCTTCAAGGAATGGGAATGCATATGTACAAATGCACAGATGCATTCACTTGGAAAATAAAGTGTATGCAGTGTTTTGTGTGGATTTATGCAATACACAGTGTGAGAGTAAAGCCATGCTGAACCCATGCTTGATGCACACTGTGTTTCCAAGAATAGTTTTTTATCTCTTCTGTTACAATGGACATTAAATAGTCTGTTATTAAATGCTCTTTTTATTTTGAAGTCATACTAGGAAAAAAATGTCAAGAGCAAATGCTGAGGGAAGAACTTGAACAAGGAAGAAATAATATTAGTATTTAGAAGTGCTTGTGGTGGATGTATCATTTAAGTATCCTAATATAATGCCTTTCAAAGCTTGTATGGAATTACAGTGTCTTTATCTCTTCTTTACTGTCACTGTTCAGTAACAGAATGGAATGACCACACATGCAGATTCCTTCCAACTTAAAAAGCAGTTTGCAGAAGAACACTCTTGACTTCTTGGATTGCTTGCATGGTATCATGAAATAAAAATGAGCATTGTAATGTACCACACTGTATAGGAAATATTTACATTCTATTCAAATAAATGATGACTTGGTTCTGTTTACTACAGATGAGTGTTGGGAGAGGGGGCTTTGTTTGCACTGTGCCTGACTTAGTGTGTAAATGTGTACCTGTGAGGTACAGCTCTGTATTCATGGAAATGATCTCCCACTGCAAACTGGAATTGTTGGTTACACCATCAGAAACCAGGGTGACTGTTGTGTTCTCACCTGTGCTTTAATGTAGTTCTAGGATGAAAAAATCTTGGCATTGCTTTAAACAGAAACACTTCATTAGTAGCACGTGTGATCCCAGGTGTAATTTTGTCTCCTCAGTTCAGCAATCAGGAATCACCAAGGCCATGCCTGCATTGTCCCACTGCTGGGTTGGGGGTTGTGTGGTTTGAGGTGTGGGAGTGCCAGTGGAGGCTCTGTACAGCAAGATAAAGCTCTTGAAGTTAAATTCCAGAGGAAATTATTCTGCTTGAGCTCCAGTCTTCCTGGTTTTCCTTCCACAGGATGGAGCTGCCACATCAAGGAGCCTTTCCTCTGTTGTGTCCTTCAAGTGACAGTGGAGGAGCCCTCTGCACGGTGTTCCCTGTCACAGCTCCAGTCAGTATTCAGGGCTTGCTTTGAACCAGGATGGTTCAGTAATAATGAGCAGTGGTCAATTCCACTAGCTAATTGCACACCTTTGTTCTCTGCCATTGATCCATTTAATCGGGAGTAGATTAATTGCTTCTTCAAAATTCCTAGTTACTAATTTCATGTTGTGTGAAATAGGAGTAGTGGCTTTAGAAATAGGAATACTGGCCTTGTATTTTCTACAATGCTGTGTTTTCATACTGCAGTCTATTTATAAATTACCCTTTTAAAATTTTTACTATAAACAGATTTTTTTTTTCTTGTCTCACACCATGTATTCTTAACACCTATTTGCACTAAAAGGAAGAAAAAGGGAAATTCACATTGGATGCACTTTATCTTTCACCTGTTACTTGGAAGTCAAAATTCCAGTCCATTAAAGAGCTGAGAAACCATTAGGCATTAGACCTTTGTTGACCTTTAATAAACCAGAATGGTTCATTAAAATTGAGTCTCTTTACCTTATGGTGATGTTTCTGTAGTTGTCAGTATCAAGAAATACTGAAAATCAAGACAGAGGAATGTGTTCTTAAAATAATCTTTTATTTCATGGGACACTGAAATCCTATTGATTTCTTCTGGCCCATTTGTCTCAGTGTAACAAAACTAATTTAGCAAATGTTTTGTAATACGAGGATAGAGAGGCATAAGTAAGACAACATTATAAATTGGTATTAAAAGTGAGACAGTGTATCATATTTAAAATTACTGATAGGCAGCTCAGCAATGAAACCATTTCTGCTTTTAGAGCAGGCTAAAAATAGTTAAAATGTCAGATCACTGCTCCATTAATGGATCATTCCCTTCCTCTCAGCCCTGCTCTCCAAGTACAGTCGTGTTGCAAATTCCTCTGCCCATTTTAGCTGGCCAGGAAGGTCTTGTATGCCTCTAACCCACAGTGATATGCTGTATACTTCTAAATTTCTCTTCCTGACTGTGGAAGGAAAGATTACATAAAACATGGGAATAAGAGCTTCCTTTCCTTGTAATATGAAATAGAAAATGTATTGGAATAAACAGAGGTTTTTATTCCTCTGAAATTGCTGAGCACCTGCCCTTTGCTGTGAGATCTTCCTCACAGGTGTGCTAATTTAGGAAGGTACATTTGAAAAGAACTGTTTGTTGCAAACTGCAACACTCTGCTTTTGGAGTTTATACTTCCTGGCCATAGCTAAAATTGTGCAATCAGGATTGACATCAATATGTTCATCCTGAATAGCAGTGTGGTGATTTTTGTGTGCAGTGCTGTGGAGAAGGGATGGGGTCTCTATAAAATATGTATTTATCATGGAACAAAGATCTCTGCCATGCCAAGTCCAGCCCAAAGAAAGAAAATGCAACAGCTTAGGGTGTTTTGTACTTAAGAGTTAGTGAAGTTAGAAAAGGGGCAAAGAGAGAAGGTGAGAAGCTACTCACATTTTACAAGGAGCAAAGATGAAAGTGCAGATGGACAAAATGATGATGGATATAAAACTAAATTCACCTACTCACACTGAATTGAATCTTTCTTAGGAAAGAAATCTGTAACTGAAAATTAAGATTGAAAGCAAAAATAACATTTTGTAGTTCTTCCTTCACCCTTTGGCCCTGCAGTGAGGCTGCAGTGTGGATTGGTGTTGTACCTCTGCACCTCAGGTACTGCCAGGAGCACCCCATGAGAGAGTGGTGCACTGCTGCAAGGGGAACATTCCATGGAGTTATTTCAGAATTAATGGCATCTGAATGCAGAACTAGCAGCCACAAAAGATTGTATTGTAATTCCATTTTTGGGTGCCAAGGCTGTATTAAAATTGCACACCCTTTTCTTCTACAGTAATTGTGGTTGGTGATGTGAGAACTCATCTTCATAAAAGGCCTTGGAGATGAAAGGCACTGTGTATAATAATAATAATGCATGTTTCTCAGTTCAAAAACAAATTTGTGTCAAATACATCTTCCTCCTCCTCAGCAAAGAACAGCAGAAAGAATATTAGCAATGTTTATTTTAATAATTTAGAGACTTTCCTTGAGCTGCTTTCTGTTGTCCAGAACTAATGAAATTTCTGATGCCGGAAGCAGAACTTTTTACCTCATTTTATTTTTTATATTAGTTCTGCTAGTTTACTATGATGTTTTTAGCACAGAGAGACTATAGTGAAATCTGTCTTAGTTTAGCACAGAAGTTTCTTCTAAAATTACTTTCTGGGCTTCACCAAAGAGTAAAACTAGAAATAGAACAAGCCTGAGAGGTGTCTTTTAAGGATTTGCTGGTGAGAATTAGTGTCCTGTTGATTTCTTCTGCAAATAAATCCTGGAAATAACGAAGTGTTGGTTGTGTCTTTTAATTGTAGTTCCTGTATGCTGGTGTTGCTGGCTGGCTGCCTCACCAGATGGAGCTGTAGGCTTGTTCTTCTTGCCTGGAGAGCCATCCCTGAACTCTGCTGCTGTGTGAATCCACTGAATTCTCACCACTGAAAAAGACAGGCCACCAGAATGACTTGGCAGTCTCTGGTGGAGAATAAGAATCCATTTATTTTGGCTTCTTGCAGGAGATGACACCACAGCATTCAGACTGTTGTGCTCGCTCTGTGACATTGCAGAATTCTGGGGCAGCTGAAAGTTGATTGGGAAAGAAAACAGAAAACCAAACAACTGTTTGAGAAGCAAGGTTCGTGTCAAAACAGAATTCTGATCATGTCAAAATTCAGAATATTGATCATGTCAAAACCAGAATTCATGTCAAAATAGAATTCTGATCATGTCAAAATTCAGAATTTTGATCATGTCAACACCAGAGTTCTTGGGCAGTGTGTGGGGTTTGAGCCATTGTCCACAGAGAAGCTGGAGCTGCACCTGTACAGCTTTGGGTGCTGAGCAGAAGCCCTGGCCCAGGTGTGAGCCCCTGAAGCTGGAAGTGACTGAAGCAGTTTCAGGAGCTGCTTTAGCTGTGCCTGCCTGCACTGCAGTGCTGAATGCCAGTGTTTCAGGAAAGGTGCTGGAGTTCAGAAAGCAGCAGCAGTGGGTTCAGGCTGAGTAGGAGATAACAATGAGCTCCTGATGGCTCTGATTCCTCCTCAGAACACAGCACTGCTTTGGGCTCAGTGGGGTTAACTTTATCCCAGTGTCTGCTTGGGGCTGTGTTTTGGGTTTGTGCTGGGCACGGTGAGGATCTTACAGAGATGATTTTGTCACTGCTGGGCAGGGCAGGCACAGAGCTGAGGCCTTTTCTGCTGGGGAGGGGCTGGGGGTTTTTGGTTTCTCTGGGTCTGCATTGAAGGCACTTGAGATGATAGTTCATGTTCAGACTCAGGTGTTTATTGTTTCTTATCAATGAAACAGCCTCACAACCCTGAGTTCTGCAGCCCTTCATTAGGAAGGCACAAAATGGCCAACTATCTATTGTTACAAGGTCTTTTAAGGCTAAACTATCCAATTAAGAAATGAGACCTAGATTATTTTCCCTTTTAACCCAGTAACTGATCACTCAAAGCCTGCAATGTGGACTTTCCTGTCCAGTTCCAAAATACCACCCAAACCCATGAAGAAGGTAAAGAAGAACAACCAGTCTCCACCCTAAAACCTCCATCTTTCTTCATATTTATTTCTATATTCTAAAACCCCAAACTCTAAGTTTTCCACCCTGTGATATTGCACACTTCTAATCAATTACACACCCATAATTCCAATTCTCTGTTCTGCTCTCCTGTTCTGCTTTTCTGCTCTACTCCCTGCTGCCACCAGCTCTGATGTCACTTTGGACAAGGCTCTCTTGGAGAGTACCCACACATGGAGCTATTCCTGCCTGACAAAAATAATACCAAAATCCTTGTTTAGCTCCTGCTCCTTCAGGACTTCGAGTCCTTCACAACTTGTTCAGTTTAGCTCTAAGCCAAAAAAAGATTTACTACATGTAAGTAAGCAAAAATATGCTTAGAAGAACATTTGCAGTAGTTGGGAGTTTGGTTTCCTGTATTTGTGAGACCATCATTAACTGCTTTGACAAAAGGAGGAAGTTAATTAAAGATAATCATTGCCAATGATGATGATGATAATGATGATAGAGAAAAATAATCAGCATATTGGAGGCAAATTATTTGACAACAGTCTGTATTAAAGAATGTGTTAAGAATATTTCCTGACTGGCTGAGGAGAAAAAATGTTGTAGAAATAAAATAGTGTTTTGTTTTCCTCCATAAACAGAGTCATTTCTGAGATGCTGTTCTGGTTCTGTTTTGGGTGGTTGGATGCCTAAGGCTGGAGGAAAGGAGGAAGGGGAACTCACACTGCAGTGAGAAACACAATGCATGATTTCTTTTAGATATTCTTGGGAGTGTTTGGGAAGGAGAGCACTTCTGAAAATGCTGATTTCTCATTTGTGGAGTATTTTAAAAGGAGATCACTTCTGAAAATGCTGATTTCTCATTTTGGCTGAGCAAAAATCTAGGAAGGAAAGAACCTTCCAATATATTTCAGATGCCAGTGCTTCAGGACAGGAGCCTGGCAGGGAGGGGAGGGCTGAGGCTCAGCCTCAGTGCCCTGCTGCAGCTGCTGGGGTTTGTGTGGGGATGAAGGGGTGAAATGTGCCCTTGTCACTGCTGCTGCTCATCATCCAGGTGGAGTGTTTGGGAAGGAGGGAACTTTTGAGAATGCTGATTTCTCATTTTTGGAGTATTTGAAAAGGAGAGCACTTCTGAAAATGCTGATTTCTCATTTGTGGAGTATTTTAAAAGGAGATCACTTCTGAAAATGCTGATTTCTCATTTTGGCTGAGCAAAAATCTAGGAAGGAAAGAACCTTCCAATATATTTCAGATGCCAGTGCTTCAGGACAGGAGCCTGGCAGGGAGGGGAGGGCTGAGGCTCAGCCTCAGTGCCCTGCTGCAGCTGCTGGGGTTTGTGTGGGGATGAAGGGGTGAAATGTGCCCTTGTCACTGCTGCTGCTCATCATCCAGGGC
The DNA here is from genome assembly GCF_014805655.1 of Passer montanus. Taxonomy (NCBI): domain Eukaryota; kingdom Metazoa; phylum Chordata; class Aves; order Passeriformes; family Passeridae; genus Passer; species Passer montanus. The sequence continues at coordinate 148,611 of NW_024358389.1, forward strand.
ACGCCAAGGGACAGCACACACCAAGGGACAGCACACCACACTTTGCATTCCTGGCACCTCTTTGCTGTGCCCCACCAGGGGAATTGGCAGAATGGAGTGCAAAGCATTCTGAGCCTTGCAGTCACAGGGGAAAGTCAGACTGAGTCAGTTTGGAATCTCTTCTGCAGGAAATATTTTCCTGAGGAAGTCTCAGGAAAATAAATGCACAGAGAACATAAATGCAGCCAGATAAGATCACCTACAGAGCTGAGGCAAGTGCCTGGACATTTACCTGCCTGTGCATTATGGAGGTACAATACACCTTATTCAACACATTGTTTTATTTACAGACATCATTTCCTTTCCTGATTCCTGACAAGCATGGCAGGAGCACACACGTGTCCCTGTACTGCTTCAAGCAAAGATTTTGTTTTCAGGAGCTGTGACAAGCTCAGTGTGGTATCTTACCCTTCCTAAAGGCTTTCTGATTAATGTATTTAGCAAATCATTTGAAAGTATATGTGGTCTTGAGACACTAAAATTATCATATTTTCACCACTATCATCTTGTTTTTGCAAGGAAAAATAATACCACATTGGAGATTTTGAAACATGATACATGAATGCATCTTAAGCATAAATGCCCTAGACCTAAAATGATGATTTTTCTCTTTTTGTTGGTTATATCATGGCTGGAAATCAGTCTGGCCAAGTTCTTGTGTTTAAAACAAGCAAATGTCCTGTATTCAACATATCTCACAAGTAGTAGTGTGTAATGAACATAAAGCAAATGCCAACATGTGTTAGGTGTTTTTTCCCAAGAGTTAAAAATGTGAGAAAGAGCACATCAAAAATTATGATGTACAAAATTGTGGCTGTTTAAGCTAAAAAAAATTCCAAGCAAACTATTTTTAAGGAAAAGTAAACATAACAACTTCTCATATTGAAATGAAGCTCTTCCCTGTTTCTTCCAGTGTATTTGTGAAACAAAATGTCGAGCTCCTTGTTTTGGAAAGGTGAGAAAAAAAAATCTACCCTACCCCTAATAATTTCCAGCACAGACTGAAAAGCAGAATTACTGAGCTACAGTTTCTAGATTTCCTCACTTTATACAGCGAGCAATGGGAAGAGGAACAACAACAGCAAAATGTAAAATTCTGAAAAAAACTTTGGAAAAGACAATAGCCAAAATTTCAAATATGGATGGAGGCAGAAGCAGGTTTTAATTGCACCATTGTTAGAGAAAAACTGCAGAAAATCTTGTCAGGTTGCAATTCATTGTCGTCTTGTCTGTCACCTTTTGTTGCCAGGCTCAGAAATGAGGTAGTTAAGAGAAGTTTTTGCATAACAGTTGTAAAATATTGTCACTAACCCACCCCCACACACCCATTTTATTTCACACTGACAAAAGCTGAGATGAATGAGTTGTCTGGCCCTTCCCACTTTGTATAGTCATTGGCTGGCTTGGTTCTAAAAGGGATTTTAAAAAGGGGAATAATGTGCCTTTGCCCAGGATCTGAGGCTGTCAGGGTGCTGAAAAGCTGATCTGTGACCATGCAGATCCCTTGGGCTGTGTGTGCTGTCTGTGTCCTGACACAAATCACACTTCACTCTGTGCAAGGCTGGCAGATGTTTAAAAATGATGCTACAGAAATCATTCCTGAGATCACTGAAAATCCAGAAACGCCAATGGAGCCGACTTTCAGCAACAACAACACCATGAATCAGGCAAAACATGGAGGAAGACACATACAGCAAACTCCAGACCTCAGCGGTAAGAAAAATATCATTTTTACTGTTTGGATCTTAACAGACACTTTGCAAAAGAATACTGTCACCATCTATGTTTGTTTATTAACAATTTAGGTGTGGCCCAGCTGCTTTGAGTGATAGGGATTTACATCTGCTGTTGAAGAAGTATGGATGTAAACATTAGAAAGAATATATTGGAGTTTACTGAGGCAAATATCAGCTCTCTGTTGAATATTGCTACTCTGCAGACAGCTCCAAAACATAAAACCTGTAGTAGATATTGCTTAACACTTCTCTGTGTTTTGTGAGGAAATATCAGAAGTTCTTTTTCCCTCTTTTATATTAGGATGGGGGAATGGGTTGACAGTGGAGACAATAATATAAATTTGTAATATTTAGGAACATCCACCAGCTGTGACAGATCACACACCAAACGTGGCACACTGAGGTTGTGTTCAGCTAAATGAGAGAAGTGTGCTGCTCACTGACAGATCTTCAACCAGTTCCAGCAGCCAAAAATGCTTCAAGATCCATTGTCATTTGACCAAGTGTCCAGCTTTGGCAGTGATGCAGGACACCAACCCTTTGAGGAGAGACAGAAGAGGGCAAGCTAACCCCAAACAGAGAAAAGTAGCTTTAAAAAAGTTTTCCACTGGAAAATAGGGCAAGCTTGGTGCTCCAGACACACAGAACAAAGCACAGAGCAGCACAGGCACAGATCAAACTTAGAATTTCCACTTTGTGCCTTGCAGATCTTAGCCAGCCTCCTTCTTCTGGGGACAGCTGCAAGGCAATTGTGAATTTCTGCTGCAGCTGTCTTTAAGGCATTTAAAACCAGAGGGTTAACAAGATTGTAAAAGAAATTTTTAAAAGTAATGCTTTTGAGAGTGCGACCTTAAAAGTTTCTCATATTCCTAAGTGGGGGAGCACTCAGTTCCTCCCAGGCAGCCCCACCAACCTCCAGGTCAGAGCAGGTTGGGTTTTTTCTCAATACTTTCATTTTTTAGCCTCTTACTCCCTGCCATCAGCTGGGACCCTGCCCCACTGATTTGTGCATATTTTTCAAAGTGGAAAGCACAGAAAGTTAAGAAATCAAAGATTGAAGGAGAGTGGGCAGTTGTTTAAGATAATGGTCTTGTATTTTTAACATAAAGAATCAAAATTATGATGCAAAATGGCCAAACCTTTCTGGGACATTTGCACCAGACCAGCAGAGATTTTGTACCTGCACATTCACAGGACAGGACATAAATACAGATAATATCTATAGAGCTGAGGCAAGTGCCTGGATATTTAACTGCCTGTGCATACAATGCACCTTAATCAACACATTTTTTAATTTACAGGCAGAATTTTCTTAGCTGCTTAGGAAACCTGGGAGTGTGAGACTGAAGTGCATGTGGAGTTCAGGTGCCAGTATTTTTGTCACAGCTGGCAAGGTTTGCTCAATTCCATTAATGCAGTCCTGCAAAATTTTAAAAAATGAAATCTTGCTAGCTGTACTTTGACAAATGTAAATCTGAGCACTGAAAATCCTGTTTCTGTACTTCACAGGAAAACCAAAAATGAAAATGTCTGTACAAATACTGTTGTGTCATTAATGATTCAGGGTCAGAATTCCTTTTTGCTGAACTAAACCTTGTACACAGTGAGGAGAACAGACACAGCCTTCTCTGAGCTGACCTTTGAAGGTTCCACCACAAAGTGTTCCTGAGTTAAATCTGTCCTTTTGACTAACAGAAGAACATTAATGTAGATTAATAACTAATGTAAATTAATAATTTCTGATGAAGTTATTTGATAAACACTTAAAAAGCAAATTTTGTGTCCTCCCAACAAGTCAATTAGTCAAGGGAAAAGAGCCTCTTTTGGAAAAGTTATGTTCCTGCAGCTAGAAAGTTTCTAAATGCTTAATGCTAAGAAATCTTGACTTTTCTAATGCTTCATTTGCCTATAGTTATCCATTGAGAAAAAGGAGAGGAAAACATCTGTAAGGTTCCTAATAGCCACAAGATGCCTCTAGCTCTCTCAGGGGAGTTTTGTGGGACACGTGGAATTACCACAGAGTAGGAAAATTGGAAAAGCTGCTGCCTGAAGAGAGGGAATTCATTAGTGCTGTTGTTACCTGTGATTTCTCTAACCTGGAACACATCGTGCAAGCTAAAAATCACTTAAGGAACACTTTGTTGTTGTTGTTGCAAAAGAATTTAAATCTGGAGTCAACATCTAAAGTCAATAGAGTTAAACTAGAGCAGTGGAGGTAAATGGAGCCAGGAGAATACTGCCAAAAATTCCCAGCTGCTCCATTTCCCCCTGCACAGCACTGACATTAAATGTACCTGGTGGATTTTATTCACCAATTTTTACATTGTTATTGAAGGGTTTCAGAGCTGGAGTAGCTCAATAGTCAGTAGCTGCATGAGTGAGCTTTTTGAGGTATTTCCCCTGCAAATCTGCTGTTCAAGACATTCAGTTTGTGTCTAGCTCAGAGAGAGATCTGCTGAGGAGCTGTTGTGGTTTGACACTGGCCCAACACCAGGCACCCACAAAAGCCACTCACCCACCCTCCCCTGCCACAGCTGGGCAGAGGAGAGAAAAATGAACAAAAAAAGCTGACAGATTATAGCACTTGATAAGAGAGTGAGAGAAACTGAGCTGGAGGTTTGGAGGTTTGAGATAAGGACCAGGAGAAAAACGCTCCAAGGGCAAAACAGGCTCGGCTTAGAGGCACAAAATGACTTTATTAACAGAATCAGAGGAGGATAATGAGAAGCAAAATAAACCCTTAAAAACACCTTTATTCCCCGAAATTGTTGCTCCTTCCCACTGGCAGCTCAGGCAGCCAGGGCATGGGGGGTTAGGGTAAGGGTCAGGGTTTGGGTGCTTCCTCAAAGCTGGCAGAGAAAGAGCCCAGAGTGAAGGAAAAGCAGGATTCAAGGGAAGAGCAGGAATGAAGGATTACAAGAATGAAAGAACAGGATTTTGCAGGATGTAAAATGAAAGAGCAGGAATGAAGGGAAGAGCTGGACTGAAGGATTACAGGAAGGGCAGAGCAGGACTGAAAGAAATGGATTTAAGGAAAGAACAGGAATGAAGGAAAGAGTAGAACTGAAGTGAAGAGCAGGAATGAAGGATTACAGGAAGGAAAAAACAGGAAGGGATGAGCAGGACTGAAGGGAAGAGCAGGAAGGAAAGAGCAGGATTTAAGGAAAGAATGGGAATGAAAGAACAGGAATGAAGGGAAGAGCAGGACTGAAAGAGCAGCAATGAAGGGAAGAGCAGGAATGAAAGAACAGGACTGAAGAGAAGAACAGGAATGAAGGAAAGAGCAGGACTGAAGGATGAGCAGGAATGAAAGAACAGGATTTAAGGGAAGAGCAGGAATGAAGGATTACAGGAAGGGAAGAGCAGCAATGAAGGGAAGAGCAGCACTGAAGGGAAGAGCAGCACTGAAGGGACGAGCAGGGATGAAGGAGTGCGGGAATGAAGGATTAGAGGAAGGGAAGAGCAGGGATGAAGGAGTACAGGAGTGAAGGATTAGAGGAAGGGAAGAGCAGCACTGAAGGGAAGAGCAGGAATGAAAGAACAGGATTTAAGGGAAGAGCAGGAATGAAGGAGTACAGAAATGAAGGATTACAGGAAGGGAAGTGCAGCACTGAAAGAGCAGCACTGAAGGGAAGAGCAGGAATGAGGGATTACAGGAACAAAGGATTAGAGGAAGGGAAGAGCAGCACTGAAGGGAAGAGCAGGGATGAAGGAGTACAGGAATGACGGATTAGAGGAAGGGAAGAGCAGCACTGAAGGGAAGAGCAGGGATGAAGGAGTACAGGAATGACGGATTAGAGGAAGGAAGAGCAGCACTGAAGGGAAGAGCAGGGATGAAGGAGTACAGGAATGACGGATTAGAGGAAGGAAGAGCAGCACTAACGCGCTCCCTGTTCGCAGATGCCGCCTTCAGCTGCCGGGAGGTGCGCACCACGCGGTTCCTGACGGACGGGCCGTGCCGCAGCCTGAAGCCGGTGAAGGAGCTGCTGTGCTCGGGCCAGTGCGAGCCCTCGCACCTCCTGCCCAACTCCATCGGCCGCGGCAAGTGGTGGCGGCAGAACGCGCTGGATTTCCGCTGCATCCCCGCGCACAGCCGCACCCAGCGCGTCCTCATGGCCTGTCCCCAGCAGGAAACGCGGACTTACAAATTCCGAGCGGCCACCTCCTGCAAGTGCAAGCGCTACACTCGCTACCACAACCAGTCCGAGCTCAAGGACTTCGGCAAGGACAGCGCCCGGCCCCAGAAGAACAAGAAGCCGCACCTGGCCAGAGCCAGGAGCGGTAAATCCAACCAGCACGAGCTGGAAAATGCGTATTAGGAAGGAGGCGGCTCTGGGTGGGACGGACTGGCGCTGCGGATGTTTGTTAAACCATCAAAAGGCACTCAGAGGTCACAGCGTGATGTTCTGACTGCAGTAGGTTCCAATTCCTTCTGCTAAGCTGGGTCAAAGGCTCACATAGGCAAAAAATCGGTCAGGTTGTAGCACTTGCGGTGTGGTGAGAGAATGGGGTAAAGGCGGCTGGAGGCACCTGTCACTGTAGGGCACGGAAAAACATGACAGGGACACGCGGCTCTCTCAAGGCAAAAAGAGAATTTTTCATTCCTGATTCCAGCATTTATAGATTTCCAAAAGTGGCAGTGGATTGGAGGGTGACAGTGCCACCTCTCCAATGACACTGGACAAACCAACAGTCCATCACATTTCTCCTCCTCCATAAAAGAATGCAAAGCAATGAGTTATTTACAGAAAGTGTGTGAAAAAGTTCATTACAAGAATGTAAACAACAGAAGACTTAGAAAATCTTACGAAATCAGGGTGACAGGCACCCCTTGAGGTCCATGGCAGTTTGTGTGTCCTGGACGAGCAGGGAGGCAAAGTGAAGCTGTTGTGGGGACAATCACACTTTGCTTTATTCCACTCATTTATGGGAAAAGAATCCTGAGGTCCCTTCCCCAGACAAGGATGCAGGACAGGGGTGCAATTAGGGAAGCACCAGGACAGTCTCTGAAGGAGCCTTAGAAAGTTTGGGGCAGCAGGGATTTCAAGTTCTGGTGGATGAAGTCAAATTGTTGGGAAATGAACACATGATCAGATGTCCTCATGCACCAGTGTTTCCTCTCAAATCAAAATGTGACACTCATAGAAGTAAAAGTGTGACAAATCCATTTAAAACTTTTAATTAAAAGATTATGGGGTGGACAAATTTAAAACTGAGATTTGGTGACTAAAATCATGTTGATTTAGGAACAATGATTTGCTTTAGGGACAATTCAACAAATTCTCCTAAGTGGAGCAGATTTATGAAGAAGATGCTCCTCTCAAACCAGATAACCTCACTGATGTTTGTCCTGCAAACAGCTAACATTATTTAACATAGAGTACATAGAATATACTGATTATTCCTTATTTGTAGAACACGTTTGACTTTAATATCAGCTTAGATACATCCATTTACATTTTCTGTTCTGTAGAGTTTGGAGTCTCTGGCCACACACTCTGTAGCACTAAGACTGTGCAAACCAAGCTCTGGGAGTAAGGTGCTGGTTCTGCATTAAAAGTGAGCCTCTGCTAAGTCATGGATTCCTCTAGAAAAGTCTTTAGGACGTGCAGCTTTGATAAGTCTTTAGTTTGGCAGCAACTTTCCTTTACTTAGCTTCTCAACACTCAGACTAATGGTTGTGTTTTTACATTAAAGGATATTGTTAGAAAGTGAATTGTCACATACTGTATACATCCTGTAGAATTTATGCTGGAATAATATAAACTGTGGAAATGTGAAATGTTGATAGATTTTTCAGTTATTTTATGTGGGATCAGAACCTAGAGAGAAAAGGTGTCATTTCAGAGAGTGAATTACGTATTTATTTTTTTCCAGAAAATTATTTATGCAATGTTTCAACTTGTAGAGAATGAGAAGTAATACTGCTTTAAAAATATTAGTCTGTTATTTTTAATTTTAAATACATTTTTAATAAAGTAGAAACAATGATTAATTCTAGAAAGACTCATTGATTTTCAGCTACAGTATAAAGCTGATTTCCTGCAAAGCCAGGGATTTACAGAACAGTCAGGGTGTCAAGTCCAGTTTCTGGGATTAAAATTGAGATCCTTAATTCTACCAACCTCCACATCCCTAAAGAAACTCCATCCTGGAGCTCCTTGCTCTGGTACAGGATGTTTCTCATGGAAAAGTTCTTGCTGGGCAGAAGAGTAGCTCAGAATTGTTTCTGTATTCTCATTTCTGCTTCCCCCAGTCATTCCCTGATTTGTGTGTTCACAACTGGATAAAGCCACCAGAGAAAACAATAAATCTGGGAACTGTCACTCAAGAGATCTTGGTTGAAATCTGATTGCCTCAGATTTCTTTCATTGGAAAAAAAAAAAAAAAACCAGCGTGGAGTGCCCTTGCAAATGCTGCCAAGCAACAGTTAAAATGTTTTACACTTTGCTATTGTAGAGCTATGTTCAGATTTCTTTCATTGAAAAAAAAAAAAAAAAGAAAACCAGCGTGGAGTGCCCTTGCAAATGCTGCCAAGCAACAGTTAAAATGTTTTACACTTTGCTATTGTAGAGCTATGCTTGTTTTCATTTAGTCTTTAAGAAACATTTTCCAATAAAGTCAGAGAAAACCGAGCTGGGGCTGCACATAGCAGGCAGCTCTTTCAATGCAGGTGTAAAGATGAGCAGTTTTTTCAAGACAAACCAGTATATCCAAGATGTCCTTTCCTTACTATGGCTTGATACATAAAGAACAGTTTTAGGAGAAAACTATCACTTTTAAAAGTAACTTCTCCTGCTAATTTGTCTAGGGGAAAAAAATAAGGCCTTGCATAAAAACCCAAAGTCAACCATAAAAAAATCACATAAAACCCCAAATTAAACCATTGCCACAGCTCCAACAACATTTTCCAAATTTATCTTTGCCTTCATGAATTTGACACTTGAGCCTTAATTTTCAGAATTCTTTGTGAGCACTGCCAGCAGTGCTGAAGTGAGAAAAGCAGTTCAGCTCTCTGGAAAGCTGTTCCACAGTCTCTCAAGCATCTAAAGTCAATGAAATATTGGTTTTTAAATATTGGTTGTGATTAGCCAGTGAGAGAGACTTGCTGCACTTCATCTCAGACTCCATCCTGGGTTTCAGGCAATCCAGAAGCATCAGGCCTGCTTCAGGAGAACCAGGAATGTCTTTGTCCCAAATATTTCACCCAGAAGAGGTCCTCCTACCCCAAAAAATATATTGTCCCATACAGTTCTTGTCTACCAAAAGTGTCAGTGTTTCCTGCTGTCAAACTGCACTCAGAACCTTGCATTTTTCTGGCTCACAATGTCAGGATTCATTCTTTGCAAGCCATAAAAGCTTTCACAAGAATCCCAGAGGGTGAAGAGTCCTTTTAGGCTGTGTTTCCTCCCAACACCCACCCTGTTTGCAGTGACTTTTCCCTGGTTTTAGCACAGGGTAAAGGTGGGTGAGAGGAGCAGCCTGCAGACGTGACTGATCTTCTGTCATCTTTCTCCTGAAACATCACCTCCGACCAGCACTTTTGCAATTTATGTTATCAGGAGAGGAACAGGAAATAGTGGTTTGCTAACAGCTGGAAAAATCAAAATATAGGATGTTTCAGAGGTGGACTGCCACATTCTCCTCCACCACCACATCCATGTGGGTTCTTTCCAGACAGAGAATTTGGGATTATTTATACATTTATTTTTTTATTTTTGCAATCACCCTCTATTTTTAAACCTCTAATATTGGTGTGCATAATCTCAGAGGAGACAGCATCCCTAACTGTGGGTTTGAGAAAGAGTCTGCAGGAAATTTGAGTTTCTTTTTACACAAAATTATAAATTTCAGCTCCTTTCAAAGAATGGGCAGTGACCTGCTGTGTGCTCCTTCTACAAAAGCAGATTAGATTAGATCATTAAATTAGATAATTTTTCTTTGGAATTGTAAATTCTTCAAACGAAAATGAATGTCTTCATTATAATTTTTGCAATAAAACAGCACAATTGTGCATTGTTTAGGTGCTGCTGAGGTATCAGCAGTAACTGGTCACTGCTGTTACCCAGCTGCCTGCCAGAACTGGGAAAAGCCATAATGGGCAGTCCTCAGAAAAGAAATCAAGGCACTTTTTCAGACAGAATCCATGATTCCTCCAAATCTCCTTTTCCACCCATTTTTATTCCCAACAATTTGTGTAGACTGTGGCACATTCTCTACAATACACTCACTGGCTTAAAATAGTCACTGTGCTCACTCCATTTCTTTTTCTGGCAAAAGTAGAATTCTGCTGTAATTAAAAAAAAAAGCAAAAAAAAAACCCAAACAAACAACAAAAAAAAAATAAACCTACCAGCAGAAGAAAGATCCTGCTGGTGTTCACAAGGCCCCAAAGATTTTGCACAAGGTTCATCTTTTTAATTAGAAATTGAAAAATAAAGAGCATAACTTTACCCAGTGAGGTGCCAGGCCCAGAGAACACATCCCATGTGTGTTCTGCAAGTGTGGTTGAGAAAGTCAGCACTGTGAAACACACAAGGCATAAACATGTATTTTTTTAGCCATATGACATCAACTTATAATTAGTTTGTTTCACTCAAATTAGTGCAGCATATGGGCACACAGAAGAACTTTTCTATAATAAACAGCCTCAAAAGACTTCAACTACCATAAAACATATTTATATGGAGCTGGAGTTTGGATTGAACATGCTGTGAACCTGAAATTTGATAAACTGGAACTCCCCTTGACAGGCCACTCATGGAAATCCACTTCTAAAATAACTCAGCATTTAAAATCAAGGCAGCACAAACTGCAGAACTTGCAGCACAGGCAGCCACTGTCATTTAGTTGCACAAAATATTGCAGCTGCTCCCTGCACTCCTAGAGCCACCAAAGGAAAATTCAACCCCAAGTTTTTTCAAGGGATTGACATTTTTTTCCCAGAACTGTGCAAACAGTTTTTATCACTGAATGTTGGAGAGTCAAGCAGCAGAGTTCCTGGACAAGGCTCATGATGCCTTGTTGCCATTTCATTGCATTGGGAATATTGGGCTTTGCTGTATTTTTTTATATTATTCACCAAAATTAATTTTAACCTGGGTAGAGTAGAACAAACACAGTGTGTCTCAAGACCAAAGGGAGAAATTATTGCTGATTTTTCTCTCTCTGTTAGGCATTTCTGATGCTGCTGAACTGGTTATTTCTTTCAGTCCTAAAAGCTTTCACTGTTCTTCTGTAAGAGCAAGTTCTTACTGTAAAAAGAGAGTAAAAAAACTAATCAGTAAAACATGAATAGAGGTAAAACTCATCAGCACAGGCCCTGTTAATTATGAAGTAAAAGTATAAAACAAATAGAAAGAGAACCTTTAAAACACCTCACCTTTAGCACATCACAGTGTGCAGATAAACTGAACACTTCAGGGATGGGGCAGCCACACCTGCACAAGTGCCTCACCACCCTCACAGTAAAGAATTTCTTCCTAAAATCTGACCCTCTTCCAGTTTAAAACCATTGCCCCTGGTTCCCTGGTGCAGAGCCCTGTCCATGTTTCCTCTGGACCCCATTTAGGTGTAGGAAATCTGCTCCAAGTTCTCCTGAAGCCATAAACATCCATTTTAGCCCTCCCAGGTGAGTGTGTGATGTGAATATTTTTTTTATTTTTGCCCCATATTGGCCACTTGGATTACAGCTGATTCCAGTGGGCCTGTCGTGCCACTTGGGAACTCAGCTTCAGATGGAAATTGTGAATTTTCTGATGAAGAAAGAACACATTGCTCTGTTCTTGGTGTCCAGAAGGGTAATATAATAACTTTCATCTCAATGGGTAATATAATAATTTGCATCTCAAAGGGTAACACCATCATTTTCATCTCAAAGTAGCCCCAAGTCCTTGACTGAGTTTTGAGTCCCAAATCCTTGAGTGAGCCAAAAATCCAAAGCCACTGAGGACTCCTGCTCAGGCTGTTTGGAGCATTAACCCTGAGGCTCAAGCTTTCTAGTTCATGGCTTTCCAGGTAAATTAAATATACTCTCAAACCAAGCAACAACAGGGTATTTATTTCATGGTTATCAAGTCCCTAAATTAAACAGAATCATTATCACTCCCCCAACAATTTAATGCTTGCAGCATGAGGTTATTTCAATTAAGAAAATAGCTCAGCTCTGGCTAAATAAATAAGTGATGTCATTCTTCATTCAGACCTCCAGATTCTTTGGTGTAAAAACTTCCCTTAGGAGAGGTTTTGGGACACGGTGGCTCCTCTGAGACTATTTCCATCTCTCAATTTCTCTAATCTCTTCTTCCTTCCTTCCTCCTGTCTGTTTCCTTCCCTTTCACTATAAACTGGCCAGTATTTAACTCTAATGCTTCCAGCCTGCCCAACATGCTTTTAGAATTGGGTGGTTGTTGGTTTGTTGTTTTGTTGGGGTTTTTTTATAACCAGAAATAAGGTTTAATTTAAGGTAATTACTTCCCCATTTGGAGAGCTTTGCTATTTGCAGGGCCTTATTTTTTTCCCCATGTCAAATTAGCAGGAGAAGTTAGTTTTAAAAGTGATAGTTTTCTTCTAAAATTGTTCTTCAGATTAAGGGTAGCGCTCAAAACCAGAAACTTCTCACTCATGTTGAATTTCTGCATGTCTAGAAACAAAAGTGGTGCTATCAGGAAATTATTGAGGGGAGGAAGAGGACAAACAATGGCATAGACTTCCAGTGAAAATATGTATTTAAGCCTGATCACCAATTAATATGGACTTCCAAATAAATTAATCTTTAAATCAGAAGTGTCCAGAGTCCTCCCAGGAATAAAAAATGGGCCCACTGGTAAATATATTTTTCTCTAGAACTGTTTTTTTGGGTTTTTTTCAGTAACATCTCTAATATGGCACTGAGAACTCACAGTCACTCATAAGGATTGAATCTGCACTTACAGTGGAACAACAGCACTTTGTGGAAATAAAAGTATTAATAAATGCAAATATTAAAAGGACCATTGTCCACTGATAGGAGTCAGTGAATAGGACAACCTGAGTGGGAAAATGGCATAAAATTTCAGAATCCAAACATCACTTTGTGGAATGAAAAGTGTTAAACAAATGCAAGTATTCAATTGTCCACTGTGGTATTTTCTGAGACTCCCGTCTCAGAGGGCTAATTTATTATTTTTATTTTTATTATTTTATAATCTACATAATATTAAAGAATGCTATACTAAAACTGTACTGAAGAATAGAGAAAGGATACAGACAGAAGGCTAAAAGATACTACTCAAAAACTCGTGACTCTCTCTTCTAGAGTCTCACACAGTTTGGCCATCAATGGCTAAGTCAAAACAATTCACATGTTGGATAAACAATTTTCAAACTACATTTCAAAGCAGCAGAACACAGGAGAAGCAAATGAGATAATACTGTCTTCTTTTTTTCTCTGAAGCTTCTCAGCTTCCCAGGAGAGAAATCCTGGGCAAGGGGGATTTTCCCAGAAAATATGAGAGTGACAGTCCACTGATAGGAGTCAGTGAATAGGACATCCTCAGTGGGGAAACTGGCATAATTTCAGAATGCAAACATCACTTTGTGGAAATAAAATTGTCAATAAATGCAAATATTCAATGGAGCATTGTGCACTGATAGGAGTCAGTGAATGGGACATTTTTAGTGGGAAAACTAATTTCAGAATCCAAACATCACACCCTCAGACAGATCCCTTTCTTCTGTTTGGAGTGCTGTGTCTAAGCCGTAAGGATTCTTTATTATTTTGGGGTTTGGGACCCTAAAGAGGCCTTTGGATGTGTGCAACTGGTTTGGAGCACAGGCTGAGCTGGCAGCTTGCATGTGAGCAACAAACCCAGCCCATATCCAATTTACCTTTAAGCTACACAGCCCTCAAATCTGGAATTCTGCTTTGGTCAGCAGTGCCATCAGCCTGTATTTACTGAAAAACACCACTATTAGTTTGAAATATGTGTTATGTATAGGCATGCCAAAGGATCTTGAATTTATTTGTGTTTCTCTGCAAACAGTGAAAATATAAATTCTAATATATGTGTAGAGTGCAGATAGAATGACACAGGCCAAGGGGTATTCATGCAAATGTTTTTTATGGGTGGTCTTTGGGGAAATGACAGTTATGGTAAAACTTCTTTGGACCTGGCTCACACACAAGTCTGGTGAAAGGCTGGTCCAGAAAACTCTAAAAATTACCAAAAAAACCCCCCAAAAATGTAAGTAAGAAAATCATGCTCAAAAAATAGCTGCAATTGATATGGGTTTCTGTGGAGCTGTACTGATTTTTGATATCTAGCTCCTAAGACAGTATTTAAAGGACAATCACCCAGATTGCACTTATGCAGTTTAAAAAAAGATCTTCTGTGTCTGAAAGGCCAAAAAAAGCCAGCCTAATCAGCCAGAATAAACATATTTAGCAGTAATAACAGAAGAATTCTTCATATCTGCAGCTGATAGCAATTTAAAATGAGTTAATTTTCAAAAATTTCACTCTGAGTTACTGGGCAGTATACAGACATTCTTAGTCCCAAGAAGCACATACATAAAGGATATAGATGTGAAAGAAATAAATGGAACAGGATAAATACATTGGAATTGTGTGGCAATGGAGTTGTTAGGGAAGAAAAGAGGTTGGAATATTGGTAAGGGAAATCAGAAAAGTTTAAATGGATCTGAGTTACTGAGTCCATTTTGTTGGCCTGACCAAAGCTTGGTGTTTTGTGTCCTAAATTACAATACCTAGCAAGAAAAAAAATTGGGGTTTGTCTTTGATCCTCAGTTAAAGCAGACTGAGAAAATCCCTTAATAATTGGTTAATAGTTCATGGGGCTAAAATTGTTCTTGTAGCACAATCTGTGGGAACAACACAGGAGAAACATTTCCTGCAGAAAGAATGCTGAAGTTTAATTACTGCACATCACACGAGGGAGAATTTCAATTTTTAGGGCCCTGGGTTCAGGCAGTTACTAGGTAGCCAGCTTGTAGTGGAATATTGATTCTTTATTCTAATCTCTGCTGTGCCAGAGAACAGTGGAGGGGCCTCATTCTCATGATGGGGTAGGAGGAATGCTGCACATTTCTTAGCTCTTATCATCATGTACATTGCTATGGCAGGCAGTTTAATTAATAACTGTCACATCTTGTCATTTATCATTACCCAAACAGGAGGGAAGGACCCTTCCATGTGCATGCTGTACAAAGAAATTAAAGTTTTCTCCCCCAGTCTCACGGGTTTGCTGCTGTCACTCACTTGTGTTGTCCTTTCTGCAGCTCAAAGAATTGCATCTTATCTTGCTCCCAGGACTGGGCATTTATTTATGTCCTGTAAAACAAAAATACATGAAAGCCTTGTGGATAATCAACCAGTATTGCTGGGTAGAGTTAAATTATTGAGTTCATTTGCAGAAAACATTTGCTACTAGATTTTAAATGTAAAGGCATTAGATTATTAGATTATTGAATTCACCAGAAAACATTTAGCACTAGATTTTAAATATAAAACCATTAGATTTATTGAGTTCACCAAAATTTACCACTAGATTTTAAATGTAAAAATATTAGATTTATTGAGTTCACCAGAAAACATTTAGCACTAGATTTTAAATGTACCACAAGGAAGACTCTTCCATAAGCAAAGAAATGCAGAAACACCACAGTCAGATAATGGTGTCAAAATAAGCTTTTTTCACTGACTTTAAATGTCATCAGAGCAATATCTTATTTTCATATCACAAAGCTAAATACTAATGAGTTCATTTAATTAAATTGCTCATCTTTCTTTGGAATCACATGCAGCACATAGGAACACTCTGGGTACTGTAGGAGATTTTGTTCCCAACTGTCAGGCCTAAAAAACTTTCTCTCTGTGAATGCTTTGATTTTTAATAGCAATTTGCAGGAACAACCAATTCCAGCTGAAATGAGAGAGGCAGAGTGATAGACACACCCCCCAAACACAATGCATTTCTGTAAATAAAAATAAAAAATTTATTAGATGTACTTTATCATCAGGGACAGCAGACAGGGAAGCAGAACCCCACAGACAATTGTTAAGCTTAAAAAAACCCCAAACTGAACTACATTTACTGTGTGCAATACACTGAATTGTGATAAATTTTCATGTTGTGATTGCAGACAGAGCTCCCTGTGTCTGTCCAGGATAAATGATGGAGCACCTCTGATGGAGCTGAAGGGCAGCAGGAGTGATGGACTCCTGCAGGGACTGCCAGAACCCCCCAGGCAGAAAAAGGGTGCTGGCTGCCTTTAAAGAATCATTTTAAAGGAATTTGTTAAAGCCACCAGGATGATTCAGGCCATGTTTTCGTCAGGAAAACAGCTGAGAAAACTGTGGCATATGGCAGTGCTGGAACCCTGGTTTCTGAGAGTTTTGGACTGTCTGTACTGACAGGCTCTGACCCCCAAGAGAACACTGCATTGACCTGAGGCTGTGGAAGAGCTTCCAAAATTAAATAATAGAACTGGGATTGTGAGTGTGGAGTTTAAATAGAAGTGTGTAACATCACAGGGTGGAAAACTTAGAGTTTAAGGGTTTAGAATATAGTAATAGATATAGAGCAAGATGGAGGTTTTAGGGCAGATGCTGGTCCTTCTTCTTCCCTTCTTCTTCATCTTCTTCTCCTTCTTCTCCATGGGTTTGGGTGGTTTTGTGTAAATGGATAAAAAATCCACATTGCAGGCCATGGGTGGTTGGTTATTAGGTTAAAAGTAAAAATAATTTAGATATCATTTCTTAATTGGACAGTAAATCCTTAAAAGGCCTTGCAGAGAGAGAGATGAGGCTCCACTTTTAGTTTGTTGGAGTGAAGTGCTGCAGAACTCGGGGTTTGTGAGGCTTTAACATGGGTAAGAACTAATAAACATCTGAGTCCCAACAAGAAATACCTTCTGATGATTTAATCCTGA
This sequence comes from Passer montanus, assembly GCF_014805655.1. Lineage (NCBI taxonomy): Eukaryota > Metazoa > Chordata > Aves > Passeriformes > Passeridae > Passer > Passer montanus. Next base: position 165,317 of record NW_024358389.1, read on the forward strand.
CCTTGGCAGAGAAAAGAAGCAAAAGAAAAGAAGCAAAAGAATCCACAAGGCAGTGTGACCCCCTCGGGTGTCCCAGCTCTGTCCCTCAGGCTGACCCCATGTGCAGGAGAGCTCCTGGGGAATATGTCCCTTTCAAACTCTACACCAACATTTCCTGAAGAGAAGACATGCTCAAACACCAGCACACAGATAAGTGCAAACAAGAAAATCCTGCACCAGAGCTTGTGAAATCCTCTGGTCTAAAATGTCCCAGGGACAAAAAGCAAGAGGCACGAGATGGAGCAAAGGACAGAGACCTTTCCATGGCAGAACCAAGGCTCGGGTGGCAAAGAGCTGAACTGTGAGTGCATTTTAATCAGGAGATGTGGTAACTCTGGCCCCTTCTGGCTGCACTAAATTGCCCTGTTTGGCTGGAGCCAAGCTGAAATAGCACCTTGGGCATGCATCAGGAAATGACCTCAGAATATAGGAAGCCTCAGCCTCTAGGTGATAAGTAAGGGCCCAACAAATTAATCTCATCATCTGCATTCATCTTTGGACGCTGCTCTGTGCCAGGCCACAGTGTGTGGGCTGCAGCCTATTTTTTTTCATTTGTCTAAGTCAAATTGGTAGTTTGAGTTACTATGATACAAATGTTCTATTCTGTGCTGTCTGCATGGCAGATTGTTCCTACTGAAATAGGAAGAATGATCATGTCATACTTTACAGACCTGTGGACAAATGATTATCAGCCTTCTTTTGGCAATATATCTTGAATTATACATTATATAAGTCTGGTGAAGGGACTTCATGGACATCCTCTGCCTATTTTCCTTCAATGTCCCTTTATATTAATAATTGTAACTTAATTATTTATTATGACATTCAGAATCTACTAATTTCTACAGTCTAGCTCTGAATTGCATTCCTCACTGTATTATTTCGGCCTTTCAAGATCAAAAATCACATCTAAGTGAAATGGAAAAAAAGAATTGCCTTAGACTCATGATTGGAACTTAGGTATGCTATTAAGAAAAGAAAAAGAAAAATAAATTACTTCCCATTACTTTATAGAGAACAATCCACCCTCCATTTCAAAGAAATACATTTATTTTTCCAAAATATTTCAGTAAATTTTGCTGTCCTCAGTATGTTTCAACAGCAGAAAGAACAGAATCATTACTTTTTTTTTTCCTTTTTTCCCTGCCACACACAGTGACTCTATTGCAGACATAAGGAGGACAGGCAAACCTTTCTTTTGCCTGTATTCCATCTTTCTTCTGTTCATTTTAGAGATAGCAAATGGAGGATTTGGGTGTTTTCTCCAAACCTATTATTTATTCTGAAAACTAAATGCTTTAAGGCACAGGAAGACCAATTTGTGTGCAGAGTTTTTAGACTCTTCAATAAATTTATGAATGTGTACTCAAGACACAAAGACCCCAGAGATTACTGTGAGAAATAATCCTGTTATTGCAATATCAGTCCTTATGATTAATTTCTAATCTTTGGCAAATGATAAAAATCATGACAACAACCAGAGGAGCATATATGTAATATAATTCATTTTCCAGCTCCTTTTCTTCATTCTGCAGACAGTAGCTAACAATATATTTAATAACTCATCCCTGAATGGTGGTTACACGTGAAAGATGCACCAAAAGTGAATTTTCTGTTTGTCTCTGCTTTCTAGAAAAGGGGAAATTATTCCTCTTGGATGAAATCTAAGGCATGCACAGATGGGAGTACAAGTGGTTTTTACAGGTACAAACACATTAATATTTCTATTGTAAGACTCTATTAGTTTAGTTTCTTCTACCCTTTCTATTTGGTAATAGATTTTTACTCCACAAACCATTGAACCAAATGCCTCTCAAATAAGAACACCCTGCTGGTATAAGCCATGGAAGGAGGTTTCCAGGCAAAACTCTGTGGCAGGTAACACAGAAAGGAGAAAAAGGGATTTTTTGTGCCAGTGGGTATTGCAGGAGAGGCAGTTTGTGGAAGGATTCTTTCTGGAATATTCTCAATCTCTTACTCCAGCAGTGTCTGTATGTCTCTGCTTTGGACAAACACAGAATTATCTGCCTCCCAAACTGAGCTGGAGTCCTTAGGTGTGCCAACTGCCTAAGAATAAACAGTAGCAGAGAGCAAAATCCATAAGAGAAAGACCCTGTGAAGAATTAACTCTGTTGGAAACCTAGGAGATTGGAAAATATACATTTACCTATCAAAATTCATGCCAAATCCCAAGCTCTCAGTAAGCTGAAGGCCTAGGACTGGCTCCTGTGGGGAGAGGCAATTCTTGCTCCTGCAGACACAGATCTAAAGTTGGTCAAGGTATGAGAACTTACAAATCTTTTTTTTTTCCTTTGCTTCCATGGTTAAAAGAAGTTTAACACTTTAAACTAGGAAAATTCTTCATGTTCTAAAGGAAATTCAATATGTTCATGCATATTTGGATGGCTAAACAAATTGGAGTGTAAAATGTTCACTGTTTCTGCACAGTGGGTGAGGCAAAGATACTAACTTAAAAGTTAAACAAAGTGGCCCTTAAAAATCTATTCACACTAGGATTTACTCCATGATCCCCTACTTATGATACATAAAACTGATTTATAGATGGCCTTACAAAATTAATGTGATAATGAAGGGGATGGATATTCCCTCTATGAAAGTCCAAAGCTCTGTGGCTCAGAATTCTCCACTTTGGCTAAGAGGCCAGAGACAAATGCATTTTGCCAAGGAAAGGGAGAGAAAAGAAGTCAGAAGCTGATTTATTCATTAGCCTGTACAAAAGCATAACACTTTGAAATTGTCACTGCAATAACAACTGCAGCTACAGGGACTAGAATTCAAATATTAGGAAAAGAAATTTGCTTTCTAATTCTCTGGGCAAGGGAAGAATTCGGGTTTAGCTTGTGCTTGCTATCCTTTTGTTGACACTTTTTGCTGAAATCCCCTGCACCAGCCTTGGGTTGGTCTGGCTTGGTCACCTCCAGTTACCCACTGGGGTCACTGTGACATCTCAGGAACACCAGACTGGTGAACTCCCAAAGCTGGCTCGTGGCTGCAGGACCATGCTGGTAGAACACTCCATTCTCTGCGTTGTTCCTCCTGCTGGTTTTCTCCTGGGAGGGGACCAGGACAGCCAGAGGCTGGGGATACACCCTCAGGGCTGTTCTCTTGAGTGACAACCCAGCCAGTTTGGCTTCAGCAAAAATTCCTCTCTTCAAACCCTAATTACTGTGCTGGCACAGCACTCTGAGTGGTTTTTCTAATTGTTTGTATTTATTTGCAAAGTCTCTACTGCACAGGGCCCTGTGATAAATATAATTCCACTCATGGCTAATTCGATGCTTTTTTGGGGTAGAAGGGAGAGTAATTTCATGGTAAACCATAATTACTAGCACAAGAAGTACCTTAATTGCCAATCCAATCTGAGGGAGTAGCTGAGGCTCCAATCAGCCTAATTAGAATTCTACTTGTTCATAATAAATAAGTGGTAATTCCTAATTGGACCTAGCCTACAGTATTCTAAAAGTGTGGATTTAATGTCAGTTTGTGTTTAATTTTGGCCATTTCCTACTTGCAGTGGACTGACAGTCCAGCACAGAACTGAGCAGAGCATCTGAGGCCTTTAAGTCTTCTCCTGTTGCTGGCTTCTAGTGGCAGAACAGACAATTTAATAATGCAATTTATCACTGTTGAGTGCTGAGCTCCTGAATATCTCATTCCAGCTGTAGGTGTAACATATAGACACCTATATGGTGGAAAGAGTGAAAAATCCTTTTAGCATTCCCTGTTCCTCACCTTTACTGATGAAACCACACTCATTCAGAGGTTAAAACCATCTTATGTTGTTATTTGGGTCATTTATGGCTAGAAAGCAGGGTTTCTGATTGCTGCCAAATAAAAAGAAATATTATTACAATATACTGATAGCTTGGCTGTTGGATTAAGCGTTTTTCTGACCCAGAGATGGGGTGATTGAGAGGTATTTTAAAAACTTTTATTCCATTTTCAGTCTCATGTGAAGGGTGGGAGAATACAGATGTTATAATTCACATCATCACAATCAGAAGGTAATTATTTCCTAATTACAAAACACTATAAGTGTTTCTTGGCCTATCAGCTTTCACCACACCATGCTGTAAATGTCTTAAAGCCAATCATCTAAAATTGCCCCTCATGGCTCCTACAACAATACATCTTTCTTAGTTTTATTTCTCCTTCTATCAAACTTGAAAAATCCTCTACAAATTCATTTCCCACACTTGGCTCCAGCTGTTTATCAAAGATGTATTTAATCCCAAGCATAAATCCCATTGTGCCTGAAAGGAGAGAGCCAAGTAGGTGTTTATTATTTCTTATCAGTGAAACTGTTTCATAACTGTGAGTTTTGTAGCTTTTTATTAGTTAGGCACAAAATGGTTAACTATCTTTTCTTACAAGGTCTTTTAAGAATAAACTATCTAATTGAGAAAGGACTCTTAGATTATTTCCCTTTTTAACTCAATAACTGATCTTTTGAAGTTCATAACATGGACTTTTTTGTCTAATTACATAACACTATTTAAACTTATGAAGAAGAAGGAAGAAAAAGCTGAAGAAGAAGGAAGAAGAAAGTAAAGAGCAACAACTTGTCTCTGCCTTAAAACTTCCATCTTGTTTTATATATATTTATATATTTTAGAACCCCAAACTTTAAGTTTTCAACTCTCTGACATTACACACTTCTAACTAACCACACACTCATAATCTCGATACTCTTAATTAATTTTGGAAGCTTGTTCTACAGCTTTAGGTTAAATACAGTGTTCTCCTGTGGGTCTGTGCCTTCGAGCACAGAAAGTTTAAGATTCTCAGCATCCAGGGTTCCACCAGGATATCTCCCACTTTTCTTTCCACATTTTACTGAACTCCATAACTGAGATACTCTTACAACACTAGCAAAACAAAGCATCATAAAAGTATTTCTTCCATGGTTTCCCTTATTTCTCTTTCTAAGAACTCACTGGTTGGTAATGGGAATATCTTGTTAGACCTACAAACACATCCTGACTTGTGGTTGATACATGTGACAATTAGATTTGACAATTAGAACATTACAGTAATAAAAATTTTACAAATTTTCATTTCCAGTGAACCTTACCAGTCTCCTGATCTTTACCACTAATGGGGAGCTGAAGATTTATTAATTACAGCAGCTTTGTATCTTAAAGATTCCCTAAAAAAACATGGCTAAGAAGCATGTGAGAATCTGAGAGAAATATTGTGGCACCAACCTGGTCTGGCAGGGCTCTGTCTAAGGAGTCAGAGTCACGTTAACCAGTCAGCCTGGCTGGCCAAGAGACAAATGCCCAAATATCCAAATCCTCAAATATCCAAATATCCAAATATCCAAATCCCCAAATATCCAAACCCCCAAATATCCAAATATCCAAATATCCAAATATCCAAATCCCCAAATATCCAAATATCCAAATATCCAAATCCCCAAATATCCAAATCCCCAAATATCCAAATCCCCAAATACCCAAATATCCCACCCAAACCCCAAATGTCAGGGTGTTTCAATCTGTCAGTGACCTACAGCTGGGCACAGTGTAACACAGACTTTGGAATCAGCAGCTCCTCTTTACCCCTTTTATTTTTATTTACCTTTTTATTTTTAGGATTTTTCCCCTTTTTTTTCTCATATTTATTTTCTTTTCTTTTTTTCTCTTTTTTCCCCAATTCTGAGTTGTTCAGAAATAAATAGAATTCCTTGGGGGGTTTTTAGATCAGCTTCTGTTCTCAAGCTCCTGGGCAAATACTTCCTTACTTGCTAGAGGGCTTAAGGCCCTGGGAACCCAGCAAGGGGCGAGTGCAGGAGCTGCTCACACTCTTTCTTACCAAGCTAAAAATCACTTTTTCTATCAATCAAACCCTACATGAGGCCTCCTTCAACTTACAGGCTCCTCACCTTTGTGCTGTGATCCTGCCAGTCACTGTCATGGCAACCACAGAGACCATTCCAAAGGAAACTGCTGCTTTTTGGGGTAACCAGCTGCTTGGCATTTTAAAAAATAAAATATCCAATAGAAAAAAATATTATTTACCTTTTTTTTTTATCATGCATGGAAATAAGAAGAATAAGACATGAAAATGTGAAAATAATTTTTTTTTCTCCATAACTGTTGCATCCTGAGTCAAGTTTGCCTCACTGTCTTTGAGCAACAAAGAACAGGAGTGAGTAATATATATAGAGAGAGGATTAATAATATATACAGGAGTAATTTTATATATCTATTAGCAGGAGTATAAAATATACATAAAAACAGGAGTAATTATATATATTAGCAGGAATATAAAAATATATATACTAACAGGAGTGTAATATATATATAAACAGGAGTAATAATAATATATATATTAATAGGAGTATAAAATATATTTATATTTACAGGATTATAATATAAATATTAACAGGAGTATTTATATTTATATTTATATATATATATATAAACAGGAGTAATAAGATATATATTATAATAGGAGTAATAATATATATTAACAGGAGTAATATTTTTATTTATATATATATATATAAACAGGAGTAATAAGATATATATTATAATAGGAGTAATAATATATATTAACAGGAGTAATATTTTTATATATATATATATATAAAAATATATATATAAAATAAATGTATGTATGTGTGTATATATATATATAGTGTAAGTTATAAGCATGAAGTAAAACCAAATAAAGAGAGAGCCACAAGGCAAGGACTGCAGGCATGGAGAGGGGAACATGAATCCAGCAAATCTGGGGACAGCCTTGTCCCTGCACCCCAAAGGCCCACAAGGCTCAGGGATCCTGAATGTGCTCCCACTCCTGAGATTGCTCTGGTTTTATTGCAAAAAAAAGTCTCCAAAATTCTCTTTTTATAAATGCTGAGTTTGAATCAAACCCTGGAATTATAAAAATCCTGGTTAATAAATTTATACATTTATATATTTTAAATGTATATTTTTTATAAATGTATATATTTTAAATTTACAAATTTATAAAATTTAAATGTTATAAATCCTTTACATTTAAAAATCATTTTTATAACTCCTGTGTGAAGCCACGATTTCCCTCCTCCTTTGCCTTTAGCTGCAGGGTGGGTGTCTGACCTGGTGTGCTTTGGCTCTGCACTTCAGCACTGGCCTTTCCTACAAGAATTGCTCCAGCTGGAATTTTTTAATTAATATATTTATTATTTCTTAATTTATTTATTTATCCCTGTGCCCAGGTGTGGGCTTCTCTCACACCAAGGGGCTCCTGGCTGGGTTTTCTTGCTGGAAGCATCCTCCAGCTCTCAGCTGCAGCCTGAGGGTTGGGAAGCAAATCCTGTGGAAGAGACAATGGAAAATCAATTATCTTTTTAATTTTTCTTATGAAAACGAAAAAAAAAACCAATGGAGGTGCTTGGTAAAGCATCTTCATACTTTTAGCCTATTTTTAGCTATTTATTTATTTTATTTATTTATTTCTAAGTGGAGGGAAGGGAGAGGAAAACAGCATTTTATTCAAACCTCAGCCACAACGTAGAGGTTTTTCTTCACCCGGAATTGCAGGTAGATGTCTCCACCTCGTGGCGTGAAAAGAAAGTATCCCTCGAAAAATCCTGAATTGCTATTTCATGCAAAGGCAGCAGGCTAAAACGAATTAGCAGCAGGCCAAAGCAAATTGTGCTTGTGACCAGCGCACTTACACAAAAATTCAGGGAACAAAAAGGTTTTATTGGCTTCATATAAACCAAGGAGTTTATATCTGAATATTATATATATATATATATGCATGTAGGTATATGTATATCTATTTTTATATATGAAATATGTTTTATATATAATCAATATTATATATTATAATTGTAATAGATTATATATTTGGTTATTTATATATTATATAATATAATATTCTATATTACATAATTATTTAAGTATTATTTTAATATAATATATTGTATAATTATAATAGATACTATATAATTATAATCATACTATAAGTAATAATATATCCTATATTATATATTCTATAATATATACTCTATGTATTATGTTATGAATGTTATATTATGTTACAATTATTATATTTATTATATATTATATTTATTATATATTCTATAATAGATAGATATTCTGTATATATATTATAGTCCATATAGTATATAATATATATATTCTATTATTTATATTGTATATATTCTATTTTTATATTATATATATAACGAATACTTATCATATATAAACTGATATGATGATGAGAAAGTGAAAACTGAACTTTGAGAACTAAATCAAGATTGCAAGAAGATCAAATCAAAGGAATTTACCAGAAAAAGCAAATGACACCAGACTTCTGCAAGCAAGAGATGTTTAAAATGTGTAAGACTGTTAATGCAGTCTTTAACCCAGTCATTGGAGTAGAACATTACTGGTCTCCTTAAAATAGTAAATAACAATTGTACTCCACTATAAATTTGGATTAACTTATCCAAATTAATCCAAATTTAATTGTACTCCACAATGAATTGGATTAATTTATCCAAATTAATCCAAATTTAATTGTACTCCACAATGAATTTGGATTAACTTATCAAATTAATCCAAATTTAATTGTACTCCACAATGAATTTGGATTAACTTATCCGAAGTAATCCAAATTTAATTGTACTCCACAATAAATTTGGATTAATTTATCCGAATTAATCCAACCACACCGAGTCCCTGTCTCTTTCTCTCTCCCCACTGCTGACAGGAGGCCAGCACAGAACCCCAGCTCTCACCAGCAGACACAGCCTGCATCCCTCAGGCATTTATTTCAGGACAAGCTGCTAGGTATAAATTCACTTTTCACAGTGTAAATTCACTTTTCACAGAGTAAATTCACTGGTCTGTGTAAATTCACTTTTTACAGTATAAAATCATTTTTTACAGTGTAAATTCACTGCTCAGTGTAAATTCATTTTTCACAGTGTAAATTCACTTCTCACAGTGTAAATTCACTTTTTTTCATTGAAATAAAATGGAATTGGTGTAATGAAATGGGAGCCACAGTTACATTGCATTTTAAAATGCACCAATAGAGGGAGACACTCCACCACAGCAATTCCTTCCTTCACAATTCCTGCTCTTTTGCTTCCAGGAAAAGAGAATTTAAACTGGACAGAAACAAGTCAGTGTTGTTCTAGTTCTAAGTGTAATAGAACACAATTTGCTCTGTGGTTTCAGCAGAATTCGCTAAAAAAATAGCAACTGACTGAACTTTAATTACTAGACAGGATCACATAGGACACCTTGAATATTAGAATTTACTCAGATATCTTCAAAACTTTCTCTGACTCCATTCCACATAGTAATAACTTAATGAATGCTTTAGGAAAAAAAAAATTTCCATTACAGTCATTCAACATAGGAATGAATTCTGGCTCCTCTAAAAATCCTTTACAAAATTTCATTTAATTTAACCTTTAATTTCAATTTAATTTAATTTAATTTTGCCTTTAATTTAACTAGCTCTACTGAAGTCTTACAGGCAAAGGGTGGTCTCAAGAGAAGTAGTGCAGATCTCCTGGCACTGAAGAAATTTAGAAGTTTATCACTTGTCAGATAATGCTGCAAATGTATTTATTAGGATCTCCAGAAACAGATGGGATTCTTAATACAACAAAAACTCAAAATAAAAATGTTGCGCTCTGCTCTGCCTCAAAATCTAGATTTGTTAATCCATGTCCACAAAAAATGGTTTTAAAAAGCTGTGTTCTGCTCCTCTCTGCTCCTTGCCATGATTCCTGTTTCTTTCATGGTACCTGATGAAAAGAACAGAGGAGTTTTGCAATCTGCCAAAAGCTGAGCTAATTTTGTATTTTTCAAATTATCTGCCAGTCAAACTCTTTAACTGTTCCTTTGCTGAGCTTACAAAATATTCTTGATTTCATAGAAAGTTTCTGCTGCCTTGGACCTTGCTCAGGACATTCAGCTCCCCACAAAACAGCTTCAATAGCAAGCACAACATAAAGACAGGAGTCGTTTAAAAAGGATTATTTATCAAAGTTTTGGCAAATGCTCTTTCCTGTCTTAAGGATTAATGTTGTAGCTGAGACACTATTTGCTTTTATGGCCTTTTAAGGGAGGGATATTTCTCATTTTTACATGATGCTGGGCCTAAAATCCACAAAAAGAACTTCAAGAGGAGAGACAAGCAAGGGATACAGAAATTGTGCCCAGACTTGCAAGCCAAGATCTTTAATTCCCTAGCACAGAGCTGCTGGAAAAATGGAGCATGCTTTGCTTCCTGTAATTGCTAAATTTCAATCAATATTATAAATATTTACCTATTTGCATACTCACTTCTTCATAGTAGAGAGGAACCAAAAGAGAATGTTTTAAAATAAATTGTGTAAAATAATCCCAATTAAGTGGGAACAGATCTAAGGTACAAGAAAAAACATGTATGCATGTACCCATCCTAGAATTTATTGTGTCTAATTTCCCAATTTCATTTACAGCACCCTTTTTTTTTTCTTTTTAATGATTTCATGTAAAGTTTTTAGGAACAAAACATTGTGCAACATTACAGCAGCTTCTAGCTAGTGATTTTTTTTCCTTTTAGTATTTCTACAAACTTAAAGCTGGCCCCCTCTTTCTTCTGCTTTTTGCTTCTACTGCTCTCTGTCTTAAGATAAATTATCATGTAAAGTGTCTCTTACACTTTTTGATGTTTCCTCTACCTGAAGTAGGATTTCTTTTTGTTTTTTCCTTCACTACTGTGAAGCCATCAAATTTAATTAATTAATATTGACTTGGTGCTAAGGGAAACATTATCATTAAATTAGAAATGCTTGTGGTGGTGATGCCAGCTGCAGAGCAAGGCAGACACTGCTCTCAGTAAGTGCAGCAGGTTTCAGGTAAAATCTTTGCAGCCAAAAGCTTTATTTACTCATTTAACTTCAGATTTTCATTTCACTACTGCAGATCCAGGAGCTGGTTGTTTGGCATCTTCTCTGCAACACTGTTTCTCTGACATTATATATCATTTTTGCTTCAAAATTCCCTACAAATTGACTGAAAACTTGTTCTTAGAAGTTTAGGGATAAGAAAGATAAAGATATGCAACTGTGATATCACTGTTACAAAACAGCTGCTTTTAAAATTATTTTTTAAGAAGGAATGCAGACTTCATCTCTACATCTCCTCCTTCAAATTATCAAAAATCTAATACTGATTTCCTGCAAATACAAGCCTTTTAAACTCGACTAACATGTCACATGGCATTACATCAAAATGCAAGTTAACATTTCATGACATTTTGTCCCATATCTGGTGTCTTTTAACAACATTCTTTAATCACATGGCTCTTTAACTTTCCTTGGTAGGAGATCATTTTTCTTTTTTAGGTACTCTGCCTCTTTAGTCTAAGCTTTACACTGTTGAGTTTTAACTTCTTTTTGCCAGGGTTGTGATTAAATGTGTGAGATGGTATTTCTTGTTGGGACTCAGATGTTTATTAGTTCTTACCCATGTTACAGCCTCACAAACCCTGAGTTCTGCAGCACTTCACTCCAACAAACTAAAAATGGAGCCTCATCTCTCTCTACAATGCCTTTTAATGATAAACTATCCAATTAACAAATTACACCTAAATCATTTTTGCTTTTAACCCAATAACCAACCACCCATGCCCCTCAATGCAGATTTTTACATCTAATTACACAAAACCACCCAAACCCATGGAAGAGAAGAAGGTGAAGAAGGTGAAGAAGGACCAACCTCCACCCCAAACCTCAGTCTTGCTCTATATTTATTACTATATTCTAAACCCTTCAACTCTAAGTTTTCCACCCTGTGATATCACACACCTCTATTCAAACTCCACACCCACAATCCCAGTTCTATCATTCCATTTTGGAAGCTTCTCCACAGCCTCAGGTCAATGCAATGTTCTCCTGGGGGTCAGTGCCTGTCAGCACGGAAAGTCTGAAATTCTCAGTAACCAGGATTCCAACATTACACTTCTTCTGTTCTTTTATTCTCCCAGAAAGGCTGAGAAAACTATTAAAATGACTATTAAAATGACAGCTACACAGAGCCCATCTCTGGGCTTGGCATTTCCTCCCCAACTCTCACAGCTGCTGCAGCCCCATTCTCCTCTCTGTTATAAATACACATTATAATATTGTCCTTTAGCAAATATAAAAATAGGTTTTATATGTGTAGTGTTAAAGTAACTTTGTTATAAAAATATAGGTTTTTTCTGTTGTTAATTAATCTTAGTGAAATAGCTGATATTAAGTCTGCTGGTGTTAAAATGCCTGCTTGGATGGGATAACATTAAAAAAAAACCTATGAAAAAGACACCTGCTACAGATATACCAACTATCAGCACTCACCCTCTGAAGACAGTGTAGACAAAGCCCAAAAACTGGAGGAAATAAAAATAAACTAAAACCACAACCAAAAAATCCACATGCTCCAAAAAGGCAAATCCAAAGAAGAGCCATGCTAAACAGTTCTTAGAATACAGAAACTAGTTGAAAGAAAAAGTTTGCTATGCATAATTGTTTATGAATATGCAACAAGCTGGTGTAATAGAAAAAGTATTTAAGGGGTATCTCCAAAAATCAGTGTGCTCTTGGCTGAGTGCCGAGATGCACCCTGACATAATAACCTTTACTCCACAGTCCTTGTCTCCTATTGCTCTTTATTAAACTTTTTTAATTTTCACATGTGTTTTTCACATGCTGGGTCTGCAGAGGGCAGAAGAAGAGTCTGCTCCTGGCTCTGCTCCTTACCTGGGGAAATCCCACAATGGACAGAGTAAAAAATTGAGAGGAATAGCAGATTTGTCTTTACAAACAAGCTGTGGGTCTGCTGGTAGAAAAAACTAGCACTGGGAAATAAAAGAAACAATGGGAAGGATTCCACTGATTGATGGATGGAAAAAGATGTTTGCCTTTACAAATAAACTTTAGGTTTGCTGATAAATGAAATTAAACATTGAAAGATGACAGAAACAATGGGGAAGAAAACCACCTAAATTCTGTAAGAATTAAAAATTAAAGGGGAGGGTTATACATTAGAGAGAAATCTTCGGTATCAGGCGTTTTGGGAATTTTTTACCTCTCAAGTACCTCAGCCAATTGGGAAAGAGAGAAGGGAAATGTGGGAAATTGGGATAAAAAGGAGGCTGTGCCCTCCAAAAATGTGAGACCCCAGGAAAGCCTCATGGCCTCTCCCATTATTCAAATAAAGTCAAAGGACTCCTCTGTCTCCTTTCTGGACATAAACCTCTGATGTTTGTGGATTAATTTTCCTAAAAAAGGGGAGGGTTATACATTAGAGAGAAATCTTCGGTATCAGGAGTATCGGGAATTTTGGGAAAGAGAGAAGGGAAATGTGGGAAATTGGGATAAAAAGGAGGCTGTGCCCTCCAAAAATGTGAGAGATCCCAGGAATGCCCCATGGCCTCTCCCTTTGTTAGAATAAAGTCAAAGGACTCCTCTGTCTCCTTTCTGGACATAAACCTCTGATGTTTGTGGATTAATTTTCCTAAAAAAGGGGAGGGTTATACATTAGAGGGAAGTCTTTGCTATCAGGAGTATCGGGAATTTTTTACCTCTCAAGTACCTCAGCCAGTGGGGAGAGAGAGAAGGGAAATGTGGGAATTGGGATAAAAAAGGAGGTTGCATCCTCCAAAAATTTGAGAGACCCCAGGGGAATGTCCCACAGCCTCTCCCTTTATTCAAATAAAGCCAAAGGACTCCTCTGTCTCCTTTTTAGACATAAGCTTCTGATGTTTGTGGATTCATTTTTCTAAAAATCAAGGCTAAATCTCTGCCTCCTTGCGGGAGCGCTCCTCACAGGAACTCACCTCCACCACGCCGTTTTCCCCGTCCATTTCTCAGCGCTTGACCGCAGAAATGTTGACTTTCCGAAGGTTAAAGGTGGCAGCCTCAGGCACCAAACGGGGCTGGGCAGGAGGAGCTGGCTGTTGTTGTTTCAGGAGAAAAGTGTCAGGAAGATGCAGCGGCCCCGGCCCCCGCTGAGGCGCCGAGTGACAGCGGCAGCTGCCGGCGTGAGGGAGCCCCGCGGGCCCGGGCGTTCCCAGGCCGGGAAAGGCCTCGACAGCTCCTGTTCCCACATCTGGGGCTCAGGAATAACAGCGACATCTCCTGTTCCCACATCTGGGGCTCAGGAATAACAGCGACATCTCCTGTTCCCACATCTGGGGCTCAGGAATAACAGCGACATCTCCTGTTCCCACATCTGGGGCTCAGGAATAACAGCCACAGCTCCTGTTCCCACATCTGGTGTTAAAAACGGGACCAGACTCCCGGTGCTGAAGTGATTTCAGCATTTCAAGGAACAGCCTCTCCTCCCTGGCACCAGGGATACAGCCACTGGTATTAAAAACAGGACCAGACTCTTGGTGCTAAAAGTGATTTCAGCATTTCAGGGATCAGCCTTTCCTCCCAAACACCTGAGACACAGCCACTGGCATTAAAAATGGGACCAGACTCCCAGTACTGAAGTGATTTCAGCCGTTCAGGAACAACCTCTCCTCCCAGGCACCAGGGACAGCAGAACAGGACACAGCCCTGGTAATAAAAACAGGACCAGACTCCAGTACTAAAGTGATTTCAGCATTTCAGGGAACAGCCTCTCCTCCCAAACACCAGGGACAAGAGAACAGGACACAGCCTTGAGCTGCACCCAGGGAGGTCTAGGCTGGGCAGGAGGAAGAATTTCTTCCCAGAAAGGAGACATCTCCTGTTCCCACATCTGGTGTTAAAAACGGGACCAGACTCCTGGTACTAAAAGTGATTTCAGCGTTTATTACAATAAAAGAAAGGCCTAAAGCAAGGGGGCTGGCAGGCCGAGCAGGAGCGATCCCATCGAGGATGCTGCAGCACCGGCTCTGGGTCTGCTTCAGCAGCGATGTCCCCGATGTTCCAGGAGGAGCAGCCCAGCTTCCCTGGGCCAGAAGCCCCTTTTTATCCTGTTTTGTGTCCCATTGATTGGTTTCTTTTTGTATCCTTCATGCAAATCCAGTTTTAGACGCTTGATTGGCCCATTACAATTCTGTCCAGGCCAGCTCATTTTGCTTGGAGAGTGGTGCACTTCACTTAGGTGTAATTTCTTATAACTACCCTTTTAACCCCTTTTGCAATATAACAACCAAACTAACAGTACATGCTTAACAATTATCAACTATTTTACAACCGTTTCTAAGCTATTTTTAACATCTGGGGCTGCAGGAATAAAGCTAGAGCTCTGTGAGGAGATCAGGGCCTGAGCGGTTTAAGGGGAAGGAAGATGATGTGGGGATCCACTCAGGCCTGCTCGGGGGCCTAAAGCTGATCTGACCCAAGTGGGGTTGAGACTAAGGGATAATTCTCCTTTCTTCTATCCCTGCAAGGATGAATGTTTGCTAATTACAGAGATCTTTTTATGGATTGAAGGCAGGACTGAAAAACTGACTTAGTCTGAATTCATGCAAACCACGAGTAACCTATGTCAGTGAATACATACACACACAGAGAGAATATAAATTAAATATTCCACATTGGCAAAACCATCTGACTTAGATCCCGACTCTGACTTAGATCCTGCTAATGCCTGAAACACTTGCAGCATTCACAAATTCATCATAACCTGACCTTTCAAAAAAAGAGCAGTCCAGGGGTCTTCCTCCTGCCTGTGATTATGAAATGTTTTTAAATGTTTACTATTTAATGCAACAGATTTAAGTATTTAGGTGAGTTCTTCCTAGAGAATGAATTAGCTATCAGATATTGAGTATTTTGCATGAAAATTTAGATTCCTATGATAGAAAGGGATGTGATGTTCTTGTTTAGAAGGATTTAAACTAAAATAATTTGATTTCCTGGAAAAGGCCAAGTTCTAAAAACCAACAGGTATAACAGGATAAACACATCCCCACCTCAACCTGATTCCATGAAATTTCACATTTCTGAACTATACAAAAACCAAAATAACTTCAGTATCACTTCAGCTCTTGTGGAAAATGAAGACCTCATGTCTGTTAAATCTCTGTGCTCCTGAGACAACACAAAACCCCACAGCAGTGGTGGGAGAAGGGAAAGAAGCACTCACAATGTGGAGCAAGGCCTGGGGGAGTATCTGAAGTGGTTGCAAGCAGACTCTGGAAACATGGGACACATGCATACCTAAATTGTCATTAAAAATATGGAGAACAACCTGGGGAGGATTTGCAGTAACCCTGGCATAGCAGGGTTTGGGGCATTCTCAGCTGCCATACTTCTGGGAAAAAGGGATTGAGAACAGATTCCCTGCTCATGTCTTTTCAGCTGGGATGGCTCTAGAGTCTTAAAAATCTGCTTTCTGTTAGGAAAAACTATAAAATGTTCAGCAAAAGGTGAAAAACACGTCTTTCATTGGCATAAAATCAGGAGATTTCCTTGCAGGAGGGCGTAATGAAAATTCCCTAGAAAGTAGAATACAGAAAGAATAACTGCCGCTGGCAGCAAACTCCAACTCTCAGCAAATACATGCGTTACAAATCTAACAAAACAAACAAACATCACTCAAAGCCTTGCATGTGTGTACAAGCCAGGTTTAATAATTTTTTTTTTCACTTTAGTATTGGGCCTTAAATTGTACATAATTGGTGAAATCTTTTCTTACTTCTATTTCCCACTTTAGTTCTTGAAATTTGGTGTCTATTGAATCCTGTTTTAGGGCTTTTTCTAAACCCAAGAAGGAGAATTTTGTTAACAGTGCAATAAAAATAACTTCATAGTGTTACAAGGAAACATTAAAGACTTTTTTTTTTGTGTGCTGCTCTTTCCCTTAAAAAAAAATACAGACATTGTTTCTTTAAAAGGCTCCATCTGCAAATCCCATTAGATGTGCATATAAGGTTTCAGATGATTAATAGCTGCCTGCTTTGCTTTGGTTGGAGGGGCTGAGGGTATGTGTGTTAACCCCTCCCTCCCCTCGCTCACATTTCACTTCACAAACTTGTCACTGTCTCCCCAGCACAGTATTTAAAAAGTGTTTCCCTCATGCCCAGCCCTTCACAAGGAAGCAGCTCATGGCAACCCCTGCCTAAATCTGGTTGGCAATGAAGACCTTTAAAACCAGAGTTTCTAAAGTAGCAAACCTGCAGCAGCATCAAACCCACGAGCAAACTGCTGTTTAGGGAGGAGATCTACTCTGTCAAATTTGGAAGAGTTTCTGTCTGCTTCTCTTCTGCTTCTGGAGGCTGAGCTGTCAGCAGGCAGGAGCCCTGAGGCGTGGGCAGGACTGGAGGCAGATGGATCCCAGCAGCAGCAGCTGCATGCGCAGCCCACAGCCTCCCACCCTGCTCTGGGGCTGTGTGAGGAGCTCCCACAGCGACCTGAGCACAGCTCCAGGGCTCAGCCACTACCCAGCAGCACCGTTCTCCTTCCAGCAAAAAGCAGATTTTGCTGCTTACTCCGATTTCTCAGCCTCCTGCCTGGTGCCAGCTCCCCACGGCTTCCCGCAGGAGCAGCAGCCCTCATTCCAGCACCCCGAGTGGCACCTGGCAGCACCTGAGGCCACAAGAGGAGCAAACCCAGGGCTGGCCTTGGCTTCTGGAGAGTCTGAGGGCAGCAGCACCAGCCTAGTGAGTGTGGCTGTGGATGAAGAGGATGAGGCACCAGCAAATCCTACAAGTGACTCTGAGAAAAAGCCATCCAGAAGGAAAAAGGAAAGCTCAGGTAGGTGATGTGAAATCAGGGTTGTGGGAAAGTGAAGGAGATGGAATGAGAACACCTGGTGGGACTGGGAGTTAAGAAAGAAAGCTGCTGAGCAAGACATTTCATAATATTTCCTGGGGAAACTTTAGACAGTGACAGCACTGTAACTGTCTGATTCTTGTTCTGGTCTTTGTATTTCACTCCTGCAGATCTTGGGTACTGAGCTGGGCATTTTACTCACCAGCACAATGCACATTTGCTGTGACTGAGCAGGAGTCACATGGCATGTGCACACAGGACTGGAAGTCCTGGGACGTGGAGTTATACATCCACACCTGCCATTGGTCTGAGCAAAAGAGAATGGCAGAGAACAAAGATCCCTCACCTTGAGCTGCCTGGGGTAGTAGGGAATGTCATACTAGGGATCTGAATGTCATACTAGGGATTTGACATGCTATTAGGTCTCACTAAGTACAAGAGGGAAAGTCTTCCTTTAAATATAAATTCTATTAGGTCTCACTAAATGTTAAATATTTTAACCTCAGAACAGGAGGTTCTAAAAGTTTGCCCTTGAGTACAATGTCCAACAGTGCAGAAAATGTTCGTGGTTTTCACAGTGTCATCCTAGCTAGCAAAACACATTCTTTATAGTGTAAAAATCAATAATTTCATAGTTATACAAACTCTAAGTTGCTGATATCTCAGATCCAAATCAGGGAAATATGCATAAAATTGTTTTTTCTTAGGGAGTTGTTAAAATTTAAGGTGCTTCTGTGCATTCAAATGCCATAGTATTCACTTGCAAGCTACAGTGTGCTTTTTCTCACAGCCCTGCTACCACGTGGAGAATATTTTCCAGCAGCCTCATCTCACAGGCAGAGAATGCAGGGATAAAAATATTAATGGATTGATTTCTAGGTTTTGCAGACATTCATAGAATTTAAGTCAATTTATACTGAAAAAGCATGTTTAGGCAAAATTTTCCCAAATGCAAAGAATTTTAAATAAATAATAATTTAAAAGGTGAACAACACTTAGTCATGGGTAAACAGCAGATTTCAGCTTACTCACATTAGAGGGATATCTTTATCCTTAAAGAGACTGATTCCAAAGCACATCTCCCTGTTTTAAGTAGAAGAAAAAAGTTCCTTTATTCTCTCTTACTAGCACTCTTTACATTTTCTTTTCATACTTGCTGCTGTGCCCTACTCTCTTCCTTTCAGGGAGCTGCAAGCAATGACATCCCTGAGAGGTCTGGGTTTCTACCTTCTGGTGGCCACTGCAGCCCTGGGGAGAGGCAGCTCCTAAATTCAGCCCAGCACTGGAGCTGCTTGGGATCCTGGAAGGAGACACATTCCTTGGGAGAGACACATATTTTCCTTTCCCTTTCCCCTTTCCAAATTTCCTGAATTTCACTTCCCTTCCATGAACTTCCCTGAGCTTCTCTTCCCTGAGCTTCTCTTCCCTGAACTTCCCTTGCTCTCCTTTCTTCTTTTTCAACTGGCTGTACAGTAGGAAAAACCTACCCAAGATGATTTGTCCTTTCACACATTTGTCATTTCTCACATTCTGTTGTCAAAACTGAAGCAGCTGGGCCACATTTCCACCTCTGGAATCTCCCAGAACCTCAAGCCATGGATAAAGATTGTCTCTTGACAATGCCCTGTGGCACACAGCAGGGATGAGAGATTCCAAGCTACACACCCTGCTCTGCTCCCAGAAATATCCAAATATCCATTTTAAATTATTCCCACTGCCCCTTGGAAAGGGAGTCCTTCCCACAGGGCCGTGATGAGCTCCCAGGTATTTTGCATTTGCTACTTGTTTATAATTTCTGCCATGTGCTGGAGGCTTTGGAGAGCTGCTGCACCCTCCAGGTGTCTCACACACCCCAGGGGAAGCCCTTGAGTCCAAGGCTCCCAGGAGCTGGTGGCAAAGTTCCCAACAAGAGATCCACACTTGAAATCCTGCTTTATGATATACAGGGAGTCCCCAACACAGGAAATTATTGGTATTTTATTTTATTGATTCAGAAGGTTGAATAATTGCTTCATTAAAATGATATTATATTGCATTAATACAATATTATAACTATACTGAAGAGATACTATACCACATTATATAAAAGATACATACTAAATATAAATATAAAATATACATACTAAAGAACTAAAGATACTAAAGATAAATATAAAAGATGCATACCAATTATAATATAATATAAAAGATACTTACTAAAGAAAAACCTGTGTCTGTCTCTAGACAGCTAGGACACAACTTTGACCCAACAAGCCAGTTAATATAAACTATTATTACTAGAATTTAATTAAGGACTGATTCAGAAGGTTGAATAACTGCTTTATTAAAACTATATTATATTACATTAATAGTGTATAACTATACTAAAGAGATATTATACTATATTATATAAAAGATACATACTAAACATAAACATACACACTAAAGAACTAAAGATATTAAAGATAAATGTAAATATAAAAGATACATACTAATTATATTATAATATAAAAAGATACATCCTAAAGAAAAACCTGTGTCTGTCTCTAGACAGCTAGGACACAGCTTTGACCCAACAAGCCAGTTAATATAAACTATTATTACTAGAATTTAATTAAGGACTCCCTTCAGGTAAACAATCTTCTTAACAGATTCTAAATGTGTAAAACAACCAAAGCACAGAAAAGAGATAAGAATTGTTTTCTCTTCTTCTCTCTGTGCTTCTCCAGGAAAAACCTGTGAGAGAGAATTATGTCTCTCTCTGTTCAGAGAATGTGAATTCCCTGCTTCCCCACTGCTCCCTCAAAGTCACACTTTGAAATGTGATAGTGTGTCTGTGCACTAACAAAGGGGATTGTTAAACTGTGGGCAAAAACGTGGGCAGAAACTTGTGGAGTTTTGTTCCTGTACATTTTCATTGCAGATTTTCTATCAATAGCTGAAACTATTTAAATAGCATTAATCTCACTACTTTACAGTGACAGGAATATAGTAATAGTAAGTTTACATCTGTAGAAAGCTTTGGCTTTATTTCACCTTGGAAAGGTTGAGAAAGCACAAGTTTTTCTGCTAAATTAAAATGACTTATCTTGGCAGACATAAATCCTAGATCCTGACAGGAAAAAGAAAGTGGGACAGGTTGATGGCTAGGCACTTTTTACAGAGCCCATGTGAGAAGACAGGATTTTGTTTAACCAGAGCCCATCCCATTACTAACTGTGGGTTAGTGAGACTAATTATTTGTGGATTTCTGAAGCAGCAAAAGCAGCATGGAACAAACCAGCCAAATTCCCTTGGAGTGGAAAGCAGTCCAGCTGCAGTGTGTGACACACTGGTCACTTGTGCATCACCAGACCTGTGTTTGATTTCTCCGTTTCTGATGGGCACAGATAAGGTCAGATCAGTCACACCTCACAGATTTCTCCAGTTTTACTTCTTTGGCCACCAAAATGACCCCTACAAGATGAAGCTGATTTCTGATGGGCACAGATAAGGTCAGATAGTCACAAAGCCCACAGTCACACCTCACAGATTTCTCCAGTTTTACTTCTTTGGCCACCAAAATGACCCCTACAAGATGAAGCTGCACACTGTGCTCATGTTGTTACCATTTTGCTTATCATTTCTGTGTAGGAATATTCTTCTAGGACACGCAGAATTGTGTACAGGTTACACACAAAACTTAAGTAACTAATTCTCAGCATAACAAAAATGTTACTACCATATTTAGTTAGGGAATCTAGCAAGAGGGGAGAAAGAGTCAAGGAACTCACAAAACTGACTCCTTTAAACACCAGCAGTTTGGACTTTGCTTACTAAAAGAAATTGTTTTCTTGCATTGCTTTGAGATTCTTTGAACACCAATTTTAAAAACACAGGAGAAAAGAAAACAAAATAAAAAGAAGGAAAAGAAAACCCAAGAAAGTATTAAAAAATGAAAAAGAGTTGCCACAGTCTCAGGCAAAGTAATTTTGTGTTTGCTTATTATCATAATTGGTACAGCATCACTTTGACTATGGCTTGAAATTTTACTTTGAAATACAACTCTTGAAAACATTGCAGAAATGTACAGGAATAGCAAACAGGTTTTTCAGGACAGCACAATGACAAGGATGATACTAAGGCCAGGCATGTACACTGACACCAGATCTACTCATAGTTTTCATTTAGCAAGGATTAGAAAAAATTAAAACACAAAGTGTTCAAGGTGGGTCTGAGCGTAAAAAACCTGTTTCTCTGCTTTTGCTTGTTTTACTGCCCCACATCCCCAGAATTTCCAGGCCATGCTCCACAGCTGAGGGCGCTCACTGAGTGATTTGTTCTCATGTCCTGCACCAAAGCTGGGCACCATCCACTCCTAAGATCTTTCATGCTGCATGGTAGATCAGGGGAGGGTGAAAATATGTATGTAAGGAATCAAAGTAAAAATGTGTCAGCAAAGAACGAGAACTCCTTTCCCACAGCTCCTGTGCAGACCCAGGCAATTCTGACACCGCTGCCCATCCTGACTGAGTTGTTATCATAGCAGTGAGCCTCTGAACGGGGAATAATTAATATTAATTCTATTATTGTAGAAGGCTAATTAATTGCTTTATTATACTATACTATTAAGTAAAACCCATCACTCTTACCAGTCACAACACACATGTGGATATAATTAGTTAATGAATCTAAAACACTATCACCAGAATCTAATTAAAATATCATCCTTTGGTAAACAAATCTCCATAACACGTTCCACATGTGCACAACAACAGGTGCAGGAAGTGGAGATAAGAATTGTTTCTCATTCTTTTCTCTGAGCTTTCTCACAGCTTCTCAGGAGAATCCTGGGAGAGAATTCTGTCTCTCTCTGTCCAGAGATGTGATTACCACAAAGTGTCCCACCTCTGTCCTCTTAAAACCACCACTCAGTCATGCTGAGCTTAAGGGGGCATAAAGAAACATCTTAAAGCTTCCACTGAGCACTTCAAGGAGTCATTTAGATCTCTGCAACGCACCCATATCAGCATAACCTCAAATCACACCAGTGTGCTTGCCTCAGAGAACCAGAACTTGAGCAATAAGGCAGAAACAGGAGTTTCTGAAAGGCAGAAACAGGTGGGGCAGCCTCACCTCGAGTTCTGGGGGCAGTTCTGGGTACCACAATGGAAGAGAGATGTAACGCTCTTAGAGAACATCCAGAGGAGCACTGTGAGGATGGTGAAGGGTCTAGAGGGGAAGTCATGTCAGGAATGACTGAGATCAGCTGTCTTATTCAGTCTGGAGGAGACCAGGAGGAGACCTCATCACAGCCTAGAGTTTTCTCACAGAGGGAAGCAGATGAGCAGCACTGATCTCTTCTCTGGTGACCAGTGACAGGACTCAAGGAAACGGCCTGAATTTATGTCAGGAGAGGTTTAGATTGGACATTAAGAAAAGGTTCCCCAGGGAAGTGGTCACAGCACCAAGCCTGGCAGAGTTCAAGAAGCATCTGGACAATGCTTTCAAGGCCCATGGTGTGTGTCTGAGGTTGTCCTGCACTGGACCAGGAATTGGGCTGGTGGATCCCTTCCAGCTCAGGGTGTTCTAGCAGTCTGTTATTCTAAAGATTCACCCCCATCAGCATCACCTCAAATCACACCAGTGTGCTTGCCTCTTAGAGAAGCAGAACTCCAGCAACAAGGCGGAAAGCAGCAGCAAGTCACGGAAGGAAAGGACAGCTTTCACCAAGGAGCAGCTGAGGGAGCTGGAAGCTGAATTTGCCCACCACAACTACTTGACAAGGCTGAGGAGATACGAGATAGCTGTGAACCTGGATCTCACCGAAAGACAAGTACTTCCCAAACCCTCCCCAGCTCCTCCTTCCTCCCCCACAACTTCCCCCTAATGCTAAAAACCAGATTCTGTTACTCAAGGGTCTGCTTTTGCAATGGCACTGAAGTATTCTAAAAACAAAGACTCCACGTTCCTTTCAACACCTTAGTTACACGTTTCTGTAAGTAGTTAATAATTTAATTATGTTTCTCTCAGCTAATGATAGACCTGGTAATAACTGGTCTCTGCTGAGCTCTTGTTTACCACCATTCATTGGTGCATATTGATATATCAAGGTTTACATATGGAATATGGATATCACCTTAGACTTTGACTAACAGGAAATTATTGGAATTAATGCTTCATACGTGCATTCTTCCTGGGTCAGGTGGTATTTTGAGGTGATAAGGAAAGACAGTTATACGGAGTTTTGTGGGCAGGGGTATTTCTGTTCTCTCATTGTCATCTCAGTCCAGGGTGCTAAGTGGACAGCAGAAGAATTGTGTAATTATGTGAGGCAAATTAGAATTCCTGAAGCATTAGATTGGATGGCCTAGATGTTAAAAATACATGAGAGGTACTGTGCCTTATTTGCCATGATTCTAGGCAAAGCACTCATACTACCTTTGAGGGTTTCAGAGGAACACCTGTGTGGAGCATTTTAGAAATAATTGTTCCAGTCTGTGTTAGAGAGATGGATTAGTCAAACTCTGTTCACCTTCTCTTCTAGAATTCCACAAATCATCTGTCTACACACATATGCATATCTCTGTTTACACAGCTCAGGTTGAGACAGCAAGTAATTATTTTCTCTCTATCACCCAGGTCAAAGTATGGTTTCAAAACAGAAGAATGAAGTGGAAACGTGTTAAAGGTGGGCAAGCAGTGCCCCCACACGAACATGACACAGAGGATGTGGACTCTGCTGCCTCCCCCAGCTCTGAGTAGTCCCTGCAGCGATGGGAGAGGAGTTTGGAGAAAGTCATTGACTGGAATGTGGGTGCAACTGCTTAGAATCAGCTACAGAATGAGATCACCGTGCCTGGCAATCCTGTAGCCCATAGTCTTTAAAAGGTGATGATGCTTGAGGTTACGGAGACAATTAAAGAGCACAGGGGGGAAAAAGCCAAAGGACAGCATGGTTTTGATTTTTGTCTCTCAAACTCTCTTACTACCACAGATGTGTCTACAGAAAAAAACAACAACAAACACTGAATATAAAACAGGAGTAATGTTGTAGAGACTCTCAAATATCCAGAAAATCCAGATTGTTAGTCAGCACACACAGCTCTGTCCTCATCCAGGCTTCCCTGGTCACACCTATTCAGTCTGCATTTGGACTTGACAATGCACATTTTCCCTGTGCCCTACTTGGAGAGAAATAAATGCTTTGATGGTCACTGATTTTTCTTGCAAAATGAGTTGAACACCTGTATGAATAGACAATAAGATTACAAAATAAAATGTGAGTCTAAAAATAGATATATACAGAAGTCTGCTCACCAGTTTTAGAAGAGGCTTTCCCACTGACAGTCCAAGAAGGTCAGTGCCTTGTTGAGGGCAGCAATTTGCAGAGGGAGATTTCTTCCAAGCGTACTGTAAATCCTGAAATTAAATTGCTAGATCTCAATTTCAAATATTTTTTCAAAGCAGTCATTACCAAATGTCCCAGCAGGCACAGCAGAGACTGAACTCTCAACACAACAGCTAAAATATCACCATTTTGGTTTCAAGTTTTCCAATAAACTGCCACAGCACGACCAGGAGTCTTAAGAACACTTAAGAACATTCCCGCTTTAAATTATCCCCACTTTCAACCAAAATTTATAGTGTATCAAATCATGATGATTTAGAAAAGCATAGTGCCTGCTCCCATTTCTTATATCTTTTTTTTCATCTACTAATGCCATATTTTAAGCAGAATTTTACACTAGTGTACCACATTATGACCATTGAGAATACTGAAACTTTGGGTTAAATATTTCAAAGGTAACCATTATTTGCAGCTAGAGCCTTTCACCTTACTCTGATGCTGTTGTGGTTGCATGTGAACTGTAGATATGCTGGGTACAAATTTGTATATCTGGATTATATGTTTATAAAGCTGTTAGTGGTAATTCCACTTGTAAAAGACCTCAAAAATGATAAATATCAATTTTTTAAAAAAACAAGGATGCTGTATTCTTTTCAAAGAGCTGCTTACTGTGTCTACTAAGAAAAAACATGCATTGCATTCCTTCTCAACCTTTCCAAACTGTGATTGATGGATGAAAAAAATCAACAGTTTAGAGCAAATATTTGCGCAAAACCAATTTAAAAGAGTAATTATTTTTTAAAAATAAATTATTTAAAATTAAAGAAACTTGAGCAGTTTGAGCAGCACTGAGGAAGTGAATTAAGTTGGTGTCTGGTTTCCCATACTGCGCTACTTGCTCTTATCCACTTTATCCAAAAACAAGTTACATAAAACAAACTGCCAACACTCTTCTGCCCCAGAAAAAAGAAAATAAAAAACAGCATCAGGGATGTCTCACATAGGGCCTCATGTAAATTCTGTGAATATAATACCTACCATATAATCAGTTACAACATTTAGGGGTATGCATGTTCTCTCTCTGAGCTAGACCTACCCCTGTCTCTCCAGATCTTTATGTTAAGCTAAAAATACCCTCAAATACCTTCCTTGTGGTAGATATTTAAATGGAAGGTGGCACAGACAGGGAATTATGGTCAGATCCCCGTTTCTTCAGCATTGAGAAGGGTGGACAATGGCAGAGCATCATTCTTTTGGTTAACAAACCCAATGTTAGAAACAGGTCAATAATCTCATTATTCAGCTGACATGAAACTAGTTGGCTAAAAAATTGCCCAGGCACAGATGAGAAGAAGTTTACTGTATCTTTAAGAACAGAAATATCTTTGGCTTCCCTTCTTGAACCTTGCTGCTTCTGATTAGACTTCTGACTAAACTCTTGGCAAAGAACTGAAGCAAGCTGTATTTTGTGAAGAGCTCTGGTGCTCAGATCTCCTACCCCCTTCTCCTGGGACACAAACCACCATGGAGCAGGAGTTCTTCTTTACTTCTGTCCTTGTGACCTCTTCAGCCATTTGTCACTGTATATCTGTGGTTAGAAAGTTTGCAACCTGCAGGAGCAGCTTCTTTTGAGATGAAAACTTTCAGGCTCTTGGCTACTAACGTAAACCAAAACCAGCTCCTCACCCAGAGGAGAGGCTAATAAATCTTCCCTTTCAAGGAAGCTGTCAATGGTAGCATAATGAATCCTAATTTACTTAAAAACTAATCATTGGGGTCTCAGTCTGTACCCATAATTACAGCTCCTAAACAGTTCTTGCTCTGAATTTTGAGAAATGAGCTATGAGTCACCTGTGAGATCTTCTTGTGCTTAGGCAGTTTCTTTATTTAACCATCTGCTCACTCTAAGATTTTAGTGTTTTGAGAAGGAACATTTCACTCCTGACATCAAAGCATTTGACCTCTGAACCTCTGGTGCCAAGAATCTCCCAGGGAAGTCCTGTGGTCTGGGAGCAAAGTCTTTGAGCTGCAATTCTTTTTCTCAGAAATACTCATCTGTATTCTCCTCACAGAAGAGAGAGAAGATACCTGGGGATTTTTGGCAATGTTTTCCATGCCTTATTCTCAATAAATAATCTGAGCACAGTCACCCCATGGCATCAGAGGAGTCTGGCAGGAATTCCCCAGGAAGCACAGGCAAGCAGGGCAGTGAGACTTTGCCAGTGCAAAGAGCCCACAGGGAACAGGGATATCTGTACAAACACAAAAATATGTGCTGGAGCCCTTTATATCTCTGCTGCCTCTTCTAAACAGAGCAAGAGAAGTGCTTTCCTTAGAGTCAGAGGCTTTATGGACTCTTTATCTATCTAGCCAGATGCCAGTGGAGCAGAGGCCCTGATTTGTTTTACAGGTTCTGTATCCCATGACTCCTCTGTTGTCAGGCCTCAGCTCCTCCAGGCCATTCCACAGCTTTAATCCAGGGATTTTTCCAGTCAATGGAGCTACATAAACTCCAAAGATAACCCAAGGCCAGTCCAGTGTTGCCTTGAATGTCTCCAGGGATGTGGCATCCACAACTTCTCTGTGGCAGGGCCTCACCACCCTCACAGTAAAAAATAAGGAGCCAAACCCTCCAGTTCACACTGTCTGGGTTCTTATTATAAAATAAATATTTTATATAATATAAATCTTGGAAACAAGAGAGCTCTTTAGCAAACATTTCACAGCCAGAGATTGTGACTGGGACATATTCTACATGAGCAAAGCTTACAAATCCTGCTTCCTGTAGGATTTCCTATGCATGGAAACAAGCACACACAACAAATCAGGGCATTCTACAGAACACACCATTTTTCAATTAGCCCATTTTCTCCCCCCACCTCTAGCAGTGCTCATATGAAGTTTCATCAGCCACTATCTCATATTTTGGATAATTCCCTTCCCCTCCAAGAAGAATGTCTGCATTAGTTACTGGGCTCAGCCTACTGGATCCACACAGCTCCTCCAGGCAGATGGACAGGAAATCCACTTTCTTCCAGTGCTTACAGCAGAAGGGCTTTGTCTGCCTGGATGAAACAAGCTCAGGCTCTTGCCTTTCAGGCTGTATTTGTGAGTTATGACGGGGCAGCTCCCCTCAGCTCTGGCTCCAGGTGTTGGCTCCCCATCCCCACACACAATGGCACATTGTTCTAGTTCTGCACCAGGAAGGATTTCCATCCAGCACCAGGCTCTCACACCGCTGTTCCCTCCCTCCCTCTAGACCATCATTGTTATTTTATTCTTTTCAATAACTCTTAGACAGGGATAAGCTCCCAGGCTTGGCTGGAAGCTCCTCTGGGAGCAGATTGCAGCAGAGATAATGGCAGTGAGTAACGGAGAGCGTGGTGACTTCATACCATGGAGCTTTCAGTCGTGTTTCTCTTTCCTTATTAAAGAAAAAAACATTTTTTCAAGCTCCCTCAGTCACACTTTGGAGCAGGAAACAGACCCATGAATTAACATGCTTTCTTAGAGCCTTACATTTTCAGTTTAAGGAAAGTTTATGATGGCCCACACTCATCCCCAAGGTTAATTTGTCACCCAAATGCTACATGTGAAGTATTCCCCACACCCAGGAATTTATCACCAGGTGAGTGTTAGCCCAGCAATGCCACAGTTAAGTTGGACTGTAAAATCCAAGAAAAGTGTAGGATCTTCCTTGCAATACTCACCACAAACATCCTAACAGTTTTATACTTCCACCTACTTTTATATTCTATATTTATATATTTTATATAAATATATATTTTATATTTATATTATATATATTTATATAAATATATTTTAATATTATCTATTTTTATTTCTATAATTTTTATATTCTGTATATAAAGAATATATATATTATATATAAATATTGATATATTATATGTGATATTTCTATAGTGTATAATATTTCTATATTTTATAATATAATTATTATAATATAAAATATTTAATCACATAAATATAATCTTTCATATTTTCTCATCTATATTTTTATCTTTCTATGCTTTTCTGTGTATCTACATTCAACACTTTCCATTCTCTATTTCTTTCATGGGAGATGACCAATAAAAGTGATATAACTGTAGAGAATCTGTGCAGTTTCCAATTCAGAAAAAAAAAAAATCCATCAGATCTAATTTAATTGCTCCTTGCACATTTCTTAGCTGAGGAGGACAGACCCCAGTGTCGGGGTATCTTACAAATCTGGATTGGAAGTTCTTTTCCAGTGAATAGAAGTATAACTGTCCATAATAATTATCCACAATTTTTACCTGAAGTTAATTGAAAAGGACATTCTAGGGAAAAGTGTAGCTCAAGAAGCAAACCTTCATTCAAGGATACAAAAATCCAATACTCTATTTTCTGATTATACCTAAAAATGGCAAAAAGTATAAAAATCCTGGCAGCATGGACTTGTGTCAGGCTACTTGCTGTCTTCAAGTCGCCTGTATTTAGCTGGATTGAGTTATAAACTTCTTTAAAGCATCCCAATAAAAAACAAATCTATTAAAAAAAGGATAAAATAATGAGGTGAGAAACTGTCTGTGACAGGGAAACGTTTCAGGCACATCTCTCACTGGTTTATTTGCAGGAGAAAACACAGACACAACTGGAATCTGTTTCACATTACAAGATTTAAGGGTTCTTGTCTGCACTGAAGACTTGTTTACACTGCTGGGTTCCAGTGTCAATCTGGTTTCCATCCTCTGCATGCTCAGGCTCCTTCACACAGCCCAGCCAGGAAGTCTTCAATGCACACACTGAGATATTTTCAACTATTGGAACATTAAATAAATAAGCATGGAAAAAAATTCTACTGCAATAATGAAATTCTTCCTGTGTCTTTATGAGATTTCTGAAAAAACCAAGCTTCCTAATCCTGGCAGAGCTGTTTTAAAAGTCCAAGAAAGCCATAAGGGAAAAAAAAAACTCACTGGAAATCCATCCAGTTACCCCTTGAATTCTGTAGCACCATGAGAAATTATTTAAGACCAGACCCTCACAGTGCTTGGCTCAGAGCAGGCCCTGTCTCAGAGACATTTTGTCATTTAAAATAGCCAAGTATCAAGGAAAAAATCAAAATGGTCAATGTGGATTTACCGTCCTTCCTAAAGTGGGGAGTGGGGAGCTGGAAGAGCACTGGTGAGGGAACTGGGGCACCTGGAGTCCTTGTCTGCTCAATATTCATCTTCTTCAAGAGGTTAAACATGGCCCACATTATCTCACTAATTAACACATCACAGCTCCTTTTCTTTGTGCACTGTGAGAATTTCTCGGGCAGTACCAAGATCAGAGAATAGCTGGAGGGGAAGCTGTGCCTGAAACTTTGTAGAGCTTTCACTTGATAATATTCTCAGTAATATGCTCTAAATTTTATGATAATGCACTTGATAATATTCTCAGTAATATGCTCTAAATTTTATGATAATGCACTTGATAATATTCTCAGTAATATGCTCTAAATTTTATGATAATGCACTTGATAATATTCTCAGTAATATGCTCTCATTTTTATGATAATGCACTTGACAATATTCTCAGTCATATGCTCTAACTTTTGCTCAGCCCTGAAGTCAAGTGCTTGGACTCAGTGATTGTTCCAGGTGGCTTCCAAATGAAAAAATAATCTCTTCCAGTTGCAGTTGCTTTGACATCTTTTACACACATGGATATGTAGGAAAAATATAAGTCACCATATAGAAAACAATGCAAGGGTGACAATATTGGATTTGTAATCTGTGTATAATTTCAAATATAAAACTGGGCTTGAATTTTCACTTTCCTTCACAGTTGCCAACTTGACTATTTTTAAGAGAAAAATGATCTCTCTTTTTTTTTACAGTCTTCTCTCTGCTGTAATTTCTTTGTGTCTCTGCCAGAACCAAGATGAGGTGATGCCAAGAAAAAGGATGAGCTCATTGCATTTAATAGTATGAGGTTTCACAAATAAAAACTGCATTACTCAATGGAGAAGTAGTCAGTGGTATAAAGCAGGGTTCAAGGAAGGTAGTTTTAATAGGAAACAAAAAGAGTTCATTAATTTCTCGTGCTGGTTGTCATTAGTGAACTGATCTGATTAGTCTTCCTTAGGGATGGAAATTAAGATTATTCATCGTTATTGTATTGTTACTGCCCTTTTATGATAACATTGAAGAACAAGATAAACATTATTGGTAAAACAACACAGTGAAAGAGGTGAATTATAGGAAAGAGTAATTTGGATTTTCCTGTTCAAATCCAAGGCATAAATCTCAGCTCAGGAACAACGAGTTCAGCACTCTTTCCACAGCTTTTTGATTTCTAGCATCACACTGATCTCAAAAAGGTCTTGTTCCAAAGAACACTGAATCCTTCTTAGTGGTGCTGAACCAGTTCAGAAGAATCCTCAAACCTGAGGAATCTGTTGACCATCAGCTCTACAGGAGAGCATTTTCCAAAAGAAAACCAGAGGCACAGTCTCTTACAGGTGCCATGCAGTCTTTGCCATGTGTCAGAGGGAAATGGAAGAGCCTGCAAGAGGGAAGGGCAGTTCAGGTGCCTGCAATGCACATCTGAGCTCAAGATGTGCTTGATTTCAGATCAATCAACCCTTCAGTCTCAAGGGAGCTAGATTTTTGCACAAGGTACAACTGAATCATTTTGGTTTGTGCAGGCAGCCACAGGTGTCAGAGATCACCTCTTATGGGAGCAAAATTTCAATAAA
The DNA here is from genome assembly GCF_014805655.1 of Passer montanus. Lineage (NCBI taxonomy): Eukaryota > Metazoa > Chordata > Aves > Passeriformes > Passeridae > Passer > Passer montanus. Next base: position 197,117 of record NW_024358389.1, read on the forward strand.
ACGCACAGATCTGTGGTTTTCCTGTATCCTCATGAAAATCCTTTACCTATGCTGCCAGGAATGCCATGACTGCTATCTGGAAAGGAACAGAAGATATGATCCTGTCTCCTGCAGCACAACTGGAGCAGAATCCCCGTGGTGCTCCCAGAGGTGTCTGCTCCAGTGTCTCACTGACACACAATGACCTCATTTGTTATGGCTGGTGAGAACTGAGAGGAATTAAATCCAGGGTCTGTAGTTAATTGGGGTCAGGTTGAGATGATTTATGACCTGAGGAATGTGCTCACTCTTTACACTATCATCCAAACAACAGTATCAATTGGACTTTTATCAACTGGACTTTTATCAATTGGACTCAGCAAGCCTTGGAATCAAATTGGAATTGGGATTTTCCAGAAAATGAGCAGTAGCAGAGGCAGGACCCACAGGAGGAGGCAAGCTGGTGGGCAGATGAGGCTGCATCTGAACACAGCCAGGTTCTCTTCCCACACTCTTGATCAGTTACCCTCCAAGCTGTGATTTATTGTGATTCAGAGGAGAGATGGAATAGGTCTCTCTATGCCAAGGAGATTTCATCTGTCTGGAATCTGACAGGAAGAAAAAAACCTTTGAAACTTTCAGGGGAAGCTGGGATTTGTCCCAGTTACAGGGTCGCTGTGTTCACTCAGCCAGCTCATGTTAGCAAGTTAGGCTCACTGGAAAATAGTGACTTTTAGATGCTTTTCCATCAATCCAGAACCTGAGTTTGGCCCCCAGATGTGGCATTTATGTTCTCTGAAAAAATCCCTTCGCCCAGGATTTTCTCCTGGGAAGCTGAGAAGCCTCAGAGGAAAAGAAAACAATTCTTATCTCATTTGCTTCTCCTGCGTTTTGCTCCTTTGGAATGTGTTTGGAGATTGTTTACCCACAGGTCATTGTTTCATTGGTTTAATGTGAATTGTTTTGACTCATTGGCCAATCAGTGCCAACTGTGTCAGGGTTCTGGAGAGAGTCATGAGTTTTCATTATTATCTTTTAGTCTTCTGTAAGCATCCTTTCTGTATTCTTTAGTATAGTATTCTTTAATATAATATAGTATCATAAAATAATAAATTAGCCTTCTGAGAACATGAAGTCAGATTCATCATTCCTTCCTTCATCTGGGGGGAGCACAAATACAGCACCCAGTCAGTGGCTGTGCAGTGCAGCCCATGACCCCACACAGCAGGAGCCTTCAGCAGGTTCCCCACGCCTTTGGCAGGGTATCTTAAACAAATATCTTTATTTTCTGTGTGGATTTTAGCAAAGGATTACAGCAGAGTTACCCTGTTTTCAAGTTCAAAGCATTTCAGCACACTTCAGCAGTTAAGTTAAAGATGAAAATAGAACTATTCCATACTGGTTTTCTTTGGGAAAAAATCACAGTTTCTTTTTCTTTCCTAATTAGGACTCTGCTTCTTCATTTTTCCTAACTTCATGTGCTGTTTTTGGTTACACAAGATGCAGCCATTCTTGTGTCCACTGAAATGACTGACTGGGGTTTTCTTGTTTGTTTTGTTGGGTTTGGGTTTTTTTTGTTTTGTTTAGTTTGTTTGTTTATTTGGGAGTTTTGAGAGTTCTTTTTTGTTTGTTTTGTTTTGGGGTTGGTTTTCTTTTGGGGGGGTGGGGTTTTTTGTTGTTTTCCTTTTTTAAGTAGAAAAATCATCTTTATTCTGCTGTCTATCAAAATAGGCAGAGAAAGTGAAGGGGAGACAGAAAAATTGCTGCAATGCCAGGAGTGGAGGTTGTAAAAACCCTTTCCATGGGTGTCTGTGCTTCTTATTGAACACAGGTTTGCTCACACACACCTTAAACTGCCAGCTCAGTGAACGTGCATCCACCCTTCACCCTCCTGTTCCCTGAGAGGCTCTTTGCATTCCACAGAGATGTGAGCTCAAAACATGAGGAAATCTCCTTTTTCTCAGGAAAAAGAGTGGCCATTACAGAAGTGTTGTAGATATATATTATGATATTGGCTTTTCACAAATGTTAAAATGAATACTATATGTATAATGCTAAAGTAACTTTGCTATAAAGATATAATTTTTATTTTTGTTTTTAACTAAACTTAAACAGTAATAAAATAGTTAATATAAGTATGCTTGTGTTAAAATACTTATTTAATTAAGATAACATTCAATGGACACATGATGAAGCCCTTTCTACTGAAAAGTCAACTATCAACATTTACCATCCATAAAAAGTACAGACCAAAGCCCAAAACTAAAAATTATTATAAGAATGGACTAAAACCACAGCCAAGAAATCCACATGCTCTAAAAAAAGCAGACCCAAAGAAGAGACACACTAAACAATTCTTAGAACGTGTAAACTAGTTTTGAGAAAAGTTTTAATGTGCAAAATTGTTTATGAGTATGTAACAGGTTGATACAATCGTATATAAAGCGTGTTTCCAAAATAACAGTGCCAAGAGGCACCCAGCCATAAATCTTTGCTTTATTGTCTTTATCTCCTATTGTCCTTTATTAAATTTTTAATTTTTTACAAGGGAGTGAACCTTGTCTTTCACAGAAGGATGCAAAATGCTGTGTAAGGGCAGGGATTGCTGACAGGGCACAAAGTGACCAGTGGAATAATTTCTGCTACATCCCAGAGCCTTCATCCCAGGGCATCCCAGTGCTGAAAGAGCAGGAGAGCACCAGGGTGAAACATCCCCTGCACTCAGTGCAAGCCCAGAGAGCTCCAGCTACAGTCCAAGAACCATCTGAGCACAAATCTTAGAGGAACACAAAAAGGACTGAATAATTGTCCAAACAACTGCTTTCCATCCCTACCCACAGACCAAGCACCATCTGAGCACAGTTCTTATAGGGAATTCAAAAAAGACTGAATAATTGTCCAAACAAATTCTTTCCATCCCTCCCAGCACACCAAGCACCATCTGAGCTGGTGCTGCCTGTGCTGCATCCAGGCTGGGCAATTTGTTACCACAGACACTGAAAAGGGTGGAGTGAAGGGACCAGAGGGGAAATTCAGAGTAAGCCAGGCTGTGCTGAGCTCCTGGCACTGTGCCCTGGGCTGTGCCAGGCCCTGGGCTCCTGCACCTCTGCAGCTTTCAGAGGTGAAAGCTCTGAGAAGGAGAAAATGCTGCAAGAACATGAGCAGACAGCAGAGATCACTAGGAACAATCTGGCAAAGTCACTGCCATGAGTTTACACTAAAAAACTTTGCCAAACAGAAGGCATTGGTGGGTTCTTTAAAATATTGCCAGAATTGGTTGGGAAATTTGTGTTTGTTTTCCTTTTTCTTGTAAGCGAGCTCTGAAATGCTCTTACTGACAATTGCTGACAATTATTATAAGGAAATATAATAAATGTTATAAATAAATATAATAAATACATAATTGCTGACAATTATTATAAGGAAAACTGAAGGTTTCTTTCAAAAATTTGGATTATTGTTTTTAGGGCTATTAAGAAAGAGTAATTTCAGTTGAGTTCAAGCTGAGGAATTTTTCCACCATTGCTGCTCTTTACACAGAAGGAGAAGACAAAAGGAAAGAAGGGGCAGGCAGAGGTGCAGGAGTGCTGCAGCTGCAGCAGGTGGGATGAGGTGAGTGAATATTTATCAATATTTACTTGCCCCACATAAATATATCCAGAGCCAAAAAAAGGAGACAAAATTTACTTCTTCAGAACCAAGAGTGGACTACTGTATGAGGCACATTTATATGACTTAAAATGGCTTTTAAACAGTGAATTTAAAATTCATTTCATACATATTATGTTTGTCTATTTAGGTTTTCAGGATGGCAAAGCAGCATGAGCCCCACCCCAGCAGGGGCTTCACTCAGAAAATGTCCAAAGCTCCAAAAGGATCCTTCCCTTCTTCCCCTCACTGAGCTCTCCCTGGAAAACCTACTTGGCCAAACAACAGCACTGAACAGTTTTCAAAGAAAAGAAAGTAAAATTCTGATAAATCAGGATCCTCTTTTCAGCCCTCCAGAACCTGAAGTTTTAATATAATGATTCCAACAGGCAGAAATATCTCAGGTCCTGCAGCTCAGTGACCTTCCAGGGCAGGTTCTTTAGAAAAAGTTGCAATTCCAAGGATTTTTCTCCCCACTTTTAAAAAGAGCAGAGCTTACACGTGTTTTTCACACAGTCTTCAGTGCACATAAGCTTTCTCCCCCCATCCCTTTTCCACTTACATGGAATAAAAAAGTCAGAGGTAGCAAGTGAAGATAAAGTAAAAAGGGCTAAGTGTCCCTGGGGGCAGATTTGCTGTATTACTTCCAATACTTTTAAAACTGAAAATGTGAAAACACATTTGACTGATACTTCTATTTCTACGTGGATATTCTTGGCTTCTTTACTGTGATTTATGTGCAAGAATGAAGTCTATATTGATTGATCAAGACCTAGCTCTGGATAACAAATCTTCCTAGATACCAGACTTATTTTGCATCACTGAATTTCTTTTCATTGTTAGATAATGAATTACAATGGCCTGGCATTTAAAAAATAATAAAGTAATTGAATCAAATTCATCTTAGCTGGAATTTAATGCATAACACATTCTGAATTTTCTGATTTTCAGGATGTCTGTGTTAATAACTCCTTTCAGGATGGTTTTGTTGTTATTTAATTAAATTCCCAGGACTGTTGGATCCCCATTTTGCTTCTCAGACACTTCAGAAATTGCACTGATATGTCAGAAGAAACCAGGCAGAGATTCTGCTTTTTGTCTTCTAGTCTTACCAATCAATCAATGCTGTCTATAGACAGGCAACAAAAAGCTGATTTTTGTACCAAAAAAGGCATCCTATGAAAAACAGATTAATTTGTTCTCTCAGATTTAGTTGGGTGGGATATTTTGAATTTTCTGGGTGCCAGAAAACCCTTTACTTCATATTGCACTCCTGGGTCCATCAGATTCATCCTCTGCACTGTCCCAGGCTCAGGATGCCCTGCTGGCTGAGGTTTAAATGTTTTCTTTAGTACAAAAAAGCTGAGTGGTAATTCTGGGCACACTGTGAATCCACTGCTTGGCAGGGGGAGAAATCAGCTGAAAGCCTTGCAGGGTGAGCCTGTTCCTGCAGCTGGGTTCCCAGCATTGCTGGGTGCCCCAAAATCCACTCTGAGAGCTCCTCACCTGCCCCATTGCTGGAAAATGATACAAAATTTAATTTTTTGGGGTAACTTTAGTCAGTCTTGTTTGCCTTTTCCTCAAGGGAAAGGAATTTTAAGTTTCTTTTCAAAGGACTTGCATCACTCCAGGCCTGAGGAGCTTCACATCTCAGCAGAGTGGGAAGAGCACAGAAGATACACAAAAGATAATGACCATTAATGAACATCAGCTCCAAACGTCAGCTCTGGTCTGGGAAAAGATCAATGAGAGAATGAAGAATGAAAACCAAAACAACATTGAAGGTGAAGGGATCAACAGGAAACCAAATACTGCAAACAGTGGAACTTGGGACCAATGGTCATTGAAGCAATGAATTTCCCTGGGTTTTAACTGTATAAGTACAAGAAAACTCCAGTGAAAACTTTGTGTGATGGAAGGATTTTCTCTGCACACCTAGGTATGAAAAACAAGGTTCACTCTCCTGTGAAAATTTAAAAAGTTTAATGAAGGACAATAGGAGACAGAGACAATAAAACAAAGATTATGGCTGGGTTTGTCTATGCACTCAGCCAAGAGCTCACCTGCAATTTTGGAAACACCCTTTACATCCCATTTCTGTGGCATTAGCCTGTGCCATATTCATAAACAATTATGTATATTAAACTTTTCCCCAGACTAGTTTACACATTCCAAGAATTGTTCAGGATGGCTCCTCCTCTGTTCCACCTTTTCAGAGCCTGTGGATTTCTGGGTTGTGCTTTTAGTCCTTTTTTATCATCACCTCCAGTTTTTGGGGCTTGGTCCACACTGCCTTCAGGCAGTGAGTGCTGATGGTTGGCAGGTGTGTACAGGTGTGCTCACCCTGTGTTCACTGGCTGTTATCCCATCCCAGCAGGCATTTTAGCACAAACACACTGAAATCAGCTATTTCACTACTATGTCTAAGCTTAATTATCAACAGAAATAAAAACTATATCTTTATAGCAAAGTTACTTTAACACCACACACTTAAATTCCATTTTAATATTTGCAAAAATCCAATATTATACTGTGTATCTATAACACAGGCAATGTGTGGATGAAATTATTTCTGTTGCACATCCTGGCCAGAATAAAGTAATGCCGTCATTCTCTAACAATAAATATGTTGTTGAAGGGTTTTTGTTTTTCCTGCAGTTTTGGTACCACCACCACATCCTCCCTGCCCAGCCTCACCACCTTCTGGCACAGTGGCAGCTGAAGGGTTAAAAGGCTGCTCTGAGTTTTTTGTGGCTTCTTTCCAAAAGGTTTCAGTTAACACCAAAGGTCTCCTTATAGCTGCCTCACTTTAATAGATTTTTCCCATTGAGTTCTCACTTTATAGACTATCATTTCCTTTTCTGCAGGGGAGCTATTTTCTGGGTCACTGATCCAAACCAACTTAAAAGGGATTTCATTGATTAGATTTTATTGGTGGTTACTTCACCCATAATGGCCCAAGTTGCTAGTACCTGCTAACAGCTGTGGGTCTTGCTTTGGCAGCATCACAGAATTCACAGAATTCACAGAATCACAGACTCTTCTACAAGTGAAGTTTCCCTCTCCTGCCTCGATTGCTTGCACCTTCCTCACCCTCTTACTCTCTCAGCTGCTTTTTGCATTTCAGGGCTCCAGGAAAGCTGCATGGTGAAATGTTCCTGACAAAATCCCATTTGCTGTGGGTGGCACCTCTCATTTCTCTGGTTTGCCTCTGGTTGTCCCCGTAGTCCCACAAAACCCCAGCTGGAGCAGCACATCCCAGCCAGCATTGTGCAGACAGCTGGAGCTGGGAGATCACCACTGCCAAAGCAAAACTGACGCCTTGTGCAGGCTGGCCTAGAACAGGGACTGGACAGAGCTAAAGAATAAAGCAGGGATTTATTAGGAGGCCTCAACAGATCCACCTGGGGCAGCACAAGAGCCCAGCCAGGGTTACACCCCAGCTGAACACAAAATGGTCACAAAATGCCCCACTGGTCACGGGGTGTCTCACTTTTATAAGTTCTGCTCCATTTGCATATTGGAGCTAATTAATAAGTCAAATTCCAGCTTTAGCCCATGCAGTCCCATCCTTCTTGTTTTTCTCTCTTCATTCCACGTTTCTGCTCCTGTGTCTGAGATCTGGATCATTTGTCCTTGGTCCCCAGCTGGAGCAGGAATTGTTTTGTCTCCCTGCTCTGTGCAGAGAGCTCACCATCCCCTCATGTGAAGTCCAGACCCACACCCTAAAGCAGCACAGAACCTGAAAAATAGAAAGGCCAGAACCTGAGACTCAAAATAAGCAGAGTGTTTTAAAGAAGGATTTTTTTTTAGTGAAAAATTACCTGACTGACATTGGAGAGTTCTCCCCTCGCACCCTTGGCTTTGATGCTTCCCACTGCTGTGTTTTCCTACGTGAAGGATTGGTGGGTGGTGTCTGTTAGAAACACAAATTGGTGATCAAGGCAGGCATTTCTTCAAATCCCTTACAAACAGGTACAGCTCCCTCCTGGCTCCTGAACAGTGCAGACTCCATGCTCCACGCTGTTTTCTCAGCATTGTGTTCCTCCAGCTGGGATCCTCTTCCAGCCTTTACCTGATCCAAAACACTGCAGAGCGACGGCACCTTCCACTGCCTTTGTTTTAAGGGGTAACATATAGAATTTAAGGAGAAATTGCTGTTATTTCTGCCATTAGAGCAATGAAAGTGCCAAACTATCATAAGAAAACAAATATTATGATTGCAATTACTACAACCTCCACTGCAGCAGAATTTAACCCAACACTTTCCCCTTTGTGGGGCACCCTGCAGGCTCTGATTCATTGTGTGCCTCCAGTGAAGGCTACAAGCTACCTTGCCCCTCTGCAGGTGAGAAACTGAGGCACAGAAGGTGCCAGCTCACCCAGATCCAGGATTTTTGCTGCTCAGTGCCTGCCCCATCTCCTGTGGCAGCCCCAGAGAGCTGCACTCCTGGTCTCATCTGCCCTCTCTGTGACCAGCTGAGCTTTTGGGTTTGTTTCTGAGTTTCATGGGGGTGCAGGGAAGTAAAAGTGGTTGTATGAGTTATTTACTTGTGATTTGAATATTGTGGTTTATTTCCAAGCTGTTCTATGAGGGCAATGGGTCAGGAGATTTTCACTAGCCACAGAGCTTTACTCATGAGACTTGTTATGTTTTTCTGCTCCAGGTGATTTTCTCCAGTGCAGGTAGCCCCAGGAAGTGTCTGGGTAGGTTCCTTGGACCTTTGTGGCTGTCTGAGACACAACACAGGCTCCAGGGAGAAGAATTTTGTGAATAAAACAGCCCTTTTAAGCATTCATGACAGCCACTTTTTATAATGTTCTGAATGAGAGAAGACATTTCAGGCACTCTGTCTACAGGAAGGAAGCAATTATTTTATTAGCACTTTGAGAAATTAAATTATGTGAATTATGGCAGAATAAGTTTAGCAAAATGCTATAATGTAAGAAAACAATTAAAAAGAGTTATATAAGGTTGGGTGGCTTCTTTATTCTGATAAAGTGTGCAGTTAATTGATTGTCACATGGCTGTAATGTACCAGGAGAGCTGTGAGAGCAAATAGAGAGGTCTTTGCTCAGGAGAGGTGCTGGAACCCTGGAAAGTGAGAATTTTAAACTTTCTGTGCTGTCAGGCTCTCACCCCCAAGAGAACATTGCATTTGGCCTGAAGCTGTGGAGAAGGCTTCCAAAACTGAATGATAAAACTGAAATTATGAGTGTGAAGTTTGAATAGAAGTGTGTAATATCACGTAGTAAAAAACCTGTTTTAAAATATAGTAATATACATAAAACAAAATAGAAGATTTAAACCAGAAACTAATCCTTCTTCTTTACCTTCTTCATAAGTTTAAGTAGTATTGTATAATTAGATTTTAAAATCTACATTAAAAAACACAAGTAGATAGTTAAGTTAAAACTAAAAATCATTTAAGTGTCATTTCTTAATTAAACTCAATGAATTAAATTCAAATGAATTAGGATGGGGAAACCTCCAACCTGTGGAAAGGTTCCTGTGGGATGAGCAGCAAAATGAGTGCCCAGAGTGCTGCTGCAGCAGGGAAATCCCAGGGCTGGGCTGCACCAGCACTGCCAGAGCAGTCATTGTCCCTCTCAGCACCTGTCAGGCCATGCTTGGAATTCAGTTTTGATCCCTGCTATACAAAAATAAAGATGCAGACAGGTTGGAAAGGGTCCAGAGAAGGGCCACAAAGATGACGCAAAGCCTGGAAAGCTGCCACGTGAGGAAAGGCTGAGAATGTTTTAAGTCTTGAGGGGAAAAAAAGGCTTAGGGGAGAGTTTCTGGCAGTGGAGAGCAGCTCCAGCTCCAGAGCGCTCAGGGATGGGGAGGAGGAAGGAATTGCAGAGCAGCCTGCACAGTCCCCAGTTAAAATTCACATTTTCTGCTCCTGCCCAGCACCCCTCTGCAGGCTGGTGGTTAATACCAAGCTTCACACTCTTTTAGCAGCCTAAATGTTGATTTGGAAAATCCTCATCAGGATTCTGGCCTAAGTCAGACTGGATGGAAAGTCACACAGACTTCAAAGGCAGAGCTTTACTGACACATGCACAGGCTCCCAATTCCATGGCCTGAGCAAGATGAACAGGAGGCTGCTGCAGGGACACACAATGTCACAATGTCACCAAAAGCTAGCCAAGAAAAACCCAAATACTGAGAATTGCCTGACTTAGGACCAATGAACTTTGAACCAATTAATTTCTCTGGGTTTCCACTGTATAAGTATCTGAAAAATCCAATAAAATTCACATGTCATGGAAGGATTTTCTCTGCACAACCCAGGCAACGTGTGGATGAAATTATTTCTGTGGCACATCCTGGCCAGAATAAAGTCATGCCTTGATTCTCTAACACTAAAAACGTTATTGAAGAGGTTTTTTGGCTTTCCCAGAGTTTGGGTGACAGCAAGGGCTTGACCTTCCTCCAGACTTTTCACATCCAAGTGCAGTTTCTGAGGTGTGTGCTGCTGGGAAGCAGCAGGAACACAGACAAGGCTTTTTCCCCAGTGAAACCAGTGAGGGATCTGCAGGTTTTTGGCTTCTTCTTCTCCTGTGGAGGTCAGGATTGAAGGCACTGGAGATGATGGTTCATGTTCAGGCTCAAATGTTCATTGTTTCCTGTCCATGTTACAGTCTCACAGCAGTGAGTTCTGTATTTCACTAACCAGGCACAAAATGGCCAACTCTCTCTTGTTGCAAGGTCTTTTAAGGCTAAAATATCCAATCAAGAAATGACACCTAGATTATTTTCCCTTTTAACCCAATAACTGATCCCTCAAAGCCTGCAATGTGGACTGTTCTGTCCAATTACAAAATACCACCCAAACCCATGGAGGAGAAGAAGGAGAAGGAGAAGGAGAAGGAGAAGGAGAAGGAGAAGGAGAAGGAGAAGGAGAAGGAGAAGGAGAAGGAGAAGGAGAAGGAGAAGAAGAAGAAGAAGAAGAAGAAAGAATCAGCCCTAAAACCTCCATCTTGCTCTCTAGATATTATTATATTCTCAACCCCAAACTCTAAGTTCTCCACCCTGTGATATCACACACCTCTGTTCAAGCTCCACACCCACAATCCCAGCTCTATCACTCAGTTCTGGAAGCTTCTCCACAGCCTCAGTCAATGCAATGTTCTCCTGGGGGGCAGAGCCTGTCAGCACAGAAAGTCTCAAACTCCCAGCACCCAGAACTCCAGCAGGGATCTGCACACACCATTCCCAGCCCCTCTTTGCACTCTGCCAGCAGCTGGGCTGGGCTGGAGCTGCTCAGCTGAGCTGGAATTGCTCACAGTGCTTGGCAGGAGCTGCCAGTGCTGGGATTTCTGTGTTCCTCAGGCATTGCATCACCTCCCAGCCAGGCTGCCTGGGAACAAAGGGCAGTTGGGCCCCAGCTCCTCGCTCAGCTATCCCTGTCCAAGGAGCAGCAGGGCACTGAGGAGCAGCTGGGCTGATTTCATGCCTGATGTTCAGAAACCTGAGCTCTTCATCCAGCTGTTTGTTATTATTTTTATAGAACTGCAGGTCTCTTCATGCTCCATTCTACGGCACGGAGAGGTTTTTTCCGACTTTCAGTGTGTCACTTTCTAAGACATTTGTAATTGGATCCTGTCTGTGTCAGCATCTCTGCCTGAGAGCTTTGCATTACCCAGGCACAGCTGCTGTGGGCTGCAGGGGATGCATCTGAAACCCAGGCCTGGGTTTTCTGAAATAAATGGAAACAGCTAAATCTTAGGGATGGTCACAGGAGGAAGAGGGGGATTAGGCACAAAATTCACTTGGTGACTAAGGAAAATAAATGACAAGTCCAGGGAAGAAACACCTCAGGCAGTGTGGGTTACAATGATGGAATAAATCTGTTGCTAATGCTTTATAAGAATCAGCTCTCTGGTTTGTGTATCACGTCTGAACTCTTCATACTCTCCACACCTCAACTTAAAAAAAAAATAGGCAATTAATCACCCTGAACATTAATTGCTCACATTTGATTAGCCAGCCTTTGAAAACAAATGTGACACAGAAATAGAAAAAGCCATTGCTAGCATTGGCAGAACATCTCTGCCAGAGAAAAAAAAAATTAAAAAACCACCAACAAATTTAAAAAATGGCATTTCTGCCTGGTGACACAAATGGCAGTGGATTTGGGGCTGTGGAGCTCCTGGCAGTTCCCACTCGTGGTCCTGTCCCCCAGGAGTGTCAGGGCTGTGTCAGTCAGGCTCCCTGACACAATGGGGAGTTGCAGCCTCTTAGCAGAAATATCAAAATACACATTGATTAGAGAATTACACTTCACAGACATCCTTTTCACAGCAAGCAGGGCAGTACAGCAAACTGGGAGGGGTGAGAATACAGAAAATATTAAAAATTTAAAGTTCCATTTAGCCTTATGGATAACTTTCTCTTTTCTTCTTTTCTTGAGTACCTATTTCTCTTCCAGGACATAACATTCCATGAATTATTATCTTATCATCAGGTCCCACATGCCACTAATATTTTTTGGAAGATAAAGAGGATTAATAAATGTTAAATTGCATCTTGGAATTTTAAATGAGAAATTTGGGGGAAAAATAACTGGATGCATGCACACGGCCCAGGAGACAGCATGTGGAAAAGCAAATCCACTTTTTTTAGTGTGCAAAGCCCAAAACTAGAATAATTTTTTCATGTTCTCATCCCTTAACATTTGCATGAGTCAAACTGATTTTGACAGGCAGTTAGTTCAGTTATTTTCACTCCAGTTGGATGGGTGAGATTTCTTCCAATTCTTGCTGAAACTTGCTCAGAACGGAACTGAATGTATGTAAAGAGGGTTTGAAAATGACCTGGAGGAGGGTTTGAAAATTATCTCAGAGGGTTTGAAAATGACCTCGAGGAGTGTTTGAAAATTACCTCGGAGAGGGTTTGAAAATGACCTCGAAGAGGGTTTGGAAATGACCTCGAAGTGGGTTTGAAAATGACCCCAGAGGATTTGAAAACGACCTTGAAGAATGTTTGAAAATGACCTCGAAGAGGGTATGAAAATGCCCTCGGAGAGGGTTTGAAAATTACCTCGAAATGGGTTTGAAAATGACCTCAGAGAGGGTTTGAAAATGACCTCAAGAGAGGGTTTTAAAATTATTTCGAGGGGTGTTTGAAATTGACCTCAAAGTGGGTTTGAAAATGACCTCGGAGAGGGTTTGAAAGCGGGTGCGGTGTGCTGAGGAGCGGCTGGGCTGTGCCTCGCCGGGTGGGACACACGGACACGGCGGGGCCCGCCTGGAGCCGCTCATGAATGAACTCCGGCAGAATTTTATTTTTTTATGAATGGGCGCTCGGCTGTGAATGAACAGCGCAGCTCTGCCATGCGATTGGTCCGCCAGGGTGGAGGCCACGCCCCGCCCATCAATGGGTGACGGCCGAGGCCAGCGCTGATTGGCGGGCGTGCCCCGGCTCGCAGCTTCATTCACAAATTCGATCAAACAAAGGAGTGGGCGAGCCGGGGCCGTGGGCGAGGGGCCAATGGGCGACCGGGCCCGGGCCCTCGGCGGCCTCGGAGCGGGCTCGGGGCGGCTCCGCCGCGGGCTCCGCGTGGGCCGGGGCCGCCGGTGCTGAGAGCCGGCTCCGGGCGGGACCCGACCCGAGCGCGGCTCCTGTCCCGGGGCTCGTCCCGGCCGGGGCTGGCGGGCTCGGTCCCGCCTCGCGTTCCAAGTTTCGGCAGCTGCTCCGCCTCTCCCGGGTCGCGGTGCTGCCGCTGCTGCGGATCCCCGGCCCGGCCCGGCTCGGCCCGGTTCGGCCCGGTTCCCCTCTGCCGGTACCCGCCAGATGCCCGAGGAGGATGAAGGGGTACCTGGACCAGCAGGTGCCGTTCACGTTCCCGCAGGTGAGTGGCGGCTCCGGGGGGCGCTCCGGGCCGGCCCCGCTCCGCCCGGGGCTCCGCTCTGAGCCGCTCCCCCCGCAGCAGCCCCCGGGCCCCGCGCTGCCCGCGGGCCGAGCCGTGCTGGGCGCTGCCAGGACTACCGGGGAGCCGCCCGTGCCGCCGGAGCAGGACTCGGAAGGTGAGGGGGACTCGGGGGAGGCCGGGCAGGAACCGGGAGCGGGAACGGGAACGGGAGCGGGAACGGGGCCGGCGCCTCCCCCGCTCCGCGCCCGCAGCATCCCGCAATCAGCAGCGGCTCCTCTCCCCGCAGAGCTCTTCCAGGACCTGCGGCAGCTCCAGGAGACCTGGCTGACTGAAGGTAGGCTCTTCCCTTCTTCTTAAACTTCTGGAATGGCCCCGGGAGGTGGCGGAGTCACCATCCCTGGGTGTGTTTGACCAAGCCTGGGTTGGCACTGGGTGCCAGGGTTTATTGAGGGGTTGGGGCTGGGTTGGGCTCGATGATCTTGGAGGTCTCTTCCAGCCTGGGGATTCTGTTCTGTTCCTTGTGCTCACACCATTCCCACGAGGTCATTTCCTCTCACCAGTGACACCAGGACAAGAGGACACAGCCTCCAGCTGTGCCAGGGGCAGTTCAGGCTGGACATCAGGAAAGAATCCTCCACAGCAAGAGGGACTGGGCACTGGAATGTGCTGCCAGGGAGGTGGGCACACCCTGAGGTGTTTAAGCAAGGCTGGGTTGGCACTGGGTGCCAGGGTTTGTTGAGGTGCTGGGGCTGGGTTGGACTCCATGATCTTGAAGGTCTCTTCCAACCCAGTGATTCTGTGAATTCTGTGATTCTGTCATTTCCCCAGCTCTGCTCGGGTTTGAGTTGGTTTTGGGCTTTGCCTGGCTCCAAACAAAAGTGGTTTTTTCCAGACTTGCCAGCCCCTGGCCGGTGCGAGGGAAGCCGCTGAATGGCACCATTGTGCCGGGCATTTGCTCGTGAATGGAGCTTGGCTCCCGGCCCGCTTCCCTGGGTACAATTTTCGCTCCAGGCTGTTTGTAACTGCTTCGATTTTATGCTAATTTGTCACTTATCTTTGTAGGTTGCCAGAGCGTTGATATTTTCTTAAACAACAAAGTGGTCTTTTAATTTGGGGGACAAAACGCTTCTATTCTTTCCTTTTTTTTTTTTTTTTCTATTTTTTAAATGTAATACTCCGTGGGGACCTTCCTGGAATTTACATACTTTTGAGTTTGGTGTCTTAATTGTTTTGACTTTGAACTTCAAGGAAAACTTTGAATGCCAGCGAGTCACATTAATTCCAAGTGAAACTAATTCTAAACATGGTGAATTTGCTCCAATTCCAGTACTACAGATGATTCATTTTCTAGAAAATTCAAAACACATCCTCGAGTACGGACTCTTGATAAATACAGAAGTACTTATTGTATCTGGGCACTTAAAAATATTTAACAATAATGATGTAAAAATATGCATGGCATTTTGAGCAGGGTTATTTCCTCTCATTTTACCACAAGTGAGAGACAATCTTGTCAAACAATTATTTTCTTAAGCCTTCAAAAATGTATTTGCCAACTAAGTAGGATTATTAAAGAGAAAAATCAGAAGTATTCTGTTCATTTTAAAGTGAACTGAGATGAGCTGATCAGGCAGTGCTGAGGAGTGTGAGGATGCAGCAGGAATTACCTGGAGGCTGTTTCAGTATTGAAATATCAATGTAACTTTTATCAGAACAGGAAAATAGGTATTAATTACTGGTCATGTAATTGACCTGAGATTGATTTCTTTTAAATCCTGCAAGATCTCCAGCTGCCAATAAGTTTGCCTCAAAACTGAATTTTGGGAGAATGTCAATTTTGGATTTTCCCATGTCTGATAATTTTTGAGCTCACCAGTTAAAGAATTTCTATTATTTCCATATTATTATTTCCATGTATTTCCAATATATTTGCCAGTAGCAGAGGGTTTGTAGGATGAGTTTGTAGGATGAGTTTGGGAGTCACTCACAGCACTGGAGGTGCTCTGCATCGAGCCAGGATTAATAAATGATAATGCAAACCTCAGTGCATTTTTTTTCAAATTTAAAGTTTCTTTTAATTATCATTTTGCATAGCTCATAGCACCTAATCAGAGTCCAAATGAAATCCCTGAGAAATTCAGGATGATTTTAATAATGTATTTTATTATTTAGTCTGCATATCAGGGAACTGGTTTCTGCCATTTTTTTTTCCATCTCCAGACTTATAACAAGAAAAAAGACCCTCTGAAGCAAACTGTTGTTTTTTTTCTATTCACCAGGATGTCAAAATATTTTCCTGAATGGTGAAAATATTTTTTGGTAATGTCCTGTGTGTCAACATTTGTTCATGAGATGAAAGCATCAGAGCACTGAAGAATGCCTCCCTAAACAATGCAGGAGAAAAAGAGAAAACATTAAATATGTTATTTATTCTTCTCCTTTATCACATTTAGGTTTTTTAAAATTGTAATTTATTTGCAGTTTTTGGTGTTACTTTTTAAATAAAAGAGAAGCAAACCTAGGAAGGAAGCAAATTAGAAATAAGGCATTAGCCAAAAATATTAATGAATTTAAACTATATATACATCTATATAAATGTGTTTATGTCTGTCACTGTATGTACTGGTGTGATTTCAGTCATAGGTATATCTCTTTATTAACTTTTAAAAATATTTTTAGTACTGTCAATTTTTAGTAGTATCAACTGACACTTGGTTTCTCATTTTGAGAGTCAAAGAATTATTATGCAGAAAAAAAAGAAAAAAGAAAAAAAAAACAGATGCAGAAAATAACATGGCTCTTAAAAAAACCCGAAAACACATGCTGAAAAGTCTTGGGCCTGGTTAGTAAAAATAGTTTTTCCTCAGCACTGTTTTTACCAGGATCTGCTGCACTTGGGGTGAACCTGGCAGTTGGTAACTGGGTGGGATTTACTTCAAGCCAAATAATTTCTAGAAGTGCATCAGCATTCAGAAAGCAAACAAACAAAACCCCAAATTTCCTTGGAGAAAAGTGGCACAGGCACTGTGAAGGAGCAGATTCACATCTCAGCTGTCCTCAGGCAGAAAATTGAGGTCCCAGTGCTCCAGCTCTGGGAATTTGTGGGGAAATGGGGGGGTCAGGGCTGCTGCCTGCAGGGTGAGTGGCTGGAACAGGAGCAGAGCTGGGTTTAGATAACCTCATAAATTATATCATAAAATTATCCCAATAATGTCTCATTAATTATCTCAATAATGTCTCATTAATTATCCCAGTGATGTCTTGTTAATTATCCCAGTTCTTCCAAGTACAGGTGTGGGTTTGGGGAGAGCAAGAAAATACCTGCTTTGCAATCTTATGAAGTAGGTAGTGAATATCAAAATTCACAGAATTCACAGAATCACTGGGTTGGAAGAGACCTTCAAGATCATGAATCCAACCCAGCCCCAGCACCTCAATAAACCCTGGCACCCAGTGCCAACCCAGCCTTGGTTAAACACCTCAGGGCTGTGCCCACCTCCCTGGCAGCACATTCCAGTGCCCAGTCCCTCTTGCTGTGGAGGATTTTTTCCTGATGTCCAGCCTGAACTGCCCCTGGCACAGCTGGAGGCTGTGTCCTCTTGTCCTGGTGTCACTGGTGAGCACTCCAGAGGAAATGACCTCGTGGGAATGGTGTGAGCACAAAGAACAGAACAGAATCCCCAGGCTGGAAGAGACCCCCAAGATCATTGAGCCCAACCCAGCCCCAACCTCTCAATAAACCCTGGCACCCAGTGCCAACCCAGGCTTGGTCAAACACCTCCAGGGATGGTGACTCCATCACCTTCCCAGGCCATTCCAGAACTTTATCACCTTTCTGTAAAAAACTTTTTCCTGATATCCAGTCTAAATTTCCCTTGGTGCAGCTTGAGAGTCAAATTGAAACTCCCTTCTGGCAAATTCTCTTTAGGGTTCTAGCACAGGCTGGAGCTGTGGTCAGGCACCACTGCCAGCATCCAGCCTTGCCCCTCATTTCCCATCTGTTCTGTGGCTTTCAGTATTTCATTCTCTCGTTACATCACCTGTGATGCCACAAAGAGCCTCAAGGCTGAGAAGTCCCAACTCAGCTCATGCAATTGATCCCCAGAATTTCTTCTATTCCCACGTTGCTTTTCAAAGATAATTCAGAGAATGAATTTTCTAGATGCTTTTTTCCCAAATTCCCCATCTTTTATTGCTTGCATTTGCAGTTTGCTGTCATCCAGCTTATTGGAAGGAACAGCAATTGCAGAGTGAAGGGTTTGGACAGTTCCATTCTTATTCACCTGTTAGCACAGTGTTACTCCCTGAGTTTTTTTTTGGCTGACTGAGATTTGTGGGCTTCCATCCTTTATGTCCCTTAATTTTGACTACATCACCTCTGTTTTAGAGCAGAGGGAGTGCAATCTCTTGTCCACTCTGCAATAACAAAAACTGTAGCTTTGTCTGTTAGCAGCAGCAGCATTTCTGTCAGCAGCAGTGGCAGAGTTTATGAAATAACAACAAACTGCTGCAAGCTCTCCCTTCCCTGCAGTAAAAGGGATGTAAAAGTAATTGTTAGAAGTTATAAAATATGGGTAAGGTTTCTCCCAGGACTCACATGTATTCATTAATCCCAAAGGAAAACTCTCCTTACTCACTAAAATCATCCCAGCAGAAAGCTCAGACCTTTCCTGCAGAGATTTATTTCTGCTTTAGTGTTAATTATGCTAACAAAGTGCCAAAGCTAACTCCTCCCTTCGTCTTTTTCTCCCTCCCTCTCTCTCCTGACAGCTCAGGTTCCAGACAATGATGAGCAATTTGTGCCTGACTTCCATTCAGAAAACTGTAAGTACCACTGGGATGCTCACAGCCCCTGGGGGAAGAGCAAATCCAAGTTCTGCTGCCTTTTCCCCCCTGCTCCAGGCAGTTTCCCCCATGTAAACTGAAATTAAACACTTTTACTGGTTGCTCTCCTTTCTCAGAGATTGGTCTCTGAGCCATACATTTGATTTTTTTCTCTTTTTGACCTAGAGCTGAGGAAAGGAATGGTTCAGTTTCACCCTGAGTGAATCAGTGAGTCAGGTGTAATGTGAGAGCCTGCTCCAGCTATCAGGGGCTGGAAAGAATTGGCTGCTCCTAACACATCCAGCTTCTTGAAAATCCCATGGGGTTCAGGGTGCTGGACTGTTGGCACAGCAGAGATTCAGCCAAGGGGGATTTCATTCAGCGGAGATTTCATTCAGCGGAGATTTCATTCAGCAGAGATTTCATTCAGCGGAGATTTCATTCAGCAGAGATTCAGAGCCCTGCATTTGGAAATGCCTGACGATCATAGCTCCCCACAAAAGTGTCAGTTTGATCTGTCCTTTCTCTCCTGCAGTAGCTTTTCACAGTCCTCCTGCGAAGATCAAAAAGGAGCCCCAGAGCCCCTCGGAGCTGTCCTGCAGCCACGAGCAGCCACTCCACAAGAGCGAGCAGTGCCTTTATGCCAGGTATGGCTCACAGAGAGGCAGCAGCTTCTTTGAAATCCAGTGCTCTGCATTGTCTGTGTCTTGGTTTGGAAAGCCAGGGGTGTGCTAAGGAAGGCAGGAGCCTCCCCTGAAATGGAAACACTAAACCCCCTCCCTCTGAATTTTTATAAATTTGAAATTAAGGAGCTCTCAGGCAGAGATATGGGAATAGGAATAACAGTTCTTTACTAGGAAAATTTAAAAATACAAATGTAACAGTACCAAAAAAAAAAAAAGCAACCTCATTGACAGAGTCAGAATAGGAGCTGACGTGTGTGGGAGCTCACCCTGTGGGTCAGGGTGGTGGCACAGTCCCATCCCATGGGGGCTCAGCCCTCCTGCAGTGCCAGCTGTGATTCTGCTGGAGCAGGGATCCTGCACCAGGGAGGAGTTTTCCTCTGAAGGCCCAGTGGTGCTGTAGATGGGCCTGGTCTCCCTCTGGGAATGCAGTGGGAAAAGACTGCTGTGGTGTCCCAAAACTCAGATTATACCCAGGTAGGAATTCTTGGCTCCTCCCCCTGGGCAGAGCATCTCCCGATGGGGATCATGTAGTTTTATCAGTGACACTCACTGCCCATGAACAGAAGATAATTAATAATTAATGGCCTATTAGCAGAAAAGATCTCCTGGAGGGAGGATTGGCTGTGGGAGAGATAAAGAAGACTGCCCAATGAACAGCAGAGAACTGCCCCAGCTCTGACAGATGGAAATAGCCACACACCCCCAGCTAAACCCTGCAGCCTAAGACAGAGATGTCCCAGGTGCTGCCACAAGTCCTTCCTGGAGAACTGAAATGCTGCAATATCTGTTTGGCTCTTGCAGTGCCTATGACCAGCCCAGAGAGTCCCCCAGCCCTGGAGTCCTGATTCAGCCCCCGCTGCAGCAGTTCCCCAGCCAGGACAGGCGTTTCCTGAGCCCTGCAGGGCCACCCCAGTCCACATCCAGCTGCGGGTTCCTCAGCGAGAACAGGTGAGTTACCTCAGCTGAGGAGGGGACAGCCACTGGCAAGGACTGCCCTCCTGGGTGGTGGAGGAGGAAGGGCTGCAGCATCCACGTGGAAGTGCTCTGTTTCCAGCCTCCTGTGGGACCCAGCTCTGCTGCCTGGGGTGTGGAAAATCCACACCTTTAACCCTGCCAGATCCTGGCAGTGCTGGGCTGTGGGGCAGCTGCCCTTGGAAAGGTGGAAGTGCTCTGTTTCCAGCCTCCTGGGGGACCCAGCTCTGCTGCCTAGGGTGTGAAATCCACACCCTTAACCCTTCCAGATCCTGGCAGTGCTGGGCTGTGGGGCAGCTGCCCTTGGAAACATCCTTCCCTGGGATGTCATCCTTCCTTGGGGCAGCCACAGGGAGCTCCTGCAGCTGCAGGAATGGGCTGGGGAGGTTTCTGTCCCTCATCCAGCCCCGTGCCAGGGCTGGAACCAGGGGGCCCAGAAATCAGGGTGAGCCCAGAGGGTTTTCTACAGGCTATGGGGTGTCATTGTGTTTGCAGGCCCCAGGACAAGGGAAGAGATGACTCTGACTCCATAATTCTTAGAAAGCAGATTTATTATATTATGATATTATGTTATATTAAAAATGCTGTACTAAAGCTATACTAAAAAGAACATAGAAAGGAAAGCATCAGAAGAATGGAAAGGAATGAATAATAAAAATCTGTGACTGCTCAGAGCCTCGAGACAGCTGGACCATGATTGGTCATCAAGTAAAAACAACTCACATGGACCAATCAAAGATGGACCTGTTGGTAAACCTTCTCCAGACCACATTCCACAGCCATCAGATAGTTATTGTTTACATTTATTTTCTGAGGCTTCTTAGAGTCTCAGGAGAAAAATCCTGGCAAAAGGATTTTTATAAAACATCACAGTGACACAGGGGAATCCCCCATTGTTTCTGGGGCTGCAAATTCTCAAGAAAGCAGCAGTCTCACGTGCTCTCCCTTCTTAGCTCTGCCTATCAGCCACCTCTGGAGATGTGCCATTCCTTCCCAGCCTCCCAGGAAGACCCCATTGCCTACCAGTGCCAGCTGCCCAAGCCCTGCCTCCAGTACCCTCACCAGGGCTTCAAGCAGGAGCAGCACGACCCCCAGTACGAGCCAGCAAGGCAGGCAGGCAGCAGGCAGCAGTACCCAGCAGCTGTGGTGGTCAAGCAGGAGCAGCTGGATTACCTGTACGAGCCAGGTAGGCAGAACTGACCCCTCCTGAGTGCATGGACACCTTCAGTGGGGTGAGCAGCTCCTTGGTGAGCGTGCAGCTGGATGAACTGCTGCTCTCTGAGCAGCAAATATCAGGTTTCAGAAAGGCTGCTTGTGTGTGAGTTTGAAACCTCAGCTATGCAGTGAATCAAATCATCCACAGCCTTCATTTCCCTGGATATTTCACTCTCAAGAGTGAAGCAGAGCTCTGGAGCAGCACTGGCTCACTGCCTGCAGCATGTGCTCTCTGGGTACCTGGCAGCTAAAGCAGTTCTGATGTTCACTGCATCCAAAATAAGGCTGGGACACTCACCTTGCTCTGAGAAAGATTTTGTGGTGCAGAGCTGAAAGCTTGAGCAAGATAGGAGGTGATGTTAAATCCATTCAAAGTAGATAAAAGCATTCCCACCCCAAGGGAGTAAGTGGCCAATAAGGAGATTGTTAAAATTCATGATTAGCCCACCCACACCATCAGGAATGAGGAAAAGGCTGTTCCGAGTTTCACAGGCAGGTTTTGGTTTTGGGGGTATTTGTGAGCTGAAGGTTGCAGAGAGCAAGTGAGGTCAGCTTTGAAGAAATCATATGAAAACAGCAAACAGCTACAGAAGGGAATCAAATATGTTAGAACTTGTACAGAAAATCTGTCTTGGACCCTTGCAGCAGAAGCCCCTCTGAGCACTGGGAAAGGGGCTCTGGGTGGGCTCAGCTCAGTGCCAGGGTGCTCTTGGTGTCCCCTGGAGCATCTGCTGCTTCCCATGGAAACAAGGCTCAGAGAACAGAGGTGACAAGGGAAAAAAGTCAGTGATGCCAAAAATAGCTCTCTAGATGCCAGATAGCTCCACCAGGTGATCCTCTTATTTTTCCACAAGGGACAAATCTTATTTTTCTGTCCAAAGACTCTCTACCCTGAGATCACAATGCCCTCTTCCAGAGGGAATGATACTCCTGGTTTCCTGGTATTTTAATGGACACCTTGAATGGTTTCCTTTAGCAGAAATAAACACAAAAATAAAAAGCTCCTATGAGGGGATCACTGTGGTGATATTGGTATTACAATTTCACTGGGTCCTTCTGTTCAGAAAATGTGCAAGCCCAGAAGATGGGAATGTGCTTTTTGTGGGGGTAGTTTATGATTGTCATTACACCCAGGCTGTCAGCTCAGAGTTCTCTTCCCTCAGCATCAGCAAAATATCTGCTGGCAGCCATGGCCAGGCACAGTGTGAGAGGGAAATGTAACACAAACCTTTGCAGAGCTCCCAGTTACAGCTTCTGCTTCAGCTGTCCACAGTAAATAAATTTGATTCAGAAGAAAAAAAATTGCAGTGCACAGAGTGCACTATACACAGGGAATCAGGAAAAGACTTCCTGCTTGTTTTTAACAAAGGCTGGCTTTTCTTTTATGTTTTCTGAACTGTTTGTGAGAATGCCCCCTCATGATGTGAAAAAGCCAGGGAGATTTGAGACATCTGAAATGTCATTTGTGAGACTCTGTAGGAACATTCAAATGTTACAGCTCTCCATTTACATCCTCACAGTGCCCCTGGAAAGATGTAATGCCTTCTTAGCTGGGAAAGCAGCAGCAAAGTGTGTCGTTATCTTAAACTGAGAGGTTCAAATTGATTTTGAATATTGATTTATACATTATTTTGTATAAAAGTGATGTGGAGGTGATTGGCTGGCTATCCTGGCTACTCTGAAGGATGGTGCCACGAAATCTTACTGCTCTAATTCATGGTTGGAAGGATAATGCACATGAAGCTGTAGTTAGCAGTCTGACACTGACCCTTTAGGAGGGCTCCAAGAGGACCCTGGATAGAGAGCTGCACTCACCTATCCAAATGAGTGCTTTTTAAACAAATGAGTTTGTTAATTGTTCTCTAGATGTTCCTGACTGTCCTTCCATGTACATGAATGCTGAGAGTTACCCAAGCCTGTCAAACACAGAAGATCCATTAGGTAAGAGGTGCAGGTCTGTCTTTTCCCCCTGCCCAGAGCCACCCTCTGCTCCTACCCTGCCTGGCTCTGACTGCTGATGTTGCTTTCTCTTTCAGGCTGCAGCTATGACAAGCAGATGAGGTCCTTCACTGATGATGTCTGTGTTGTTCCAGAGAAATTTGAAGGTTGGAGAAAGAATGGCTTGGAGTTTTGGTGTAAGATAGGGTTATTCATCTCCTCAGCCCCTTGGCTAGGGCCTACCTAGTTTATTACCCTGGTTCTTGCAGGTGTGTTGGTACCCAGCTTTTTGGTGTCCCATTTTTTGAGCTTTCTTAGCAGCAACCAGGCCTTCTAGTATAAGCAGCTTAATTGTGACTTGTATCAGAGCTGCTCTTGGAAGAGTTGCTTGTGAATTTGCCACTGTTTTATGTGAACTGAAATATTCCAGGTAAACATTTTGAAACTGTGAAATGTGCTACTTTTTTTTTCCACTTTTTTTTTTTTTTCCTCAGTTGTTTTAGCACTGTTCTCCTTAGAGGTGTCTTGTTTGTCCTTCTCAGCAGGGGACATCAAGCAGGAAGGTGGAGGGTACCGGGAAGGACCCCCCTACCAGAGACGGGGCTCGCTCCAGCTCTGGCAGTTCCTCGTGGCTCTCTTGGACAATCCCACCAATTCCCACTTCATCGCCTGGACTGGCAGAGGAATGGAGTTCAAGCTCATTGAGCCAGAGGAGGTGAAACCGTTGGGGTTCTCTACAGGCTCAGGGGAATCATCCTTTGTTTCTGGGGCTGCAAATTCCCAAGTGGCTTTTCCTCTGCCCTGGCAGTGGCACTCACTAGACCCTGCAGCAAGTCAAGGTTTTTAGAAGAGGTCAAAACACTTGAGTGACACAAATACCAGGCTTAAGAAAGGCTGCTTGTGTGTAAGTTTAGAAGCTCAGCTATGCGGTGTGTCAAATTATCCACAGCCTTCATTTCCCTGGATATTTCACTCTCAAGCTTGCAGTGGCTGTCTTGTCATGCTCCATACTGAGGCTGACATTGAGGTTTGCAGTTTTGAGCCCTACTGATCACAGACTGCCATTGCCACTTTGGTGCTGTATTTTTGCAGGTGGCCAGGCTGTGGGGGATCCAGAAGAACCGTCCAGCCATGAACTACGACAAGCTGAGCCGGTCTCTGCGCTACTATTATGAGAAAGGCATCATGCAGAAGGTCAGTTTGCAAAGCAGGAGGAAATTGTTTGTGCTTTAAGTGGTGCTTCTCTTGTTTAAGACAAGAAGCCCTAGACAAAATGTCCTTGACCTAGCTGTGGGAAATAGTAAATGTAAGAATATTTTTAGAAAGCTGGGAAAGCTTTCTAAAAATCTTAGAAACAGAAAGAACAGAAAACTCGGAGCTAGCTGCAGCTGCAAAGTCAGAAAGTCGAAAAAGTTACTATGGATAGCAAGCAAGGACATTAAACAATAGCTTGAGTTTTAGGTTTGGCTGAGATACACCTTAAGACTGCAGGAAAATATGCTTAGCAAGATAGTAGAAGGTTTTAAGTTTAATAATGGCATATTGTGTATTGTTAATAGAAAGCAGAGCAGCAAGCACTGTGTGAAGCAGGTGTACGTGTGCTTTTAGTGATTGGCTAGAACAATTAATTGTCTGTAAGCTTCAGCAATGTGCTCTTGGCTAGAAAGCTTTTAAAATGTTCTGTAACAAAGAAATCTTTGGCTGCTGCTGGCTGTACATGAGCTTTGCCATGTTCCTGTTGTCTCAGCCATGTAACGAGGCTGATGATGCAAATAAAGCTCAAGGAACATCCCCCAGCAGTCCTGTCCTCTTTGTAAAAACAAACTCCAAACACACTAGCCAGGCATCCCAGGCTTGCTCTCCCCAAAACTTCTCCTTGCTGTAGTTCAGTGGAGAAGCTGTGAAGGAGCTGAATGTAGGCAAAGCATGAGAAATAAAACAAAGGGAATTAGGGTTTCTTTCTTTTTTCTATATATTTCTGCAGACAGTTGAGTTGGAGTTTATGCAGCTTCGAGGAGATGGAATCAGTCCTTCCTCTGGTGAGGGAAAGGCTGCCTGGAATTTGGTCCTGCGTGGTAGGGATGGTGTGTGGCACACCCAGGGCCCTGGAGAGATGCTTGGGAGTGTGACTGTCTGAGTACAGACTGTTCAGGGACTGCTGCTGCTGTTACCAGAGAGTGTCAGCTGGCAGCATCCCAGCTCCCAGCAGTGATGTATTTTCTCCTCAATCCAGGTCTTACAAGCTCTCAGAGAAATATATCACATCTGAGATAGCTCAGCTACCTCAAATGGCATAAAATCAGCAGGATGGCTGCTGAGGTAGTGTTGGAAACAGAAAAGTTTTAATAAAAGGCAAAATAACAAAGCTCTACAGAGAAAGTCTGAGCTAGGGGCAAGAGGCTCCTGCTAAAACACCCCACAAAAGTGATTAGTTCCTTTTGGTATCTTTTTTTTTCTAGTGAATTGCTTAGGTAGGACCTTTTGGCCTCTGTCCAGTTAGGTACCCTTAGGTCTGAGGTGAAGTCTCCAAGGTCCTATGAGGTGTCTTTTTACCAAACTGAGGAGCAAAACTTGTGGGCCTTTTTCCTTTTTAAGGATACAAAGGATAATTTGGTCACTCCATCAACAGGGGACACAGGAGCTGTTCCAGGGGAGGTCAGAGCAGCAAGAGGAGACCACAGGGAGCATTTTACAGCTCTAACACATCTCAGGGCAGGCAGAATGTTTTTGCAAGCCTTCCCTGGTGCTTCCCCTGGGCCTGCAGCACTCACCTGGGCTCCTCTCATCCCTGCAGGTGGCTGGGGAGCGCTATGTGTACAAGTTTGTGTGCGAGCCTGAGGCTCTGTTCTCCATGGCCTTCCCCGAGCAGCCGCGGCCGGCGCTGAAGGCGGAGCTGGAGCTCAGCGAGGAGGACACGCTGCCCCTGTCCCACCTGGGTGACAACAGCTCCTACCTGCCAGACCTTGGCAGCTTCCCTGCACAGCTCTACAGCAAAGGCTACAGCTACTAGCACTGCTGGGAGCGCCGTGCTGGTGTGCAGGGATGGAGGGATGGATGGTGCTCGGCGTTTGGTCGGGGCAGCGCTGAGCTCTGCAGCCCTGCTTTGGTCAGGACAAGTGTTCAGGTGCACGAGTGGAAAATCACCTGGCAGCAGACAGGGCTCTGGTGTGCTTGTGATAAAGTTTCTCAGCTGTGCAGAGATCTCAGGTGATTGGTGCTTCCAGATGTATCAAACCTGTCGCAATCCCCTCGTTGCACAGGGAGGGGATGCTGTCCCACCAGGGCTTTTTTCATTCAGAAAAATGAGGAAAATTATGAGAATGCTACAATGCTGCTGCTGACTCTGTTCCTCCTGTACATGTCCTGAACCTCTGCATGACCTGCTTTCAGCTCTGACCAGAGGAACTCACTCTGAAAGGCCACTTAAGCCTTCTTCCCAGGATGGCTGCAGGACAATGGTCACAGATCTTGTGCCTTCTTTGAGGAATATTCATTGTCTTGTACTGCATGCTCCTGCCTTGTCACCTCCTTGCTCATGCCAGGAGTTTCTGGTGTTCTGAGCAGAGTAGGTGGAGGCCTGGGACAGGATTAGAGCAGTCCTGCAGCCCATGGCCCAAAGGCATTTAGGGGAACCACAGAAGAGCTTGATTGCAATGGTTTGGGGCACAGCTCAAAGCCAATGCCTCGTTCAGGTAGAGAGATTGTGGGAAGCAGCCAGGCCTGAGACACAGCTCAGTGTCGTGGTGTGGCTTTTCCCAACTGAAAAACTCCTTCAACAAACATTCTCAGGATATCTGAGGAGCTGCCAGGCTCTGGAGTGTGCCCATCCTGGGCTTGGCTAGAGAATTGTCTGAGGCAAGAGAAGAAGCTGGTGGAGGTGTGATTACAAAATGCTATACAAAGTAACCTAAACCATACATAGATCTTAATATAGGAATTCAGACTTAAACTCCACAGATATTTGCATGTTTGAGGGGAATTCAGATGTATTGAAAGGGCAGCTCTCTCTGCAGTCTAATGCAGCACATGCAGCTTAACTAAACTGGCAGGTTTTCCACAACAGTAAATGTTCATAATGGGTACCACATCCTGTTTAATTTTTTAATTAGCAGCTCCACCACGTTCCCAGCTGGACAAGGAGCAGTACAGTGTACCCATACAGAAAAAGTTTGTTTCCACTGCTTCAGATTGATGTTTCAGCTGCTGAATACAGAGCATTGCCAATCCTGCCAGCATGGTAGCCTGCAGCAAAAATTCTGTATATTGACTGAAAGGCTGATTTCCCCTGATGACTGTCCCCTGCATGGCTAATGCCAACCCTCCCAGCCTCATCCCTGAGTGCAAGAGCCATGGAAGGCAGCACTCCCTGCCTGAGGAGAGGCCAGACACTCAGAGCACTCTGCTCTGCTGATGCCTTTGCAGGCTCTGTGCAGACTTGATGTTCTGACAGTTCCTGACCCTCCTGCCTTGCCCTGCACCCCCCTGGCCAGCACAGTCTCTGTGCTGTCCCAGAAATGAGGGTGAAGGGGAACCCTTCCTTTGGTATTAGCTGCCTTTACTATTTATGAGTGTAAAAATACTATCATTAATAAATTGGTCTGTCTTTGGCCAGTGCAACCTCACTGAGTGCTCCTCCTTTACCTTCTGAGCTTGCAGCTCACAGCTGTGATACCTCTATCTGCAGCATTCCCAAGGATTTGACATCTGACATTTATCCTTTGGGCCACCCCTCTGCCCTTCCCTCCAGAGCAGGAATTCAGGGAGTGAGTTCACACATTTCTGTGCCATTTTAGCTGCACATTTCATTCAGGTTTCTCAAGTCAGGGCAACAGATAAACAGCCACAGAGCAGTTCCAGGAATCAGCAAGGTATGGTTCCCCTCCTGAGGGGCAGTGACCTCCAAAGCTCAGAGATTCCTAATAACCAGATCAGACACTTGGGAGTCAATAAATCCACTCAGCATTTCCAGTTCAGCTAGAGTGAGAAGCAGCTGGGATGGGAGACAAGAGTTCTAAAGTTCTCCTGTTGCTCATGAAAAAGGACCAGGAGCTTCCAGGAGGGAGATAAACAGCTCCCACACAACTCTATAAACTCCCACAGAAGCTTCCATAAGTCAGAAACTAAGGAAGAACTTGTTCCTAAGCACCACAGCTACCTGCCTTTTAAATCCCCTCCAGGGTGGTGACCCCAGCACTGCCCTGGGCTGCCTGTGCCAATGCCTGGCAACCCTTTCAATGAAGAATTTTTCCTAATATCCACTCAAGACCTCCTCTAGCACAACTTGAGGCCATTTCCCTTTGGCCTCTCTGGTTGTCTGGGAGAAGAGGCCAACACCCACCTGACTCTAACTTCTTGTCAGGGAGTTGTAGAGAGTCAGAAGGTCCCTCCTGAGCCCCTCAGCTGCATCAGACCTGTGCTCCAGACCCTTCTGAGAGAGATTAAAACAGTTCATGGCTCAAACTTCGTTAAAATCACCCAAGGGTTTTTGTCCATTGCAGAAAACTGCAAAGTAACTGCACCAAAGCCCACCCCACTCCCCATAACAGGACTCCTGGCAGGAATTTGAGATAAAATAAAGGTGGCATTATTGGCCAATTATCTCAGATGTAAGGAGAAGTTAACAAGGCTAGGGGAAATTGTATCCACAAAGAAAGCCCAAGCCAGCAGCTGTGCTGAAGATCAGCTCTGGCTGGGTTCAGCAGGGGTGCACAGCCCAGACTCATCTGCTGTGGCCAGGTTTGCACACTTACCCCCAGGAGTTTTTGGATGTGATTTCCAAACACGTGGTACAGAGGGGTGAACACTCATCCCCTGGCTACAAGCCAGGTAAGAAGCAGACCCTGCAGAGCCCTCCCTTACACAAACTGGGTCTGGTGTAAAACACACCACAGGTCACATTCACATGACAGGCAGTCTTGGAAGGGATCATAAGTCCTCAGAGACCCCCAAAGTGCCCCAGACTCACTTCTGAAGACTGCACAGGATGGACAATGTTGCACCAGAACCAGTCTGTTGTAAAGACACTGCAGAACTGTCCCCAGCAGGAAGGTGTGTGGCATTCCAATCTATACCTGCATGTTTATTAATAACCCCTGAACTCTGCTCCATGGAACCCCCACCACCAAGGAGACCAGAAGAGAATCAGTGGGACACCACAGGATCCACAGGGATCTAATCTCTCTGTCACTCTCATTCTCTCACTCCACACTTCTCCTTTTCCTGTTTATTTCTCTCTCTCTACCTTATACTTGCAGTTAAATAAAATCCATACTGTTGGCTTCAGCATGTGGTCTTGTTTTCATCTTAATTCAGGTAGGATTGGATAACACCCTGTCCAGCTCCACTGGCCATCTCTGCTGGGACACCACAGGATCCACAGGGTGAACAGCTTTCTAATCTGTCTCTCTGTCACTCTCATTCTCTCACTCCACACTTCTCCTTTTCCTGTTTATTTCTCTCTCTCTACCTCATACTTGCAGTTAAATAAAATCCATACTATTGGCTTCAGCATGGGGTCTGGTTTGCATCTTAATTCAGGTAGAAGGATTGGATCATAACACCATCCCCAGCTCCACTGGCCATCTCTGGACACCTTCAGCACCTCAGCATCCTTTTTGTACTGAAGGGCCCAGAGCTGGATGCAGGATTTGTGGCCTCAGGGGTGCCCAGCACAGCCACACCATTTCTGGTGGAGCTGTAAACCCCTGAGGGCTGTGCCGTGCCTGCCTTCAGCAAGAGCAGCTGCACAAACACATCACTGTGCATGCCAGCTCTGCTCAGCAGCTTAAACACCACTCTCCTGGCCCCTAGGGAACCGTGGAAGTATCAGGTGAGAAAGCAAAGCAGGAGAGGAAGGTACCCCAGGAGAGTACAAGCTGAGTTTGAGGCACCTCAGTTCTTGCTGAGCTTGGCTTTATGGCACCTGTTTCCATTTCCCTGAATTAGCTTTAAGCATGTTTTGGAGCCCCAGGAGTGTACAAGCTGAGTTTGTGGCACCTCAGTTCTTGCTGAGCTCTGGCTTTATGGCACCTGTTTCCATTTCCCTGAATTAGATTTAAGCATGTTTTGGAGGCTTTCCATTCCTGTCCTTTTTGCTTTGACTCTCTGAGTCCAAAATTACAAACTCTGTAATTCCCTTTAATTTTATGATGAAAAAACATGAGGGAAAGCTCAGTACATTTAACAACATCCCTGCTCACCTTTGTACAGAGAGGTATTTCCAACATAGCTACTTTTCAATGTGAAACATTCTTCCAATTCACTGTGTAAAACAACCAGTCAAGCTACTTCTCTTCATTTCAAAAATAATTTTAGCACATGTCCCAGCTTTCAAAAAAAAAAAAATAAGGTTTCTGCAGCTATGGAGTCAAATAAATTTCATCTGTTAGCAATAAAAAAAAAAATTTTACAGATAGTTTGGGCATGACACAGCACACACTGGGCAGTCAAGTTCTTTTTACAACAAGAAACTTACACATTTTTTACACATATTTCAGCTGTAAGAGCTCATTCTACTACAAAAACCCAACAGCTGTGATGTCACCAAACATTTTAAGTGAAAATAGAGCACATGGCACATTGTACAAAAGATCTAAACATTTGTAACCACTTACATTTCCAGATGGAACTGCAGAAGGGATTACTGGCTGATAAACCCTGATGGGGATGAAGGGTAAGTCTTGCAGCCTGACCTGTGCCATTGTCTAAATATATTTTAGCTGGGTTTCAAGAATTTTTCCTGCCTTATCCCAAAGCCACAGATACTAAATATCTCACCAGAGATGGCTTAAATAAAATACAAGTAGTTACATTGCATGGGAAAATGCATAAACTTGGTGAAATAGAGAACAGGCTGCTCCCAAAAAGCAGTCACTGACCAAGAATGTTAAGGAGAAATAAATCCCTTTTAGCAGGGTGAAAACACAAACTATTCCAGCCTCTATTTGTCTGGTCACTCAGAACCCAGTCAGGCTGGTGAACAACCAGTTGTAAATCACCATTTTTTTGTGTTGTTCAGCTCAGTACCCAGACTCCTGAGTCTCAGATTTTCTCTCTCAAAAGGGGAATCACTAAAGTGCTCCAGGACCCACTCGTGAGAGGCCGCAGTGCCCTGTGCAGCTGCAGCACACCTGGGCTGCCCCTCGAGCTCCTGTTGTGCCACAGCTGGCATTGCTCAGGTGAGCTGAATGGCAATGTCTCCCAGGACACTGGCAGCAGTGCAGCAGTGCCAGTCCCACAGACAGAAAGCAGCAGCTGCAGGAGGGCGCCGAGCTCAGCGCCGGCGGAAGGCGCGGGAGATCCTCCAGGCGTTGGGCTCCTCGTAGCGGTTGTAGAGGGGCTCCAGCCTCTGCTGCTTCTTCTGCTTGCTCAGCTTGGTTGGGTCAGAGACCTTGAAGAAAGCTGGGGCAAACTCCACCAGCCAGCGAGGATCGATGGTTGTCACCTCCCGCATGTACTCCTTGGTGGTCAGCACCAGCTCGTGATACACCACCCTGGGAAAAGGAAATTCTGGAAATCAGGTTTTTTTCAAACAAGAAGCAACAAGGCAAAGACTGAAAGAGCTAAGCTTGCTCCTTTTAAGCTCCAGAAGAACCATCCAGAAGAGCTATCCCTCTGGATAAGGGACTAAGCAAGCCCACTGCTTGAGAATTGCTTTTGTTGAAGTCTCCCTACCAAACTACCTCTGTTCACTAGGAGGATCTGAAATTACAGCTGATAAATAATCTGAAATTATTTATTTTCCCCCTCCTACTTCACAGCTACTCTTCAGCACAGAATTCCTTCATCCCATTTAAAACAATGCTCCCTCCCTCTTCAACACCCAGGGTTTTAAACCCCCTTCCACAATAAAGAAGCATGCAGCTACAACTTCAGGCCTGGCCTTGGCTCCAAAAGGCAGTCTCATCTCTGCACAGACACTAAGATCAGCAGCAGAAAGAGACAAAAGTAGACTTGAAACTTTTCTCATTCAATGCTAAGGATTCAGCAGCCTCTGCCCAGACCTCCACAAACAGCACACACCATGACTTTCCCTGTTATAGTCTGAAGAGAAACAAGAAATCCCATGCTGTTGCGTTCCTTACCATTCAGGCTGCCTGTTGAAGAGAGCACTGGATGGGTGGATGTAGACAACCTGCTGGTCAATGAGTGTCCTGTACCCTTCCTGGGGATCCTTCTTGGCTGCATTTCTGAAGAAGCCACTGCAAATGGCCTTCTGGACCCGAACTGTGGCCTTCCCACAGGACACCACATCCAGCTTATGCCTGCCAGACAAGAGACAGAAAAGATTAGAGCTCTCCAGATTTGGATGCAGCTACCAAGATGAGTTTAGCAAATTTTCTTTAGCTATTACAATGAAAAACAAGACACAGAGTCAGTACTTGTCCTCCTTGTGCTCACCTGTCCATGATGCCCAACATCTGCTTGCGAATGTCCTGAGCCCGGCGTAAGGACCGGGCCTGGATGAAATTTTCATAGCACCAGGGATTTGAAAACTTATTGTTCTTCCAGGAATTGTACACGGCCAGCAGCGTGAGGTGGTCACCTTCTGTTTGATGGAACTTGGCTTTCTTTTGATCAGCAAGTGCTTGTTTATCCTAACACATGAAACACACATCAATCAGATATTTACATCACAGAAAAAGTCCCTGGACAATAAAAATGACACAGCTCCTTGTCATTCATATCATGACATTTTAAACCTATCATGGAACAGATGATACAGGATTAAGACAACACAGAATGTTTTTTCAATTTCAGTCCCTATTTTTGAAAGAAAACAAAGTAAACGGCCCACTTATACTGCAGGAAGCATATGCCCACACTGCACTAACTGGTTTTCTTACTGCTCTACAAATTACTTCATCAATAAATGTGCTGAAGCAGGAGGTTTGAGCCTGGTGATCCACACACCTCTCCCATCTGCACATAAAACATTAATCAAATACTGCAGTTACATAGATGAAAACTGAAGTTAACTACCCTGAAGAAGTAGAGGATCCAAGACAAACCTGATCCCACCACAGCAGAGCCTGTTGCCTACTGACTTAAAAGGAAGCAGCACAGGATAGAAGTGCCATGAAGAAATACTTCCTGTGTATCTGAAAATGCAAAGGCAGTCTGAACTCCAGAGCTGGGACTGACTTGGTTTAGGCTGTATGTGTTTGTTGGGAAATGCAAGAGCAATTTTAAGACTTTTCACTTCTGCCTTCCCATCTGCAAAGGAACTACCAACAGCAGAGCTACAGACCCTTAAATGAAAAGGAACATTTGCACAGGCAAATGTTCTGACCAAATTACAAGTTTCTTTTTGGAAATATGCTCACTCTTAACCCTGAAGCATTCACACCAAAACCACCCAGACTGCAACACTGCTGCCTCTGGCTCAGCTCCTCACCTTTGGCCTGTAGAACACATTCTGCACAGACAGCATGGAGACAATGGTCAGCATCTCCTCGCTGCATCCCAGATGCACTGACATGATCAACATCTTACACAGCATAGGCTCCAGGGGGAATTCTGCCATCTGCAAGAAACATGTTCCAAGGCATTCTGTGAAAAATCTTCAGTCTTCTCAGAGCAAAAGAAAGCAATGCCTTTTCTCACATATTTACTTTGCAAAGAGGTGTGCTTGACCCAGAATAACTTCGCTCAACACAAAGCAAATTATTTGTCTGTATTCACTATCACAAGAATATCCCAATACTTACAGGAAGTTTTAGACATTAATAAATGTAAAGGAGAAATACTAGTTGCTCCTTTAAAAGCAGAAGGTACTTTTAAGAAGCAGAAGGCACTTTTAAGAAGCAGAAGGTACCTTAAAAGATACCTTTTTAAGGTAATTTAAAAAGCAGAAGATACAGCAGAACTGTGATAAATGAAAAGCTACCAAAAACCACAAGAGAATAACAGCAAAAGGAAACAATGCTAAGCAAGGTCTGCCATGACTGCTCTCATGTCATCCCCTGAATGCTGGCCATCCAGGCAGTGTAAGAGGTATTTTATTCTGCCTACCCTGCGTCCAAGTCGAGTGAGCAGCCCCTCATCATCCAGAGCTCCCAGGGTGTAGAGCTGCTCCATGGCAGTAATGAGAGTTTCCATGGGGGGAGCATCCATGAAGTCAAAGGACAGCAAATCATTGATGCCCATAGCCTGGGAGGGATTGGAGAAAAGGCAAGTTAAAACACTCAGAAGGAAGGCAACAAACCCCAGCCAGAGCTATAACACCAAACACTGAGGCACTACAAAATTTTAGGCAAGCCTAGCCTCATGTGCTTATCCTGACTGCAGGTGCAGCCATGAATACACAGCTGCCTTCCTGCACTTGAAATAATGAGCACTGGCCCATGGCATTCCTGCACTACTCAGCTCTCTGGTCTGTTCTTTTGGTACTGCTCCACACAGCCCTCAAGCAAGATGACTCAGTTGAGGAGAAACATAAGCTAAATGCTGCTTTTGGGACTTGTGTCTTGTAATGCACTGTGGCCTGACAGCTCCACAGGACTTTAAGTGTGCTCCCAGAAAGAGAAATGGCAGCAGCTTTCCCAGCTGTGACTGGGTTAATCCAGGTCACAGACTTCCAGAGGGAGGGTACACACTTAGACATGCCCAGGTTTGCAGCTCTAAACCCACTCTAAAACAAGTTATCTCATCTGTTAACAATGTAAATGTTCCCTACATAGGAAATGCTACTGCTTGAGATTTCTGTTTCTCCTACCTCCTGTAACTAATTGTTCTGTGCAGCTGAAACTCATCATTTAGCTGGATATCCAACAGAACAGCCCTCAACAGAAAGACACAGGAGCAAACCCAGTGCCTGAGAATTGCTTTTGTTGAAGTCTCCCTTCCAAACTACCTCTGTTCACTAGAAGGATCTGAAATCACACACTGCTTCCTGAGACTCAAAGGCAAAGACTCATTTGTTCAAACACTTAGCAGGCTGGCTTGCTACAAGCTGGTGAAATACCCACCTTCAGGGAGAGCACTGTACTGGCCAAATTGGTTCTCTGGATTTCAGGCACGTTGGTGGTCAGCATCTCATCTCTGTATGCACGTTCTGTGTACAACCTGTAGCATTTTCCTGGGCCTGTTCTGCCAGCCCTGCCTGCCCGCTGCTTGGCTTGAGCCTGAAGAGAACAAGGCACCTCAGTGAACAGGTCCAAAAAAAGACAGGTGAAAACAAGTAAAATAAAATGGTTGTTCACAATTTTACTTGTATTGATAGAAAGGCTTTCAATACAACACAGGGAAGTATGTGTTCTGTAGGCACAGCCTCAAGGAGCTATCAGAAATGTGGGTTTATCACAGACTCATTTTGCCCACTCATGCTTGGATGCCACATTGGCAAGACAAACAACACCCATGGGGGAGAGCCAAACACAGAAAATCTACCTGGGAAATTGGTGTCACCACCAGCTGGTCAATTCCAGTCTTGGAGTTATAAACTTTCTGCTTCACAAAGCCAGGATCAACCACATAATATATTCCATCAATGGTCAAAGATGTCTCTGCAATGTTGGTGGCAATGACAACCTGCAAATCACAGTTTGAGTCAGCACCAGTTCTGTGTCAGGCTGCCAAGCCAACCCCACCACTCAACTTCATCCACTGACATGAGGAGCTTGTTATAAATGCAACCAATGTCACTTAATGTTAAAGGGAGAAATGTGTTCATAGGGAACAGAAGGAGATGTTATCTACAAAGATGGACAGGTTTTAAGTATCTATTTTTGTTTAAAGTTTGGGCAAAAAGGGGAAAGAGCGTGATAAAATCCACAATTCAAAGCAAGAGAAATCTTGTAAGCAGACTGTGCTGACTTCAGGGAGATTTTTTTACCTATCACTCAGACACAGCCTGTATTCAGAGAAAAATCTTCCTGAGAATGTATCTCTAGATATTCACTAGCTGCTTGGCAGGAAATTTACCTCCACCCAAGAGGAACTGCATTTAGATTTTAGATTAACTGAAGTTAGTATCCTTTAAAGGCAGCATTAAATAACACACCAAGAACATTCCACACAGAAGTTTGCCACACCAGATGTTTTTACACGTGTTCAAAGGCGTAGATAACTTGAGATGTATACAACCAAAAATATGCTCTAAGCTGTAAATCATCTTTCCCCCAAAAAGTTTATCCTTTAAGCACTGTAATACACCCCACTATTAAAATGTAACAGCAGAAGATGAAAGGGCACATAGATGAAATTACCTTTCTGCTCCCTGGTGGGGCTGGGTCAAAGATCCTGGTCTGCATTTCACTGGGCAAAGCTGAATATACTGGTAGGATAATCAGCTCTGGAACATCAGGTCCTAGAGATTTCATCCTCTCATAGAGGATTTCACAGGCAGTGTCAATCTCTTCCTGGCCAGTTAGAAAGACCAAAATGTCACCTACACAGGAAGTAAATTAAAACATCCACAGAATCAATTCTGTTCATTACAACTCCTGCATTACCATATTTTCATTCCTCGTGTTTTCCATTGATGAGGATCCCCAACTTTTGCCAGCAACTCTTAGCCAAAGGCAACACACTTCAGTCTTTCACCCAACTTTTTCAGCATTTTACTTACTGTATTTGCAAACAAGAAAGAACAGTCCTGACAGCATTTTGCTCACATTACTAACATGATCCATGACTTAATTATAAGACTTTGCTCAAAATCACCAATAACCCAAAACAATTCTCTACTCACCTGGTGGCTCTGTTAAATGGATCTGCATTACTGTAATCAGACTGGCATCCAAATAATCTGTCTCTGGCTCTTTTGTGTACAGAATTTCTACTGGGTATGTTCTACCAGGAATTGTGAAGATTGGTGCCTCATAGAAATACTGAGAGAATTTCACAGCATCCAGAGTTGCTGATGTCACTATCAGCTTCATGTCCTGCCGTTTCTGCACTGTCTGCAGGAGGACAAAGTTCTCAAGTTATTTATTGCCTTTGGAACTATTTAAATATGGCACTTGAATGAAGCCAAATACAACCAGGAATAAAATGTGTTTTAACATCTGAGTAGAGGGGAAGCTCACCCCAGCACCCAGAATTTCAGAAAATTGACCACTGAGGTCCCATTTGAAGCCTCCCTCAGCAACATTATCACCAGAAAGCTTTTGGCAGAGCAGGATGAGCAAAGCAAGAACTCTCCCCTGTTCATCCACCATTATGAATATCCAGATGGCAAATTTTCATTGTTCCTGCTGCGTTTTGCTTTCTCTGCCTTCACACTGAGGCCCATTTCACCAAGATTCAAACTATAAACTCTTAAGAGCATTTGAAGCACATGTATGAATCTAACTCATGTGACTTCACCTTTGCCTGTGCTCTCCTGCCCACACTGAAAGCAGTAAAAATCCAGTGCTCCATTACCTTCTTCAGGAGCCCAAAGAGCACATCTGTGTGTATGGTCCTCTCATGGGCCTCATCCAGCATGATGATGGCATACTGGGTGAGATCTGGGTCTATCAGGCACTCTCTCAGTAACATCCCATCTGTCATGTATTTGATGACAGTCTCAGGGCTGGTGCAGTCTTCAAACCGAATGGTGTAGCCAACCTGGAGGGAAGAGTTGCACAGAAACAGAAGTTACACAATGATCAGCCTCATTAACTCCCAGTTTGATTATTCCACAAACTCACTTTGTGGCCTACAAGGCAATAGACAAATGGACACACAAGACAACTAGCTCCAACACTGATTTTTCCTACTTTTCATGCTTATTTTGGCATGTTCTTCAACATGGAAATTCACCTCTTGTCCCAAGCAGCAACCAAATTCCTCTGACACCCTCTTGGCAACAGACATTGCAGCCACTCTGCGAGGCTGAGTACATCCAATCTTCCCTCTTGAGGTATATCCTGCCTCAGCCAGGTACTGGGTAATCTGGGTTGTTTTCCCAGATCCTGTCTCTCCAATAACAATCAGAATCTGGTTGTCATGCACAGCCTAGAAAAGGTGAAAAAACATACACTTGTTAAATTTTTTTTAAAAAATCAAAACAAACTAAACAAAATTAGCATGGGCTACCTGGGACTAGATTAAACAGCTCTTTGTTTTTGCTTCAATTGACCAAAAATCATGTAAGTATTCCTACTGATCAAGTCAGCAACCTGTTTAACTGCTCAGCTGACTTACTTACATGATCTTAGAATCAATTTTGACTTACATCAATAAATATCTGGAACCTCATTAAATATATAGATAGATATATATATAATACTTTAAAATACATATTGTGAACTGAAGTTCTGCATTTAAAATTATCAGCTGGCTGTTCACCTGTCAAAAAGCTAAACCAAAAGTATTTATTTTAAATTACTGCTTGCTTAAACCAGAACACCTTTTCATGAGTCTTACCTGTATCAGCTGCTCCTTCAGTCTGAAGATTGGGAGACTCTCTCTCTGCTCAATGATGGAAAGCTGGGTCTTCTTCCCATAAGAAGCTTTGTTGCCACCAAATGCATGTTTCTTCCACTCTGGGATATCATTTGGCATCATCCCAATACCTCTCATGTTCGCAGCTATTTGTCTTCCATCCACTAGAAAAGAAACAATTTCATCATTTACACATCCAGATTCACACAGCACAGACCCTGATGATCCTGCTGCAAGTGCAGGATCTATTCTGTGTTTTTTAATGTTTTTTAAGTTTCCAAGTGGATACCCCCACTATTACAGGATATACCTGTACACTTCCCCTGACATTCCTATTTCCATTTCAGTGGAAAAGCATTTTTGCTTGGACTCACTTATAAAGTGTGGCAGACAAACACAATATCAAGACATCTCTCCTGGGTTGCTCAAATAGCACAAAAAAGGCACAGTTGACCTGTGCTCAGACATACCATCAGGGAGAGGATCCACCCAGTGTGTGTTGAGGCCCATGGGGATGGAATCCATCTCTGCTTCCCTCTGGGCTTGTTTAAGTTCTCGCCTCTCTTTAGCTAAAGCACTTTGCATCATGGCAGCCTGGGACAGGGAACCATCTGGATTCTGGAGAGCAAGAAGAAAAGGCTTCAAGCACTACCATTCCTTCACCTTCAATATATCTTTTCTTTAGAAACATCTTCTAAAAATGCTTTAAAAATGTAAATTTTGCTTATTATATTTCCAGGATATTTCCATCAGGCTAGCCTCATGAACTTTCATAGTCATAACTAATATGGAGCATCCTCACACTGCCCAGTCAGAAGGATTATAGGCACAACAATTGAAAAGTAATTATTTACTACCTTCTCCTTTCAAAAGAAAACAAAAAGCAGAACAGAGAAATTTTGTTCTAACACACCTATGTAAAATGGCACTTCAGTTCCATTATTCCATTTCATAGTCACCAGTTAAGTTAGAAACAGCTTTATTTGGAAGTCGTTCAGTGGTTATGTTTTTCAGGGCTCTCAGTAATGTGCAGGTGGGAAACTGGTCATTAAATTCCTAAAAATTTATATAATTTAATCAAGTACACTGGTTTTAGCCCTGGAAATCTCTTACCTTTACTATTTTAATGGGACTCATATCCATGCTCTGTTTAGTGTGGCCTCGAAGAAATGGTGGCTCTTCTTCAACTAGCTCAATCTCAAGATCCTCATCTAAAATTCACAAGTGACATTTGTTACAGAAAAATTAAACAACTTTTGGGTACATAAAAGTGCCTCTTCAAATAATGCTTCCTGTGTATTCTTAAAGACATTCTTAAAATGCCTTATAATAATGAAGAACTCCTTAGAACATTAAAGATATTCTTAAAACTCCTTAGGAGTTTTAAAAGTGAAAACACTGCAAATAAAAATGCACAGACAGGACACATCCAAATGCCACTAATAATACAGCCAGAGGAGCCTTAGTTCCAAATATACAAGATGACAGCAAATTGTAAGATGCTTTATAGTTACGTCTATCATCAATATATTTTGGAATCAAAATACATCCAGAAAGATAAGGAATTTACTGCTGGGAAACACTACCTTCTTCATCATCAACTTTAGGAAGAATCCCAGTCTCCTCATCAAAGTCAGGAAACTCTTCCTTGGAAAGCACATTAGCTGCAATCATCTGGGAACAGAATGAATACACCATGAGTATGTCCCCATGAACAAACACCACTCATGCCTATGAGTCAGTTCTAACCCCATTCCTGCAAAACAGGAACAAAGGAATGGTCCTGCATCCTGTATCCTCTCCCCAGCTCACCCAGCCTCTGACCAAACAGTCCTTCTGTTACTCCAAACAGCTCCAGACCAGAAGCCAGCTCCAAACAGCTCCAGATCAGAAGCCAGCAATTCCAAGTTAATTACACAATCAATTAATCCAGGAGCTGTATTCTAGCTCGTTAAACTCCCTAGCACCTTTATCACCTCCATCCCACTCCCCTGAGTGCAGCACAGACCTGTTTGATCTCCCACTTCTCCGGGTCTGAAATGCGCGTGAGGCGTTTCCGCTCCAGGCTGTCGTCCTCCACCTCGGGGGCGCTCACCAGGGACAGGTGGCTGGGTCTGTCTGGGTTCCTCATGGAGCTCTCCTCGTTGGGTTCTCCAACCAGGTTCCTCCTACGGTTTGGGTTCAGGTCTTCCCCAGTGTCTTGATCAACATCCTGTACCAGATGGATTGGTTAATCAATCAGCTCTACACTTCTCATCTATTAACTCTGCCAGTAACAGCCCATCCACAGAAAATGCTGTTTTGTAGCATTTTTGGTTTTTTCAGCTGGTACTGCCAGGTAAGAACACCCTCAGGCATGGAACACTCTCTGTCTTGGCAACAGCAGTGAGTTAATTTAAAATTAAAAGCTTCTCTCCCACTGAAAGAGGAAGACAAACAGCAACAGCTTGAGGTTTGCTTTTCCTCTTTGATACCATGTCATGCCAAGAAATTGTTAGGAACACTGTATCAAAACTAGAGAGAAGGTGTAAAAAGTAATAGGCCACTTAAATACAGAATGGTAACTCAGTTTTTAACTCCCAACTGAATGGTTATGTATTAGTTTCCATCAAAATGAGTGAAAAATAGCTAGAAGAGGTATCATTTTAAGAATTTTAGCACCTCTGTACCTTCATGCTCAGGCTGGTTTTGGATCCAGTAAAAGATAACACTTTGACTTTCACTCTTTGTCCTTTGCTCACAACATCAGCAACATTGGCAACCCGTCCTTCTCTCCGCAGCTCTGAGATGTGGACCAAGCCTTCCCAGCGTTTCCTGGGAGTGAAACAGAGGGCACATTATTACTCTGACAGCCCTTCAGATCACTCAGAATCAATATGAAAATATCTTGCTGTCAACAGATGGTGTATGTGCACAAACTGATTCTTTGTAATGAGAATTTTCTAACTCTCCGCTGTCAAATCTATTTTCTGAAACAGCCCTTCAAAGCCCAGAATAGCTGCTGGTAGCTTCATCACATCTTTAAGGTACCAGCAGAAAAGAGAACCGAGCTGAAACAGTACCAGATCTATAGGAAGTATCAAAGGGTACCTCAGTCCTTCCAGCTGCACAAAGCACCCAAACTGCATTATGCTCGTGACTTTGCCGTTGTAGATGTCCCCGATGGAAGGCTCCTCAGCTGGTGGTCGGTCTATGTGCTTGTCTCTCCACCTCTCATGGCTCTTCTCAAGGTATTTCTCCCGATCCCTGCGCTCCTTACTGGGACTCCAACTTCTGCTCCTTGACCGGTATCTGGATTTTCCCCTGTTCCTGTCCCAAGTCCTGGAACGGGACCTGGAGCGAGATCTGTGCCTTCGCTTCCTGTCCCTGCTCCGGCTCCGGCTCCTCTTCCTCTTCTTCACCCTGAAATAAAACAAAATTCCATCTTTGCAGTGGATTTCCACCTCAGGCAACGGGAGCAGCCAAGACCTTCCCCCCAGACACACCAGGACCTACCGATGGTCGCTGCCCCTCTGCTTGCCCTGCTTGTCTGCACTGGGCATCAGAGCCTCGAGCTCCTTCAGGGCATCAGCTGCCACCTTCACATCATCTTCATCCAGCATATTCTGCAAGGACAGAAAACTGTTGCCCCTTTCTGCAAAAGGGCTGATAAAAAGCTTGTCACAAAGAATTAATCTACAGAATTATCATCATACATGTATCTAACACACATTTAGAAAGAATGCAAGACAAAAAACAATCAGGCTCAATATGTGATAAAGAAAAAAGTAATAAAGCACTCTCCCTATTTGGCCACAATATTGTGAAAATTCTGCTTTTATACAATAGAAAGTTCCATCTCAATGCCCCAAATTGTTACAGAAATACAAAATGCAAGTCCCTCATAGCATCTGAATATACAACATTTTTAATTAGTTTGTAACATAACATTATTTTGAACGTTATGTAAGGAAGGCCAGGCTACAAATTTCATGTCACAAGAGTCTCATCTTCCACATATTCTGCAAAACAGTATCAACATGGCAACTGCTAACAGTTATTCTTTGCAGCAATGTGCAGTAACACCAGCCTTCTACCCCTTCCACGTTTCTTTTCTCAAAATTCACATTTATCCATGCTTTAGACAGAGAAAAAAAGTTGAAACTAACTGGGGAAAAAAAAAAATTCATACAGTAACAAAGGAAATCTGAAACCTTACCCTGATGTTGGGATTGTCCGGCCTGCAAAGGGCTGGATACAATTCTCTCAGCTTTTCTTTCTCTGATTTGGGTTTGACAACTGCCTCTGATTTTGAGATTAAAAAAGAAAAAAAAAAAAAGCATCATGAAATACAAAACTCAGAACTGCTACAACAATTCACTCTTGATTTTTCTACAATTAAATATAAAATTTAATTTTCATCTGAATACAAAGGCTGATACAGCTTTTACAGAGATTCAACTCAAGGAATA
This sequence comes from Passer montanus, assembly GCF_014805655.1. Taxonomy (NCBI): domain Eukaryota; kingdom Metazoa; phylum Chordata; class Aves; order Passeriformes; family Passeridae; genus Passer; species Passer montanus. Next base: position 240,083 of record NW_024358389.1, read on the forward strand.
TTGTGTTACCCCCCCTTCAAACAAAATTCTGATTATTAGTGAGTATTTGAAAGACAGAACACTCTGAACAGCACATTCAGAGTAACAACAGCAGGATGCAACAGGATTTGCCTTAGAAGACTAAAGCAGAAAACAGAAACTCACCCAACCCTGAGCACTGGCCCCACGTACCTTTGCTCGTGGATGGTTTTGGTGGAGGCCGCATTGTCTGTATGAGACGCAGCAGGTTACTGATGAGGGAATCCTGAAAAAAATCAATGAAACACTTCAGGAAATGACAGCAACACTTTCATTATTAGACTGCACAAGTGAGGGTTTACTCGCAGGACAAAAAAATGCTCAATTCTGAAGATGCAGGTTGATTTTTAGAAACTATCATATCACTGGGCTTTGTGTATGCCCTAAAAAGAACCCAAAAATAATTACGATAATTTCATCTAAGTGACTTTTCTGCTAATCATTTTAATCACCTATTTAATTCAACTAGAGTAATTCCTGAGGAATCAATAAACACAGCATATAAGCATCGTAAGAAGACTTATCGCAACATTTGCTTTCATGAAAAGTTGTTTCTTCTATATTTTATATATGCTCAACAGAACAATAAGCAGTTTGAGTCCTCTGGAAGATGCTTTTCAAAGACCAAAAATTTTTAAAAATATGAGGATGGGAAGGCAGGGGAGACAAGAATGTCAGAAGCTAATTAGTATGTAGTTTTCCAATTAAAGAAAACCAATAATAACTCCTCACAACTTTTCTATTTTTAAAATACAAAGCTCTATAAAATACAGTGCAAGAATAATACATAAACAACGTTCATGTGTCACTTACAGTGAACTCAGCCCCATTCTTCAGAAGAATCGCCTTAAATGTGTCAAACGTGGTGTTTTTCTCGGCAAGACTTATCACAAACTCGGCTGTGAGGAAAAAGCATAAATTAAATCGAAACAAGAAAATAAAAAGCAGCGTAAGGAGCGCACGAGGGGACAGAAGCTCAGCCAGGCCCCGGGGGCTGCTGCAGGCCCGGGGAGCTTCCCCTCAGCTCTCCCCGGACCGAAGCCTTCCCTCAGGCTCACAAGTGGTTTTTTGAAGAAAAATAATGTTTTTTAACGCCTAAATTCGAAAAGCACCTTCACAAAACACATCCGGCCCCACAAAAAGGGCTACTACGGCCCTCAGCAAGCTGCCCCGGCCGGGAAGGCGATGCTCAGCGGCCGCCGCGCCCGGAGCGCCCCGGCGGTGCCCGAAGGCCGCGCCCGCCCCGCCTACCCAGGTCCTTGTCGTTGATGCCCAGGTGGTTGTCGAGCTCGGTGCACACTTTGGACACCAGCGACAGGTACTCGAGCTTGGCGAGCTCCTCGGCCGCCGCCAGCTCCGCCATGGCCGCGCGGCCGCGTCCGGGGCGCGGCGGAAACGGCGCCGTGAGGGGAGCGGGGCGGGCCCGGGACAGCGGGGAGGGACCGAGCCCTGCCGGGGGCGGGCAGCGCCGGGGGACGGCTGCGCACGGAGCCTTGACGGGTGCAAGGCTGGGCGAATCGGCGCAGCCGTGTGAAGGTTTCCGGTTTTCCGTAACCAAAGCGGAAAGGCGGCTAAGGCGGAGGAGCTGCGGTAGCGCCGGTGTTGCGCGGGGAGCCAGCCCGGGCCTTGCGGCGGCACCGGGGCCCCGCTTCTGTCCCCGGCCCTCAGGCCCGCCCTGCTCGCCCCGTCGGAGCCCCGGCACCCGGAGTGAGGCGCTGTGCTCCGGCAGTGGCGAGGAACGGGCAGGGAGGGCACAGCCGGGCTGCCGGGCCCACCGCCCCTGCTGGCCCAGAGCCCGCGGCAGGAGCGGGGCTACGAACCCCGCCCTGCGGGAAAGACATTTCTGTGCTGCTGCTGAGAGCCAGCAGAGGATTCTTGAAGATAAGGGAAGCCTCATGTCTCTCTCAAGGAATTTAACAAGGTGATCACCATGACAATGTGAAGAGAGAGGAGAAAACGTTGGTTGGCTTACACAGTGGCGTGGCTCTTTTCACCTATTGAAAGCTTTGTTTCTTTTTCACCTATTGAAAGCTTTGTTTCTTTATGACAAATGGGCAGTGTATGTGTTCGTTAAGTAAATGTGAACATCTTGTAAAACTACAAAAGCAACATGTTGCTTCAATAAAATAAGTGTAAAAAAGGCTTTTGAGTGAGTCCTGGTGCTTTGTGGGGCTCTGTAGGGACACCACCCCAACCCCCCAGTGCCTGTGATCACCCGAAATAACACACAGAGGCCACATATGCTCTATAGAATATATTATAAATTATATCATGCATCCATTAACAAAATATACAAAGCCAACAGAAATATATCTATCTTGAGCCTGAGCATACAGCATCTAAACTCTAGTAAAAAGTAACCTAAAGAGAACAGCATCTCACACCTGCCACTTCAATGCTCAATGAAGTGTTCCTCCTCAAATGCTTCAGTTTTGTATTTATAGAACACATGAACATTCCAAGTACAAAGGTACACATGGTGAACATGGGTCCTGCTGGGCCTCACAGACCCGAGCAAATAAAACCACACTATGCTTCAAAGTGTCATCAGCTTCTGCATTTCACCCCTGCCCTTCCTCCTGCTTGTCCTAGAGCTGGCATTAGTCAAAAGATACTCAAAACAACACACCCAGGTTAAAGTGGAAAGTCACAGAAGGATCCTGAACTGGTCCACAGCACACAGTTGTACTGGTGTACAGAGATGGGAAACACTGCAAAATACTTCTACGGTATTTCAAAATAAACATTTAAGAGTATATCTCCCACAATCTATAAAAATAGGTTTAAAATGAAAGTGGTATGATACATTTGTTTTCTTGGACTATTTTAATGGTATTTTATCTCTATGGGTACTAAAGTCTTTTAAAAAATTACTGATAACCTGGCCAGCACAATACTGACACTGCTTCAGCTATACTGTGACAAAACAGAATACGAGTTGGAAGCAGGAGTAATATAAAATATTTTAGAATCAATGGTCTCTTACTGCAGAAACGTTTACTTCAAAGTAAGAACACAGCCAACACTGTCACCTGCTGAGGGACTGAACTCTGAGGAGTTACCTGGATACCCCACTGCACAGCAGTGTCTGGTGCTCATTTATGTCACTCTTCAGAACCAATTCTCTCAGCATATTTAGAAGGGAATTCTTAGATTTCCAAATTAAATATGGGCATCTAAAAATCTTACGAGAAAAATGAATTCTACAGATGTGGCTATGGAAAGACAGGACCAGCTAAACCATCAGAGGAGACTGTACATTTGAAAGTGCTTAAGTTAATGCATTTTTCAAACTCTAATGTAAAGTTATGTGATCCCTGCTTCAAGCATTCTTTCCATTCTTAAACATTACCAAAATTTGTACTCCAGGTCTGGGTTCCTACACATTCCTGCATTTTTTGATGTGGTATTAACAATGTAAAATGTTTGCATTGTAGTGAAAAAAGGTAATGGTCAAATTTTTAATATTTTTACAAAGAGCCTGTAAAGATTCCTAGAAAAGCTTTTCCTATCCTTACACTCAATTTTTAACAAAATATTTTATGTAGGTTATACTTCTACTGTTAGAGATCTGGTGTGCACTATCATTTCTGGTTCAATTGCTGGTGGTAATTTTCCTGCTTCATTCTGCTACAACAAACAACTTTACTGGTATTCATCAGCTGAACTGCAGTTACACTTTTAGACTTCTCAAAAGTCTAAATTCAAGATGGCTTTCTTTTATGAGCAACTTCTTTTTCTTCAAATAATTTGTAAGATTTGAATTGTCACTTTATTATCACACATTGGAAAACCAATTACTAAATCCTCAGAAGAAACAAAGAAACTCCTAGTTTCAGGCATCTCTTATAAATTAAGCAGGACTACATTTTATAGCAGCACTTCATATTGGTTTCTATTCCAAAGCTAATTAAGCCAACAAAAAATTTCCAGCTGCCTAAAAAAAAAGTATATACACAATAAAATAGGAAGTTCTCACCTGGGTACAAAGTTTAGTCCTACATGATTCCCTGGTAAAAGGATTTGATCTGAAATTAGATTTAAAGACTACTCATTTAACTATGAGCTCTAAATAATAACTGAAATTCTGTATCCATTTCAAGAGATGCCACAAAAGTTGTTTGACATTTCCATGAGGTTAAAAAGAAAAAGAAGTCAAATGCTCAAAGAAAAGCTGAAGTCTTAATTCAAACCTCCAAACAGAGAGCAGCTGAGGAGCAGAGCCTGCTGCTCTTTCAATCTTTAATTAGAGTTTACTCAATGAAGATTATTCCTCTCTCCACCAGGCAGGTTTAGCACCTACTGTACCAGTCTCTGTTACTGATCTGAAGCAATTCAGTTACCACTTCAATCATGTTATTGTTGTGCTTCTTCAGCAGCCTCAAGTTTAACTGCCTGTCACAGAATCCCATCTCACACAGACTGGACAGCAGGGTGGCAGTCTGCTCTTCTGGAGCTGCAGGCTGCTGAAAACAAAAACCAGTAAGACAAATTTAATAAGTTAATTTATTTTTTGCCATTTGAACTAGGGGCCCTGCATTACACAGAATCAAACTGATGCACAGAGGCTCTTCTGTCCCATTTAAGCCATTTATAATCCCTTTCACTGCTCACTTACAAAGGTGAGCTACTACTCTTACATGATGCTACAAGAGATGATTTTATCCATATGGCATGGATTTCCCAGTCTGCTGAGAGCAGCAAACCTCAAAGGGACACCATCAAACTTAACCTTTTAGTCTTACATTAACTCCATATAGAATATTGACACACCTAAAAACCATACACCTGTAAATTTGAGGCTGTCATTCTCTGAAACTCACATAGCACACAGAAAGACATTCACCTGTTCAATAATGGGTGGTCCAGCAAATAATGCTTTGTAGGCAGAAGCAGCAACTGACAAAGCTCCTTTCACGAGCTCTCCTGCAATGCTGCTGCCTTGGGGGTACCTGTGAAGAGACCAGGTGCTGCTTTAGGGTCAGTAAAGCCAAGGGTTTGTCTCTGTGAAAGGCAAGTTGCTGCCTGTTGAGGCAAGGACTGTTGGAGACAACAGCCTGTGATCCAAAGGAATCAGCAGTGTTTGGGAAGTGAGCTATACAAGCAGCTCATTCCTTCTTCTTGACACTTTCTATTAAATTGTGGGTGTGTGCTTTCCATGAAGAGACCTTTGGTAAAGAGTTCAGTGCTCTCATCCAGAAGAGAGCAGACCTACATGAAAGCTGTGTACTGACACATCCATTCAGGGTAGGGTAACTTCTATTTCTTTTCTGTGAATACTTAAGTTACTTATTATTCTACTCAACATTTTGACTTACCTCTCCAGTCTCAGTATTTTAAGGCTACATTATAGCTAGCTTGTGAAATCCCCATCCTAAGAATCCTGAGATTTTCCAGAAAAAAACCCACAGAATTTTAGAAGCAGTCAACTTGAGCTCTTCATTAACTCTGGCTTGCCAGTTCTGCATCCTTTTGATTTGTGCCCAAGTAAAAACCAAGATCTTATGAAAACATAGCATGTTTGCTTTAAGAAGGGAGGCCTCTCTCCAAATTATTGACTACATGAAATCTCTAGGCCAGAGCTTCTTCCCAGGTGTCTAATTAAGGTGTTCTCAGTCTAAAATAGTGTTTGTGAAGTCAGAGCTTCAGCTTCATTACCTCGGGTATTCTGAGAACTTAGTGAGAAATGCAGAAGATCCTGGCCCATGATTATCTTCACCACTGGGTTCTGGAAGAGGGAGACAAAATGTCAACATGTCCAGTTAATGACAATTAAGCTGGAGAAATGCAACACACACATAAACAGAAAAAAAGTCTCAGTATAACAGCAGTACTCTAAGTTTAGCTGTGCAGAGAATCCAGGATTGTCACTGCAGTGAAAGCAGTCAGAAGATGTTCAGAACCATGTGACTGATTCATTGGTGTTTAACTCTAAAGGAGCTGCTGTTTCAGTGACTGTAAGAGCAGCTTAAATACACAGCTCATCAAACCCAGAGCAAGGTAATTTTCCAGATGCCTGTAAGTACTTTTGAGTATCCTCTCACCATTTTCCATAATAGATGCTCTTAACTGATCCCCAAAACAAATTATTTTATTTGCAATATCCAAAAATTCAACATCCAGAAAAAAAAACTGACATCTTTACTTGGTAGATTTCTGCTCTCCTCAAGAGAATCAAGACATCAAATTCAATACTAGGCATAAGGAATAGGTGATAGCACCCTTAATTAAAATATCTCAATACCTTCTCTTTGTATTTGATCATGAGGAGCAGAAGAGATATGCTCTGAAGCTGGTGTGTTTGGTTCTTGGAAGATAGAATTCTGAAGAGATGAAAGATTCCTGAGAACATAAAGCAAAAACATCACTACTTTTATTGCATATGTACACACATAAATAAGTCACAATCAACAGAAAAAAGAAAAAACTCCACACACTCCCTTGTTTCCCTCTCTTGCACTCACCTAAATCAGTGAGTACAGGCTCTATAAAAAGTTGCAGGATTTAAGCACATTTACCTCAGTAAAAATTTTGTTACAACAACTCCTGCTTGGAAAGTACAAGCCCTTGCAGACTCTGCAGCAATACCAGCATCACCATTCTGTTCCTGTCCCCAGATCATACCTTTGTGCCTGGGGTAAGCTGTCCACAGTCGCTGGGGGTGCTGCAGCCAGTGTTTGGGAAGCTGTCAGTGTATCACTGACCCTCTGGATCTGTGGCTGGCTTCCCCCTTCTGGGTTCTCTGCTACTGTTTCAGGTTCTCCTGTCTTTTCTAAACCAGGCTGAGAAAGAGCTGAACTATACATGGAGTCACCCAAGGGCCGACTGGTGTCGAAGCACTCAGGGAGGATAATGATATAGTCCTCTGAGGAGGCAGAGGAGCACTGACTCTGAACATCATCTTTATCATCTTCCTCTTCATCACCATTGCCAGCACCACTACGGGGGCTTGTGCTCTCATCAGACAGTGGAAGGTCCCCTAGGAGGAAAAAAGTGAAGTGTTAACCATTGTTCATTTGTATGGACAAGAGCAGAGACAGAATTGTCCCAGCTGTGAGAAAAGTATTTAGAAACAACTACAAACCTCAGCTGCTGCCATTATGCTGTAATTTTCCCTGCTGTGGGGAGGGTGTAGTGTGAAAGAGTAATAGATCTTAATGTTAACCCACTGCAAATACACTGCTGGTATTAATGCTCATAGTAAAAACTGCAGTAAGAGCTTTATACAGAAACTAAACTGTAGTTTTCAGCTCCTGAATTACACACTTTAGAAACAGGTCAGAAACATTGCAAGCTGTGTGTACAAAATATGGAGGCACCAGTCATGTATAAAGTATGAGCACCTACTTGAATACCCAACTGGAACTTTTTGGTCACAATTTCACTTCTTTGAAAAGCAGCTGTTAAACTAGCTGCTTGTTAAAAAGCACTGCTTGTGAAAGTACTGACACTGATTTTCTGATGTAATGATTCTCACAACTGGGACAATCTAACAATTCTCCTCATCTAATGAAGATCAATTTCCTAGAACAGTGTCAGATCTTCTTACACATGATTTTTTTTACAGCTTTGTCTTACATTCAAGCCCATTTTACTTACCACATGAACTTTCTGTCACTGGTTCTGACTGATGAATCTTTGCTTCCTTTTTGGAAGTGGAATTACTATTTAGCACAGGAGATTCTTCAGTTATCATGTTGCAGCTGAAGGTGTCCTGTAGTGTTTGTGAAGAGTCTAATAGAACCAATCAGGAAAAACAATTAAATGGCATCAATCACCTGAGCTGAGCAATTTGTGTTTCATGTCTGACTGCAAACAAGTCAAACCAGAGAAGGCAGCTAATGACAGTACTTACTCTGGAGGATTTTGGGGTTTTTTTGTGGGGGCTTGTGGTCAGGTGCAGCATCCAGGGTCAGAGATCGAATGACAGTTTCACAGACAAACTGAGTCCCACTCATATCTTCTTCCCCTTCCTCCTGGTTCAATGCATGCTCAGCTTTCACCTTCACCACAGAAGAGTCCACAGAAATGCAGGCTTCTGCCATTCCTTGGGAAGGGAAACGTAACAGATTTTACCACCACAACAAAGATATGTAAGTATACGAAGAACTTTTTAGACTAGCCATAGCTAATATTGATTCTGTTAGTTCTTTCTAAAAATTGAAGGGTTTTTGAATTCAGCTCAAGTAGAACACGAAAGTGAAGTATGGGGAGCACACCTGGAAAGTTTGGAGTATAACCTAGTCTATAAAGGGCAGATTGTTAATTCTCCCAACAATTCTAGTGGTCAGACAAATCAAAAAAAGCATTTGAAAGGATTTTATACAAGGGCATGCAGTAATAGGACAGCAGGGAATGACTTTAACATGGAGGAGGGTATATTTACATTAGATATTAGGCAGAAATTCCTCCTTTTGAGAATGGTGAGGCCCTGGCACAGGTTGTCCAGAAAAGCTGTGGCTGCCTCTGCTATCCTGCAAGTGTCCAAGGCCAGGATGGAAAAGGCTTGGAACAGCCTGGGACAGGGGAAGCTGTCCCTGCCCATGGCAGGGGGTTGGAACTGAATAATCTTTAAGGTCCCTTCCAACCCGAGCCATCCTGTGAATCTATGATTTCTATTCCCAATCTGTATATATTATGCCCCAACCTCTATAATCACTAATGTTGTGTCAGACTGGATCTATGATTTCTATTCGCAATCTGTATATATTATGCCCCAACCTCTATAATCACTAATGTTGTGTCAGACTGCAGGATGATGAGCCAAACAACCTGTTTTGCTTTTTTTTTTTTTTTTCTCTCCAAAGGGGAAGACAGTAATTAGAATTCCTTTTAGACATCAGGTTTGCTGGCTACAGAGAAGTGACAACATCCTCCCTTCACCCCCAAGCTCCTCAGGACTACTGCTTACCAGGCACTAGTTTAAATCCACTGCCCTCGTTCTCCTCCTCTATCTGACCTAAGCCAGGTTTCTCCAGCAAGGGGCTGTCACGTGGCAAAGGGGACATGCATGGAGTCATGTCTGGAAAACACAGGGAGCAAAGATAATTGGCACTAAAGGAGGAGCCTCCACGAGGTAACATTTTTAAAAGTTATTCTTCATAAGGGACATTCTTTCAAGACTGAAGAAATTTAGTTATTTTGAAAGATAATCTGGTGGAATAAACAACTAGCTTTGCATTAGTCTGCCACTGGCTGTGCAAAGAAAATGGCAGCATTCCTCAACATCTGGAATGTTACGTTCTTGGGGATATGAAGGTGAAAAGAAGCCAAGCTATACACAAAGGATAGCTGTCTGTGCTCCAGAGCACACAGAACACAGGAGCCTTACCAACAGGAGTATTGTGTGGCACTCGCTCCAATTCCTGCACAATATTAATGTCCAACAGCTCAAAGGACAGCAAATCCTACAGGAAAAAACAGTTTCCATGAGCAAACTCTGAAACTGAATCATATCTGTAGTTGGCAGCACAGATCCCAGTGATGTACAAATAACACTTTGTTCTTCAACACAGTCTCAGGGGATAGTTTTCCCACAACATATATTTACATCATTGAATATGGTGCAGAGATTAGGGCAGCAAGGGACAAACCTAAGAACTCCCTTGTTAGAGCCAGAGAAAGACTCAATGCTGGTTCTCTTTTGAGGATCTTAATTTGTCCTACACTTTCCTTCCACATACTGACAGTGCCTAACACCAGTTTGAGAAAACAGCTCTGCTATATAAAATGCAATATACTCTTTCTGAAAATAAACTAGCCATTTTTAGAGCTCAGAAGTTTTATTCTTGCAGGTGTCTACCTACCTAGACATCACAGCCAAGGTGGTTTGCTTTATATCTACCTGAATTTTAGAACTTTACCTGTGCAGTGAGGAGATCAACAGATGGGATATAAAATTCTCTCTCACTTGGCAGATTTTTGATCTTTAAAGGAACAGTTGGCAGAGATATTTCAGCCTGCTCTGCAATTTCACCTGTCAGTTGAGCACCTGTTTCTGTCTCTAAGGAAGCATCCTGCAAAAACAAAAAAAACAGAAGCCACTTAGCCACAGTAAATAAAACACCACATGAAATCTAGATCTGAATTTTGTGTAAACAGACAATTTGAAAGAAATTTAAATCAACTAATTACAGAACCAAAAGGACAAGACCTATGAAAGAGAAATGCTGCAGTGTTCCAGTTCAAAGAAACAGACACATAGCTGCAGACTAATAGCTAATGCCATGCCTCTCAAAAAGAACAACTACTTTAGAACTTATAAATGCAATATATGTTGTATTTCTTTCCTATTAAAAATAAAACTTAAAAGCAAACAGCTAAAGGAATCCCCTTGAATAGTTAGTTAGGAATACTATGCCAAATAATACACAATGCCCCTTCTCCTAGGCAGTTCTGAGCTGCCCCAAATACCAGGTGAGTGACTTGCCTCTTTGGTTCTGGAAGCTTTACCCTTCTGACAGGAGTCAGAATCCTTCCAATCACTTTCTACGTAGTCAGCAGCTGGAGAGGGATCCACAACAATGCTGCACCAGATCCTTGGCCCAAACTGCTCCCCTCTGTGCGACAGTCTCCAGTGAGAAGTGTAAGTTCCTTCTATGTTGGGAGCTACAAACTCAACTGAAACAGTTCCTACTTGTCCAGATGGAAGGGATGGCACTATCACATCTTTTTTCTCAGCAGATGCCAAGGTCAGATTACCCCACATAAGTTTCAACTGAAATACACAATAGAAAAAGCCAAAAGTTAACTTCTCAAACTTCTCTGCAAAGTGTGGGCAGTAGGAAGCAGAGTTCCTCTGCTGGAAGGCCTTGTAGGTACCAGGCATGGAGAAGACAGGCTGCTAGTACACATCCCCACATTAATCACTATCAACACAAAGGTACCCCCACCTTTCAACACAAAGGCAGCCACTCACAGAACAAAGGGTTTTGGAGGTCAGAAAAGCAACAGAGCAGCTGTAAACAGGGTCAAACTGCACCATTATAACACAGGGGACATACTATTAATGGGAAATAGGTTCAGTGATGGTGGTCAGAATCCCTTCCTTCCTACAGCTACACTTGCAAAGAGTACCTACAGAGCTCATTGCCCCAGAATTCCCAGCTGTGAATCAACAGGCCAAAGGAAATCTTAAACAGGTCCTAATAGAGAATTCACCTACAAATGTTATCTCCAGGAATGATTTTATTGTGTAGAAGGAAGAGCAAAGGCAAGATACCTTAGTGTCTGAGCTCCATTCCACGTTGCCAGTGTTTTTCATTCGCCAGTGTTTGATAAACTTTGTTCCTGGTTTCAAGTGAGTACCATCAGGCAAATTCTCATCCACAAATACTGCACTTAGTGTTGGGACAATTGCTTGGAAGGGTTGATTAGGACTCCTGGGATTGGAGAAAGGAAACAAGAAAAAAATACTTCAAAACTGAAGTTCAGTTGCTAATTGATGTTAATTTGGCTTTTAAATGCCCTAAATGAAAGGGATTAATTAAATAAACAAGTTTTACACTGCACATTGACAAACTCAAAGGGAGTGGGAAATGCAGAGCAGTTGCCTGCAAAGGCTGCTGTCTAATGAACCTCAGCTTAAGAGCACATTAAAAATAAGAAATAGCAGTGAATATAAATATACAGAATGTAGTTGACTTTATGCAGATACACTTAATAAAACAGGAAGATAAAGACTTTTTTCAAACTGGCAGTAATTGTTAATTTACTCTGTATGAGCATACATGTGTATGTATAACCCCAGGCACTTCTCTTCCTCATAAATTTACATAAATCACTAATTTCTGGTAATAACCATCAGTCACCTTTTTTTTCCTTTCTCCTACTGTCCTCTCAATTAAAAACACCCTACCTTGCAAATGGCATTTGGACAAAATTCTCACACAGTCAAATGACAAATCACACTTCAAATAAGCAATTCCATAACATTCCTCCTGTTCCTTCAACTTGGTTTCATAACAAAAGCTCAGACAGCACAACTACCAGATGCTCAGTTAACAACAAGGCTTACAGGAAGGTATTAGGCTGGACACTCTCAGATTTCAGAGGAGGTGAGCCATTTGTTTCCAATACATGGATAGAGTTCCACAGATGAATTTTCCTGTGCAATTTTAGCTGCTTTTTGAGCTCTCGGACCTCTGCTTTTCGCTGTTTCTTTTCTGCTCGCAATCTTTGCTTCTCTGCCTTCAGAAATCTTTTGTCCATCTGTTTCTGGAGCCTGCAAAGTGATTAACACACCTTATTACATTAAACTGATCAGAACTTATCTTCACCCAACACAGTCTTAGTCTCAAGGGAATCCTTCAGGAAATATCCCATGCTTCTAGACTGGAAACCAAATGATTTTAAAAGAACATCCTCACAGTTGCTTGTGGAACTATTTTGAATGATCTCTAAAAGAACAAAAAAAAGGCAGACACAAAATGCTCACAGAAAAAGCAAGCTCTCAAAGTTTACTACCCATCTATGACACAAAAGTCTGTCTTTTCTACTTTGTTATTAAAAACACTGTAAGATTTATAACTTAGGCCCTTCATGAGTGCATAGCTATTTTTAGCTACTCACAACAAAATTTGAGCACCATTTCCATTTCTTCTCATCTCTAAAATAAAAGCTGAACCTCAACTCCAACACAGGTGTTTCCTTGTAACCAGAACAACCTTGGCAGGCATTGCCAGGGGCCAGCACTTACCTGACTTGCTCCAGAGTGGCAGGCAGGCGTGGGGAGAGCTCTGCCAGGCTGTAATTGTCAGCAACACAGGGGATGGGCCTGCGCAGCTTCAGCAAGACGTGGTTTGGGTCGTGTGCATATGTTCCTGCCTCACACTCCTCACAGATACTGTAGGCTGGACAAAGGCTGCAAAGCAGGAAGGACAGGAGGTAACCAAGAGGCAAAGAATTTCTGCAGAGAAACAATTCTGTATTTGTGCTACCACTGTAAGTAGTTCCCAAGTGACAGCAGCTGGATGTCTCACTTATAGATCAGTATTTGGAGCCATGTGGAATAACTACATTATTATCTCTCTTCTTGGCAAAACTGCAACACAGTTCCCACTTCTTTGAACACACACTGAAAAAATTTGATGCCTCCTTTAGCACAAGTGATTAAAATTTTTGCTATGAAGGGCAGAACATTTTATCAAAATCCAGTGCCAGAAACAGCACCATACTTATGAAAATACAGAAGCTAAGTCACCAAGCATTCAGGGATGCAAAGCAGATTGCTCCTCCAGGAACAGGGCTGATAAAAACCAGACTGTCATCTCCTGCCAGCAGGGAAAAAAAAAATCCAAAGAAAAACTCCTGTTGGCATTCCATCCACTGCTTCTGCCTAGTCCCAAAATGCTGATCTTAACAGCAATTGCCTCATTCAAATAAAACTCTCACTTTTAACACCTCACTGAAGACATTCATCAAAATCTATTTCATACTATTAGACAGACAAGAGTGCAATCACTAAGAAAAAGTATGACCTGCCTTAGTCTCACTGACTCAGAACCAAACAAACAACTATTACAGACTAGTGGTTCACAGTCTTGCTTTTTTGTTTAGTTAACCAAACAAAACCTCTTCTGTTACAATTACTGCATGTCCTACACAGATAAGGTAGAGAGTCATTGAGAACACAGCCATGAAGTTCTCTGAACTGTGTTCATTGAGAACACAGCATCACAAAGTTCTCTCACTTTAACAATCACCTTTTCTCAAAACAGTATTAATATTGCTTTTATGCAGATAAAGTCTAGTGACCACAGGAGAGAACATCAGCTGTTGGTGAGACATAGAAGACATTCTGAAATGCCCAGCAAGCTGCAGATTGGGAACCTAGCAGTATCTAACCCCAAGACAGTTGCTCTCTCATTCACAAGCTGTGCCTGGAAGGTTCCCCACACTCCCAACACTGTAATGTCCAGCAGGCTGCAGATTGGGAGCCTAGAAATATCTAACCCCAAGAGAGTTTCTCTCACAGGCTGTACATGGCAGGCTCCCCACACTCCCAGCTCCCAGCACTGAAATGTCCAGCTGGCTGCAGATTGGGAACTTAGGAGTATCTAACCCAAAGACAGCTGCTCTCTCACTCACAGGCTGTGCCTGGCAGGTCCCCAACCTCCCAGCTCACTGTACCTGCACTGAAATGTCCATCAGGCTGCAGATTAGGAACCTAGCAGTATTTAACCCCAAGAGAGTTTCTCTAACAGCCTGTGCCTGGCAGGTTCCCCACCCTCCCAGCATTGAAATGTCCAGTAGGTTGCAGATTGGGAACCTAGCAGTACCTATCCCAAGAGAGTTTCTCTCACAGGCTGTGCCTGGCAGGTTCCCAGCCTCCCAGCTCCCAGCATTGAAATGTCCATCAAGCTGCAGACTGGGAACCTGGCAGTATCTAACCCCAAGACAGTTTCTCTCCCAGGCTGCCATGTCAGGTCCCACGCTCCCAGCTCCCTGTACCTGCACTGAAATGTCCATCAAGCTGCAGATCAGGAACCTGGCAGTATCTAACCCCAAGACAGTTTCTCTCCCAGGCTGCCATGTCAGGTCCCACGCTCCCAGCTCCCTGTACCTGCACTGAAATGTCCATCAAGCTGCAGATCAGGAACCTAGCAGTATCTACCCCCAAGAGTTTCTCTCCCAGGCTGCCATGCCAGCTCCCCACGCTCCCAGCTCCCTGTACCTGCACTGGTAGCGCACCCCGACGATGCGGGCCTGGCAGCTGCAGCAGGAGATGAGCCAGTCACACTGGCTGCTGCTCCCGGCCGGGCTCTCCGAAGCTGCAGGGGCTGCTGGACACGAGCTCTCACAAAAATCTGCAGGCTGACTGCAATGAACGAGCTTCTCATACAGCTTCTGCTCCAGCCTCTCAACAGTCTCCTTAACTACTTGTTCCCTGAACTGGAAAGAAATGAAAGCAGTCATGAATGAGACCCACCTATTAAGTTTGAAATGCTGAGTTACGTTGTCACAAGCCTCCCAATCTGTCAGCAGCCATAGACTACCTCAGAATCATTTCCCCTACCCCCAGCACACTCTTCATAAAATTATAATATATAATATATACAACATATATCATATGATAATATCATTATCATATTATATAATTATAATGTTACCATCTTATATATATTACACAATATTATAATACCACAGTATTATTATACTATCATATACATTATATATAACATATATGATAACACATAAAATATATAAACAAATACCACATTCCTCAGAGAGGACTTTTATTTTAGACAATACCAACCCAGAGCTTTTAGGAAGGCAAGTTAAAAATTACATATTTATGCTTACAGTATTGTTTTTCTTCCATAAGCTTTCATGAAGGGAAGGAATCTCATCTCTAAAACAATTACCACAACTCCCAAACCCCTGTGGACTCTCTACCATTAAGTTCTGATTTGCCCATCAGTGATGGCTTAAATATAACCATGAACTCCCCCAATTTTTAGTTTGTATAAAAAGGTGGCAAAGGAAAGGAGACTCTAGAGAAAAAAGCTTAAAGACAAATGCACATAGTTTCAAGAATTTGCTAGCTGATGAATTCTTTGCAGTGATATCAAACTGCTTTTCAGTGATATTTATTAGCTGTTCAAAACAAATTAACACCCATACCTTAAGTGTAGCTTATTGTCAATGGCTTCCTGAAAGTATTTTCTCTGAACAGCCAAGAAAAGTAAAGTCATCAAATTCTCTGCTTTCAATCACAGGAAATCAAAAGTATTGCCCTGCTGAAACTGGGCAATCAAGAGCCTACAGGAACAACACTGTCCATGCTCTCCCACAATGAGAGGTCTGGAATTCCTATTCTGCAGTGCCACAATGATTGTAATGGGAGCTACTTAAAACTACAGTCACACTAATCAAATGCATAAACAGACCACTTTTCACAACTGATATGGATCAAGTTTATGGCTTTGGGCTTTTTAAGGTATCCCTTACACTGCAGACACAGTCAGACATCTAGTTCTCATTAAGATCCTGGTCATAAGTGCTGATGGCAAGAGTGTTCAGATATCTAGAGAGATCACAAAGATCCCTTCCAACAACAACAAAACTTAAGTATTGAAGTATATCAGAACTTGCAAGACAATACACTTACTGTTTCCAAGTAGCTAGTAAACCATTCTGGAGGATTTTCATTTGTGCTTTCTGGTCTGGTCTGATTTAACTTTTGCTGAGAAAAAAAAAAATAAACAAAAAGTAGGCAAAGTTAAAAAAAAAACACCTCAACACCTCAACACAGCAAGTTAACTGCTGAAATAGCTTTTAAGTGTCTTCATAGAAAAATATTTAAGTAGCCACTGACATTTTCCTGAAACATTTCTGCCTCATTAGCATTTGAGTGTAATTACACACCAAAGAAGTCAAGTCAGCCAGAAGTCACCAGACGGCAACGAGGGCTTCAGGAGATGAACTGCTCTGTTTATCAAAATACTAAAGAATGGTCAACATGAAAGCACTGGTATTTCTAAAGACAGCATCAAATTATCCTCTTGAAGACATTCAAACTATTGGTGAGCTTCAAGAGGTGCTGAAAACAGAGACCAAATTCTGAACTCAGTTTTTATGTATGGCTGAAGAGGACAATCAGTCTACAAAGTGAATTACATTTATTAATTCTTTGGTTTAATGCAGCTCAGCTTCTTACCTGAATGGTCAGCTCCTTGCCATTTTTTAATTCTTCCTCTAATCCCTGGGCTATCGTGGAATATTGCAAAAGTGGCTTCTTCTCATCTTTAAGAAGCACCAGCTTTTCTGCCACATTCTTTTCATGCAGTTGCAAAGCACGAGAAGAGTTCTTTTCATAGGCATTCATCTGAAGCTGATTTCCTTGTTTACCTGCAATCTAAATAAACAGAACACACATCCACCATGTTTTCCACTTCCAGTCAGCATACAGAATCTGTACAAATACAGTATTACACTACATTGGAGAGGGTGGGGAAAGACTAACAGACACAAGAAGAAAAACAGAGAGATGCCAAGGTAGCTGATATTCTACTTCTGAAAAGTTATTAATACACTTATTATAAAAGTTGATTAAAAGCCAAAGGATAATCATGTAAATATTCTGCTGTATTTTCTCAGCCTACAATAAAGTGTTCATAGGAGCCAGGAAACAATAGATTCTGTCCAGGAATTTATTTTGAAATGATCAGATTTGAAATTCAAACCATGAGTAAAAAGTTGTGAAAGACTTAATAATGTAAAGCAGAAATGTAAACAAATGCAATTCTTATTTTGTCCAACTGCTTATAAAGTAACTAAGCATGGACTCTACTAAGTTTTAATTATACACTCTGGCAGCAGAATCTATGTGGAAAGATTTTTGAAGGGTTTCACTAAAGCCCAATATTTCCAAATATGGGATTACTGTTGAAGGGTTTGAGAAAGTCAGGCCCTCAACCAACCCACTGCTGCTCAGGGTCCTGAATCCTAACTGCCTATTCAACTAACTTATAAAAACTAAACTAAAAACAAACACCAACCAGGAAAGAACCAAAAAAAGTGTAGTAAGACATTCAAGCTACTGTCCAAAGGTAGAAAACAGCTATTCTGATTTCCTGGGCCAGGTAATGCCATTTTTTTAATCAGCTACACCAATTTCAACTGGAGAAGGATGAACACATTGAAAAAAGTCAAAGAGTACATTTACCTTCAGAGCTTCTTCATATTCCTCTAAAGAAAAATAGAAAGAAGTGTGAATGGCCCCTATCTCACACAACAGATGTAAATTTATCACACAGTATTGAGAAACCCTTACATGACAAGGGGCCTCCCCTACCTTCTGTAATTTTTCTTAAATTAGTGCAAGAAATTGTATATACAGCAACAAGCACACATTGTCACAGCTAAGAGCCACAACATTCCACTAATTTAATCACTTCCAATTTGTTCTGTGGATCAAGAATTCTTTCCTTTGGGAAGAATTTGCTGCCAAATCATACGTAAAACACAAAAATCAAAAAACAAGCATTCTCAATTGCATCTTCAAAAGAACACAAACAGCTGGGGTCTCTTATCTTGATTTCACCTCAATAAAGCAGCAGCTCACCTTTGCTGTTCACAGAGACCTGCAAAGAGAAAGAACAGTGAGCAAAAGCCACAGACACATTTTTGCAGTTCTCTTAAAATTAACACATTCAGAATAATACATTTACTCACAGTTTTTAAAACAGCAGTCCTTTAGGTGCTTGTTATTGCCACGTTAATCATTACCCAAAGCTGTGGTGCTTTGAAGCAGCCCATGTTTGTTACTGGACTGGCACAGGAGGCAGCTCTGGCACTGCTGGCAGCCAGAACAAGCTGCTCTCCTCAGAAAGTCACTGCCTGTAGCCCTGGGCTCACTGCACAACTCCAGAGCTTGGCCCCAGTTGCTTTAAATGCCCAGTTAAGTGTTTCAAAAGACCAATTAAGTGTTTCATAAGCCCATTCTTCTACAGAAAATTAATTATCGATTCTGCACATAGAAGTCACTGACACAAGAAGCTTTTGAATCCCCACAGCGTCACAGGATTCTGAACAATGTTTGCTCAGTATTTCAGAAAAAGCTTTCATAGATGCATTTAAATATTTATATATGATACAGGCTGGAAAATAAGGGGAGAATCATTCTCTGAAAGGTTTGCCCTTAGGGAAAAATAGTAAGAACAAGAACCCCCATCTGATTTAGTGGAGCTATAATCCAAGCAGTGGAACACTGTTTGCAAAAGGTCATTTTGTGTGAGAGTTACATTCCCCTCTGAATCTCTAGATAAACAAAAATAATACGAGAGGGTGAGACTGTGCCAAAGCAGGAAGTTACTCAACAAGGACAACTAGAAGTAACCAATTTGTTTTCTGAGTCAGTAATCTGCTTGGAGATTACAGCAATTGCATAAAGCAAGCAGAGGATTTGAGTACACCAGATCACTGAAGCAAACATATGCTGATGACAGGGGACCTACATTTTCCAGAGGAAGGAGTCTAGAGTGAAGAGACAGGGCTTTACCACAGCTAAAAACACAAATAGTTAAAATTACCTTAAAAAATTAAAAATAAAAAAAGTTCCTCAACGGAAACATTCCTTCCTCAGAACACAGAGAACCACGGGGTGTTTCAACAGGGTGGGAAAAAGAAAGGCAGTAGCCTCTAAAAAAAGTATTTTAAAATGTATATGCTGCATTAAGAGTAAAATCACAAGACTATCAGCTATTTTCTTCCTAAAGGGGCAAACATTCCCCCACCCCAATCTGAAAAAAAGACTCTCCTGAAGGACCCACTCCAAATCATCAGGAGGCAGAAAGTCATTCTCAGTTGACTTATTGGGAGGGTGGGGTGGCAGGTATTTTACCTCATCATTATCCTCATCAATGTACTTGATCTGAATGTTGTCCAGGTCAAATGAAACTTTAACCTGTAATAAGAAAACAGAACACAAAACCACAGTGAGGCAGGACCTCATTTAATAATAATTATTAATTAGGAATAACATTAAAACCCCTCTATCCCTCCCTTCAGTGTCTCAGTTGAAGCAAACACTGTTTTACCAAATCCATTCCTCTGGAGCTGAACTCTTCCCTGTGCCTTCCCTCCAAGCTTTACTAACTTTCTCTAATGAAAAGAATAAACACATCTTTTTCCTCTTGCACCTTGCCCAGTTAATGTTTACTCCAAAATAAATAATAATAACCTCCCCATTCTAAGAGGACAAGCTCAGGGTTAACAAACTCAGTCATGGTAAACACTGCAAAATATGAAGACAAAGGCAAACAACCCCTAAACTCTGTCTTTTATATTAGAAAGCACCTGGGAGACAGCTCACAAAGGTGATCAGCCTCTTCTCAGCCTACCAAAATTCAGAGACTAAACGGAGCAGTTATTTTGCATTTTTCATTAACAAGGCAGAATGAGCAGCACCAAATGAACCATAAAATGAAAGCAGTTGTTTCCATGTGCTGAGTCTTTGAGGCTCCTGTACATTTTTGTACCAGGATCCTACAAAAGCTGTATTTTTCTGCCTAGGTTTGAACAGACAGGTGTCTGCTAAGGAAGGCAGGAGCTTGCCCTGAAATGAAAAATGTAAACCCCTCCTTCTGAACTATTATAATTTTTTAATTAAGGGGCTCTCAGGCAAAGATATGGGAATAGGAATAAAAGTTCATTTTTGTACCAGGTTCCTACAAAAGTTGTATTTTTCTGCCTTGATTTGAATAGACAGGTATCTGCTAAGGAAGGCAGGAGCTT
This sequence comes from Passer montanus, assembly GCF_014805655.1. Classification (NCBI taxonomy): domain Eukaryota; kingdom Metazoa; phylum Chordata; class Aves; order Passeriformes; family Passeridae; genus Passer; species Passer montanus. The sequence goes on from NW_024358389.1 coordinate 260,339, forward strand.
CACCTGAAATAAAAAATGTAAACCCCCTCCCTCCCAATTATTGTAATTTTTAAATTAAGGGGTTCACAGGCAAAGATATGGGAATAAGAACAACAGCTCATTTTTGCACCAGGTTCCTACAAAAGCTGTATTTTTCCCAACAGAAACTCTCTGAAACAAGTGACACATGTCCTGCTGGGCCAGACCTAACAGAACAACAGCAGCAGCCTCAGGCAAGAGTGGCTGCCTGGGGGGTCACAGCCCCACTGGAGCACAGGGACACACGGACACAGGGACACACAGACACATTCTGAACGTGCTCCAGGCAGGCTCTCCCAGCAACACATCCCAAATTCCGTGAGGGCACTGACAGAACCAACTTGGTTTTGTCAGGAAGAAGCTGTGCTCTGCACTTACGTGGTCTGGAACCACAGACTGTCCCCCTAAACTCAGGGCAGAACAAGAGCCCACCTTATCCCTTATAAACATTTAATAAAAGATCAAAATATAACAAAGACCCAAGTTTAACTGCCCTGAAACAGCAATTTCCACAACAGAGACAACCCCTGCTCTACCTCAGCTGTAACATAACACCACACCTTGAGCAAACACACCCTGGCTCTCAGAATCCCCAAGATTAAGGGCAGCACGGTGCTTACACAGTAATCTGCTTCCAGCTTTGATGCAAGCAGGGCTCTGGCCAGCTCAGACATTCCTGCAGCTCTACTTGCAATTAGTGTTTGAAGTCTGAACCAGTGCCTCTTTCAGAGGACTGAAATACAGCAAGGGAAGGTGATGCAGTTCAAACTTTGAACCTGAGCAATTCACAGAACAAAACCCTCCTGCATGTGTACTGGAATATATTGGCCAGGAAAAGAGCTGAAAGACAGGAAATAAAACAGGGACGAGATCTCTTCAGATGTAACTGCTAAAAAAAAACAGAACAGTTGTTTGGAAGAGGTTTCACAGCAACTTCTGTGAGTCAGAGGGAAGTCTGATAAGAGGATCTATAATTACCCTTGAAAGAATTTCCCAGAACAGTTGTGTGGAAGACGTTTCACAGCAACTTCTGTGAGTCAGAGGGAAGTCTGATAAGAGGATCTATAATTACCCTTGAAAGAATTTCCTACCAAGGTCATTGACACAGAAACCAAGAAAGAAAGGATAAATAAGAGAAACCTGCACTGTCTATTCCAATGAGCACTTTGTTTGCCTCTGGTGACCAATGAGTAAAGTGTAAACTTAGGAGCTTTGTAAGAATGTATAAAAAGCATGCAGGCCATGATAAAAACAGTTTGAAACCTTCCGAAAATGGAATGTTGTTTTGTATTGTCTCCATCTCAAGTACAACACAGTTACTACAGAATTAATTAATAAATAATAATAGAAATAATATTAATGTTAGTTTCATCATAGCCAAGGGAATCCTTACAACAAGTTCACACTAAGCCAATACAGGAATTGTAACTAAAGAGCCCTGAAAACAAGCACCCAAACAAACTGTGAGCTATACCCAGAGCAGGACACACATGCTGTTTTGTATTGTATCCATCTCAACTACAACACAGTTGCTACAAAATTAATAAATAGTAATAATATTAATGTTAGTTTCATCATAGCTAAGGGAATCCTTACAACAATTTCACACTAAGCCAATACAGGACTTGTAACTAAACAGCCCTGAAAACAAGCACCCAAACAAACTGTGAGCTATACCCAGAGCAGGACACACAGACCTTCAGAAGAAGCTGCCCAGGCAGGCACGGCCCAGTCAGAGCCGGTTCTACCCAAACTCACACACAAAGCTCCGGGAACCGAACAAAAATCTATTTTTGTTTGACCCCAAAGAGCACCGACGGATCTTCAGAAAAGCAACAGAAGGTGTTACTTCATATAGGTACTTCAGTAAGAATAGGAAAGAAGAGAACTAGAATGTACTTCACAGAGGGATACAGAACCAAACTAAGTGTCCAAACCAAAGAACACGGCTAAGAGCAGCTGCTCACACATTAAAAAAGAGCCCTTGAGAATGTTTTTCCGAACCAGGCCGTTCACGCCAATCTAAGCACACAGCAGGAGTAAACTATACCACTAAGGAAAAAAGAAAAATCGGGAGCGCAGCAGTTCTAAGAGCCTGTGAAATGGAGGACACTGCCTCGGAAAGCGCGGCTGGAGACGCCGGGCCCTCAGAGCCTCGCCGGGCCCTCAGAGCCTCGCCGGGCCCTCAGAGCCTCGCCGGGCCGGCTCCCGCGGCCCCCCGCCCCGCCTCCCGCGGCCAGCCCGCGCTCACCATGGCCTCCACATCGGCCCAGGTCGTGTGCGGCGGGTGGGACACGAGGAAGGTGCGGCTGTGGCCGCGGCAGGTGACGCGCAGGGTGACCCGCGGCTCCATGGCGCGCTCCCGCGGGCCCGGGCCCGGCGCCGCCAGCCCTCCCGACAGGCGCAACATGGCGGCCCGCGGGCGGCCCGCCCCGCGCCCGCTGCGCGCGCCTATTGGCGGAGCCGCCTGTCACTCATCCAGCCCTCCGCTCTGGTTGGTGGAGGGGGCGGAGCCAGAAGAGTCGCGGAACCACAACAATAAACACAGCCAGGCAGGCGCGCGCGCGCGCGCGCGCCGCGGCCACGCACGTCCGGCGGCTGCGCCGCGGCGGCGGCCAATCAGCTGCCAATCAGAGCCAACCGAAGCCAATCAGAGCCAAGCAGGCCGGCCTGGCCCCGCCCCGCCGGGAGGAAGGAGCCCGTCAGGGGGCGCTGCTGGTGCGCGCGCCGGTCCCGCGGCCTCGGATTGGCTGCGCGCGGCGGGGCGGGAAGGGCGCGAAAGGCGGCGCGGGAGCGCTGAGGGGAGACGGGAGCGCTGAGGGGAGACAGGGACGGCACCGGCCACAGCCTGGCAGCGGCACCGACACCGGCACCTACCGCACCGGCTCCGGCCTGGGTCTGACACTGACCGCACCGGCATCAGTCTGGGCTTGGCACTGACCGCATCGGCACCGGTCTGGGCCTGGTACTGACACTGACCGCACCGGCTCCGGTCTGACACTCCCGGCACCGGCCTGAGCTGACCGCAGCAGCCCGGCCCTGACCGCCCTGGCACTGACCGCACCGGCTCGGACCGCTCCGGTGCTGCCCTGCGCTGACGGCCCCGGCGCTGGCCCCGCTCCCTCCGCCCGTGCCGGTACGCTTCTCCTCCGCCTGCGGGCAGGCCTCGCTGCCGGGCCGGCCCCGGGAGGTTTCTCTTTGTTTTCAGGGTTTGCCGCGGGGTCTCGGGCTCGCGTGGGTCCGCCCTGTCTGCCCTCGGCTCTGCTGCTTCCCCACCCAGCCAAGCCCTCGCTGTTTTGTGTTCCTGGTGGATTTCACCTGAACAAACCCTGGGCCCTCCTTTGGTACAAGACCGCAAACGTTCAGAGTAAGAACCCCTCTGTACTGTAAAATGTTAAGTAAAAACAACTTGATACCATTCTGCAGTTAGAGCAGAGCCATGGGGGAGGGAGCATGGTCCTGGGAGGCAAAAGAATTTTTGCAGAAACAAAGCTGATAATGTTGGTTTTTCTTCCTGTAGAATATTTTTGGACGTGAAGGATGGAATTGTCAGTGATTACTATTGGACAAGTACAAAATGTGCTTTCAGCCATGCAGAAGAACTTGGAGTGCCCAATATGGTATGTCAGAGAATAATATTAGTATAGTTAATATTTTGGAGGTATGTTTTTTTAATTATCATTTCTTTGAGAATGCTTTATCACTTCTATGGCTTACCAGAAAGCAAAGAGATTTGTGCTTAGAACTAAACATATTGCTAATTTGTAAGGCTCAAGTGAGAAAGTGCAAGGAAAAACTTATATTCTATATTTTGCTGTTCTATTAAAACCTGAATGTCAGTCCTCTCTATTCAGTGAGGAGAAAAATATATCTGATGGATTAGAGGAGTGTTTGTAAAGCTGTGTGGGCTTTTGTCCCTTGTCTCTGAAAGGTGAACGAGGTCTGTAGTTCTTTAATGTTACATTTAATGTTCATTTAATATTTTGCATTTCTTTAATGCAAACAGATGCTGAAATAGCAAAGGTTCTGGTTGAAGTCTGTAACTTCTGTGCTCTTGTTTTTGTTTCCCTCTTTGTAGCCTGGATGTGGTGCAAGAGCCTGTTTCAACAAAATGTGATCACATATTCTGCAGGTAGGTTTGAAATCTTGCAAGTGCAATGCAGTTTTTAATTTCCACATATAATGGTTTTCTGGTTTATAATTTTTAATTCCATATATAGCAGTTTTAATTATGTTTCTTTAGTGCTAATCGTGATTTATACTGTGTTTTGACAAGTTCATGTGCAGCTGCTTGAGGGGAAAATGTCAATTCTGTACAAGAGAGACAGCTGCAACTTTAAAAGGTGTCAAAGGGGATCAATTAACTCACTGTAACACCAGAACAGGAATGCATCCTTGATTCACTAAGTGGTGAATGTGCATAGTCAGTTTTAAGGAAAATAATATCCTTCTCTTGTTGCCATCACAAGTGTTCTTTCTTTCTAAAAATAATTTTTAAATTTCCATATATAATGGTTTTTTATTGCCATATATATTTCTTCAGTGATAATCATGTATTTATACTGTGATTTGATAAGTTCACGTGCAGTTACTTGAGGGGAAAATGTCAGTTCTGTAGAAGAGAGAACTCTAGCTTTAAAATACATCAAAAAAGGGGATCAGTTAACTCACTGTAACACCAGAACAGGAATACATCCTTGATCCACTAAGTGGTGAATGTGCATAGTCAGTTTTAAGGAAAATAATATCCTTCTCTTGTTACCATCACAAGTGTTCTTTCTTTCTTTCTAGAAAGAAATTTTTCATTTCCATATATAATGGTTTTGGGTTTATGATTTTTAGTTCTATTTATACTGGGGCTTATTGCCATATATATTTCTTCAGTGCTAATCATGTATTTATACTGTGTTTTGATAAGTTCATGTGCACCTACTTGAGGGGAAAATGTCAATTCTGTACAAGAGAGACAGCTGCAACTTTAAAAGGTGTCAAAGGGGATCAGTTAACTCACTGTAACATCAGAACAGGAATGGATCCTTGAGTCACTAAGTGGTGAATGTGCATAGTCAGTTTTAAGGAAAATAATATCCTTCTCTTGTTGCCATCACAAGTGTTCTTTCTTTCTAGATTCTGCATGTTCAAACTTATCAACAAAAAGAAAAAAGGGGTGGTAGAGTGTCCTCTGTGTAAGACTGAAGTTACCAAGAGGTGAGGAAATCATCTTGGTGAGGGGGCTGGAGGATGAGTTTGAGCTCTGAGGAAAGATTAACAATGGGCTTAAAATATATTAGCAGAAGAGTGAAGTACAGAAGAAAAGAGGTTTTTTAGTGAGCTGCCTATTTCTGAAGGAGTAAATGTAATATCTTACCTCAATGTGAGCTTTGTCCAGGTGATCACTCCTCTCTCAACAAGTGTCTGTGCTAGATTGGTGTTTCATCCTGGCAACTGATTTCTCTCTACTAAACCTGTATGAAAAAATGATATGCTCACTTCGTGGTAATTTCAGTTCCCATAGTAATGGTTCTTTGGGGGAATTTGTTATTCCTTGGCAACAATTTCTTCTTGTACCGTTTTCCACTTCAGAGTTTTACCCCTTTTTTGGTTCAGCCAAAATTCTAGAAATATTTATAGTTAGCCTGTTGATTTGTCTTAAAATAACTGAAGTGCTGATGTTATTTCAGAAGTCTGAAAGAAAATTCCAGATTTAAGCAACTAATTGAAGGACTGTTGGAAACCATCCATGCTTTTGAGCTTGACACTGGAGTGAAGTGTAAGTGTTGTGAATATATATCCCCAGGTTGGTTTTTTTTTGTTTAAACAAGGTTTTGACCTTTGATTATTTATAAGGTATCCCATTCTAAAATAACTAGAATTAGATCCTGCTCTTGCTAGATTATCTATATAACCAAAATTGGTTGAGAAAATTAGTTGGCAGGATCAAGATCTTAATTATTACTTGAAGAATGCTCAGAAATGCTCAGACTAATAATCAACAAGATTTCTTTCTTGGATAAACATATTTTAGCTGTATATGCACTAAGTGCACAGAGTCTGCACAAGTCTATTTCATTAATGTATAATACTTGAGTCATACTCAGTGTAAGTTTTTTTTTAACCTAATAACATGGTTTAGTTTTAAAGAGTCATCACTTTGCTAAAACATCCACGGAAGCCACTGCTGCTGAGTCCCTGTGTAAAGAAAGTTCTGTCATCCAAAGTAAAGGCTTCAGAAACAGGAGGAAAAGTGCTAAAGGAAATGGACAAGAAAACTTCACCTTGGTAACTGGTTTTTCCCATTTTATTTTTGTGGATTGTTTTTAAAAGTATTTGGAATGTGTATAAGCACATATACATAAAAGAATGAGGTAGGAGATTTTGGGTTGATCTCAGACTGTTGTTTGACCTGAGTGATCTGGACAAGGACATCTGTATGTTTTTGTTTGTTTTTCTTCCTAACCTACTTGAGAAAGATGTTTGCATAAAATGACCTGAACTTACACATAATGTTGCCATAATACAGTCTGTTACTGACACCAGCACTGAAAACTTGTTCCACCTGCTTGTTCCATGAGGCTGTTTAACTTTGTAGGGTTTTTACCTTTTTAGGGGTAAGATCATAACTGTATCTTAGGGTTCACAAGGCATCACCCAGCTTGGGGTATTTGCTCTGTGTGTGACTGTCCATGGCATGGTGTTTCTGTTTTCATCTGCTTAAAGCTGAATGGAATGTTAGACAATACAGAATGTGAGATCAAGCTGTTAATGATTTGATCTGTTAAATGCATGATTCATTGTTTCTATTGACACATTTCACTACTGTTATGAATATGCTAAATTACTTCTGTTGTGCATAGAAGCTACCAGTGCATATGAACTAAGTATTTATATCAGCCCCCTGTTAAAGTTTAAATAGCTCTGAATTTTTTGTAATGCCCCAGTGTTGTAAATAACTATTCCTTTCTGTTTTCCTGTCAGCAGGAAGCTAGTGTGAATATTCAGCTTGCAGATGCCAAAATGTGTCACCCAAGAAACAAACCCCAGAAATCTGGCTCTCAAAAGGGTACTTATATAGAGTTTGGTAAGATCTCTTGTAAATCCACACCAATTGATCCTATTTACAATGCTTGCAAAGTAGTGAAAGGTGATTATGTTCAAAGTCTTTATAAACACTAATTTCTACTTAACAAATTTACAACAAAGGGACAAATTATGGCAATTCCAAGTTGGTAAATCAAAAGGGTTTTTTACATAATTATGTCATGGCAAATAATGCTGCTGTAGTGAGCCCTTAAGCTTTGGTGTACACCACCCAGAGAAGGTGCAAAAATTTTTTTAAAAATTTAGCTGTTATAGCTAAAGGTAACCACTGTTTTCTGAAAAATGCTGAGCCTTGTCACTAGTGCTTGAGATGAGAATGAAATCTATTTGAGATATTAATATTTTTTGCTATCTATTCTAGCTTTTCAGAATTTTATTTGATCTGGTGTTGATTGTTATGAGAAACAGGACAGATGCCATGCATAGCTTATTTTTTATGCTGTTCCTTCAAGGAAGGAATTGCTGCTTTCAATGGGTAGAGTTTGTTTCCTCACTTTTTTCCTTATTGCATCTGCCAGGATCAAAGGATCTGTGAGAGGCATTTGAATGTATTTCTCTGACTTCCAGCTCGAAATTCTAAATACTAGTAACTGTTTTGTGTATAAATTTAGAAATCAGAAAGCAACTTTAGCTAATTAACTCTTAGTTATCAGTCACTGTATTTAAACACATTTTGGTGCTGGAGCCATGTAGATAGTAATACACAGAAATCATTATAATCAGATAAAATATTTCATAATTGAACTTGGTTTCATCTGCTAAAAGTTGAAAGCATCCAGCTCTGGAAAGGAGTAGGCATGTATGTGAGATATTCAGATAACCACTGAATCTGCAGGTCACCCTTCTCTGAATCATTCCAACCAGAGTAACAGATTATTTGTTTTCAGGCTCTGGATCATCTGAAGAGTTTTTGAAACAGGCAAGCAAACCTGGGTAAGTAAAGGTGATTAAGGAATTCATATTTTCTACAGACAGTAGTTCAATATTCTCATTTCCTGTGTTCTAGTTTCTTAGCATAGGACTGATTAAAATTTTTAAGCAGACAGATGGTTTTCAACTTTGAGGGCATCAGGGTAGAATGGGGAGCTGAATTCCAACAGTTTGCCATATTACATGCTTTAAAACTTTTTTCTAAATGTTTTGTTGTGGACATAGATCTTCCATAGAAAAGTAGGCACTGTGCTTTAGAAAGTAAATACTAAATTCAGAATTGCAAGAGAGAATATTTTAAAGAAATGGCCTGCAACTCTGAAGAGATCTGATTGTGGTGTCAGTAGTGCAACTTAACTTCTCCAGAAACTATTTCAGAGAGCAAAAAGGGGAAAATAACTATCATCTTCTATACTATCTATTATGGTTTTATCTGTAATGAAAGTAGATTTCCTTTCCCAACAGGTTTGAAGACAAAGGAGCAGTTCAGATTTCTTCTCAAGTAAGGCTGGAAGAACTTGAGAGTGCTGAGAAAGGGAATGAAAATTCTTGTAATGCACAGCCTGACAAGCTGTGTGCCAAAGAAATAACACTACCAGACAGCACAGGTGTGTTGTTATTTTGGTGACAAAGGTGATTAAGCCTGAAAGAGATCACAAGTTAACATTTTATTTCACATGATTTTGTATACAAAATTGCTTGAAATTTTGTATAATGTATTTCTGTTAATGCCTACAGCTAATACAAGACTGTTCCTGTAGCCTAGATACAAAATGTGGATGTTGTATGCACAGGAACAGAAAGGAAGAAAAGTAACTTGAACAAAGTACAAAACTTAATCTCTTCTACATGAGTTATATTACAGATGAAAAAGCACTGGCTAAAAATTCATTTAAAAAATTAGAATATGATCTTTCTGCCTTTCTCTAGAGGGAGATTTGTGTGGTGTAATATTCTGGTAAGGGGGGAAATAAGAGCAGTTCTTTTAAAACAAAGTAGCCATTAAGCTTGTGCTAGTGTGTAGAATAGAGGTTAATAATTTATTATACCTGTAAATCTAACAGGTGAAGGGGATTTCTCAAAGGAGTGTTTGAGCAAGAGAAGCACTCAGAGCATCACTGAATGTGCCAAGCCTGACCAAGTGAATGTGACTGAAGGCCAGAGTTCTCCTTTGAGTGTCCTTGCTGCAGAGCTGCCCCCAGAGCAGTGTGACAGAGCAGGTGCTGCCAGTCCCACACTGGATGGGGACACATCATTCTCTAAGAACCCAGAAGAAATGGAGGAACAGCAAACCCAGCACAACACTGAAAACCAAGAGTTTGATTTAGAAAATAGCTCAGAGAGCAGGCTGGATAAAAGCAGGGAAATGGATACTGATGTACAAAGTGTGGAAGCTGTAGAGGGATATGAACCTGAGAATGAATCTTCCCATGACAAAGAACTTCCTCTGGAGGAGCTGCCTCAGCCAGAGACACTCCACTCTGCCACCCTGAATAAAGTCTCCAAGAAGAAACTGAAGCAGAGCATTCAGAAAGTCAACGAATGGTTTTCAAAAAGCAATGAGATTTTGTCTTCTGGTTCTTCAGTGGATGAATCTGCTGCATCAGCTGATGTCTCAGGTGAAGGAGATCTGTGTTTATCAGATAAAGAGTCCTGTATTTCAGCAAAGACTGACCCTATGGCAGATTCCATGGAAATTGCAGCAGTGGAAGGGAAAAAGAGATGGTCAAACCAAAAAGCAGAGGACATCAAAGATAAAATATTTGGCAAAACATACAGGAGAGAGAGGAAATCAAATCCCCCTTCTACCTTGAGAGATATTTTGCCTGCTAGGCAAAAGGAAGATGTGGCTGCTGCTAAGTGCCTGACTGATTTCAGCAAAGACAGACTCAAACGAAAGAGGAAGACTGCCTGTGTCCTGCAACCTGAGGATTTCATCAAGAAAAAAGATACAGAAAAGGCAGCTGGGGGCCCTCAAAGTGTTAATGGGGGCCTTGGAAATGCTGAAAAGAAAAGATGTGATGAAAGTGTTGCTGTGAACGAGAGTCACCTCTCTCAGAATAGAGCAAATAATACATTAAGAGAACCTGAGGAAGGAGAAGAGTCCACGTGGAAGAAAGCTGCTGAGAAGGTCACCACCAAGCACTGTGAGGGGGAACCAGAGATGTATAACTGTGATCAGAAAAGCAGCAAAAAGAGAAGCTCTGCAGCAAAAAGATGCAGGCATTCTAGCAGAACTATGTGTGCTCTGCAGTTAGTAGTGGACAGAGGCTCTGTTTTCCCTGATGCAGCTGAGCCACAGATTGACAGCTATCCCAGCAGTGGAGAGCCCAGGAAAGAGGATTCCGAGCAAAACCCAGTCAGACGCAGCAGAAGGCTTCAGCTGCTCTCTGAAGAAATGACAAAAGAAACAAGGAAAGGAGGAAAGGGAGCCAGAAATAACAGTGATCATGGAAGGTCTGTCTCTGGAGACCAAAGGAACGTGGCAACTCACTCTGCTGAATGCAAAGAGCTGTGTGAGCCTCAAGATGAGCTGAGTTACAGGCCAGTCACTAATTTGGAGGGAGGTGATCTGCAAGCCAATGAAGTGCAGGTTAGTCTAAAAAATTTCTCTGACACTGCAGAAACTAGAAAAAGTCTGTTCAGTCCTTCACGTCTGCCTTCAAACTGTGGTTCCACTGTTCCTGATACAAGTTCTCAAGACAGTAAAATACTTGGTAGCCCCCTCCTCCTACAACTTCCTTCAGTGTCTGCTGGGGAAACTGCTTCTCACCAGACTGAGGAGGGGACTGAATCACCTACTGCTTCTCCCCCAGAATGTGGGCATGATTCACAAAATGTTCCAGGGGACTTCAAAGCTGAGAAGTTGCCAGTGGCTAAAAATGTTTTGGAATTGACTAAGGAAGCCGAAGACAGTGACTTGGACACACAGTATCTGAGGAATATATTCAGGCACTCCAAGCGCTCCTCCTTCAGCCTTTTTCAGTCTCATGCAGTGGCAGATCCTCCTTCTGAGACTTTAAATCTATCATGTGCTGCTCAGGTAGAAAATAAGGCTAGCAAACAGTTACAACCAGAAAGCTTGCAAGAGGAGAGAGCAGCTGCTCAAAACTTGAGCAGGGTTTCTGAGAAAGAGAAGCTGAAGTCCTGTGAGTCTGCACGTGTTGATCCTGGGCCTTGCTTTGCTGTCAGCACAGGAGAGCACAGGGATGGCATTTCACAGGCTGCAGAGGAAGGGACTCTGACACCAGCAAGAGCAGGAACTGCTCAGACTGAGCACAACAATGGATTGCTGCAGGAAGAGCAGGACAATGAAAAGCCAGTGTCAACTGAGGTAGGAATAGAAAGTGAGTTGAGACAGAATCCCATTGAAAGTGATGGAAGCCAGAGTGACCAGAGTTACACAGAGAAGCATGATTCCAGACAAAATGATTTAAACACGGGCCAGGAAAACAGCTTCAGTTCAGAAAGCAATCAGGCAGGAAAGACTGAACTTGATTGCACAGGACCAATTCTACATTTTCAATCCACATCAACGATTTGTTCTGCAACTTGTCAGCAAAGCCCTGCTGAATTCAGCTCTGAAGTCACTAGCACAAAAAGCAGCAAAAGAGAAAGAAAACATGTAAAGGGGGATGAAGAAGAAGCAGCCCAAACTGTAAGCACAGCTGCAGAGGCTCTGCAAGGGCCTCTTGGAGAGAATTGTGGCCTTACAGGTTTGTCTGAAACCCCGAATGCCTTACTGTGCTCTGATACTGACATTGAGGAGAACAGCAGCCTGTGTGAAACTGATAGGAAAGAGCAATCTGCAGTGTTTGTAAAGAGTGCCAGTGCCCTGGGAGAAGATCTGCACAATAGAAATGCAAGTTCCAAGCCAAGACCTCGGGGTCCTCGAAGGTCTCGAAGACGAGTGCAGAAACTGCCATCTTCAGACGAGGAGTCCTGTGAGGATGAGGACTTGCCATGCTTTAGGACATTCATCTTCAGCAAATCAGCAAGCACACCTTTGCATTCTGACAAACAAATGGCACCTCTGGTGGAGTCCCCAGTGGCAGAGTGCCCAGGGAGCCCCAGTGTGCTGCCTCACAGTGTGAGTAACGATGGCAAGGTCGTGCAGAAAGTGTCTGAAGCTGCCCTAAGTCATGGCTGTGCTTCACCAAGCCAGGAGTCAGAATGCTCTGTCAACTTGTTTTCTTCCCAGTCCAACATGTCTGAGGAATCATTTAATGGAGCACAAGAACTGAGCAAACATTTACCACAAGCTCAGGTGTCCAAACAAATGAGCAGTGGAAATGACAGTAAAGAAACTTCTCAGGATTCTGGTGAAGGGCTCAAGGAGACCAAAGATGAAAGCCAAGAAGACCCAGACATGAGAGCAAATCTAGGTACAGACCAAGATTTTTCTCTCTGCAGCTGTTTATAATGTCCTTACACCAAGGTTTTTGGTGTGTGCATGGAAATTTTGTTTTGTATTTAAGGGGTGCTTGCTCTTCTAGGAGAATGTATCAGTCTTAAACAAAAAACCTTCAGTGGTTTATTTCCTGAAAATTATGTTCTTACAGTGCTCTTTGTTCAGAGCACAAATGAACAGCCTGGGCATTAGAGACTGACTGATGGGAATTCATGTTTAGGGAAATGCTGGTTCTTTTACTGCAATGGGATACTTGCATTGTCAGCAAAATTTCCCAGCCTGTCCAAGCTTTTTCCCCAGATGAAATGTTTGTTGATATTGGCTGTAGAATTTTGTAGTGAATATTTTGCCTTTTTTATGGCCTTTGTAAATGTTTAGGACTCTTTCATCACTGTTGAAACACTGAATTCTGTTTATTTTGTCATGTGTGTGACATGGTATTCCTTGAAATGTTCACTTAAAGATCTGTCCTAACTTCAACACTTTCAAAACATGTCATTTTAGTGTTATAGTTTTTAGTTCTGTAAAGCTTCCACATGCTAAGAAATTACGGATAATGTTGGTTGTTTTATTGTTGTTTGGTGGATTTGCTTCTTTAACCCAGGGTTTTTTTTTTCCATCTTCTTCAAGGTGAAGCATCTGGATCTGACAGTGAAATAAGCATTGTGGAAGATTCCTGTGGAGCATTCTCTCAGGGTGAAATCCTCACTACCCAGGTGAGTGAGTTCATGCCCTGAGTGCTGGAAGCAGCTTGCATTCCAGGAGATAAGCAAGCTGTGAAGTCAACACAGTGGAAAATTCCTTTCATCATAATTTTTTATCACTAAATTACTTCCAAAAGCATAATTAATGAGGAACTGTAGAGCTGCTTCTATGCCACTATTTGTCCAGTTTTTCTCCCCTGGTGACCTTAAACTGCAATGGCCACAGCTTGTTATGTGCTATTGGTTACAGGGCTTAATTATGGGAGATGCTAATTAATGCATCTCCACACTTGGCCAGTGCTGGAAATGTCAGCTTCCTATATTTAAAAACTTTAATAATAGGAATATATAAGGATTTGGTGATAAGGATTAGATTTATTACAATATGATATTTAGAAGTACAGAGACTTGTCTTCTCTGTGTAAAGATTAAATCAAATAATTCCATATGAGAGTGTTATAGATACAAGTCCCAACGGGCAGTGTCTAATGAAAGGTGTGTCTGGAAGTGTATTTTTTGTCTGCTGTTACAATCCTGAATGCTGCTCAGTGGCCTGACTCTGATTTGGGCTGGAGGTTCAGTTGAGGGTTAGAAGCTTGGGTTTTTTGGTTTTGCTTTGTGTTTTTCTTTGTCCTGTGTGACTTTAAGATAAGTCTTATGGCAACTCTCTCTTCAGCATTTTCAGCCCTATGGGCTTTATGTATTGTCCAGAAAAAAGTGAATTTAATTTTTGTGCTTTGTGGCTGCTTCTCCTGTTTGCAGCATCAGTGAAGTGGAATCAGCTGGCAGGACACTGTTCCTGCTGTAGCTTCATGGATGGAGATCCTGGGATGTGCCCAGGCTGGATGGGTTAATGAAATCCCACTCTGGGGGTGTGGGATTTGGGTTTGTGGTGTGGTCATGCTTCTCTGTGTGCTTGGGAGTTTTTATGGGTTCAGTAACAAAGAGGCTCCACACGGTGCCAGTGCTGGAGCTACAAATGGAATATTCAGTTCTCTGCAAATTGCTTCATCATGTAAAGGCTTTGGGTTTTTAAAAAGGACTTTTGGAACCCTTTGAGCTGTTCTTATGAGGACCTGCCTATGGTGTGGTTTTGAACATGCAATCTAATTTTGGAGGGGGGACATAAGGAAGAATATTATGAAATATTTTAGTCCTTTAAATGATCTTTGGGGCTTTCAGTAACTGTGGAAAATGAAAGACTCAATTTAAAATTTAATAATGAGCATCATGGATTGAGCTGCTAATGGAGTTTGGACAAAATTACTTTCAAATAAATTCATGCAGGATTTGTGTTGTTTTCTGATTGATTAAACTCTGAGGCACCTAAACTGAAATGACATGACTGGCAAAATGAGTGTGTGGTTGCTTGGGTGTTTTTGCTTCTGATGTGGGATGTGTGCACTATTTGTTACTGTAAAAGCACCACAGTCACCTTTTGAACACGTGGCAAAAACTTTAATCAAAACTATTTTGCTATTTCTAATTTTCAAGTGTTTGTTAAAGAAATTAATCCTGAGTTTGCTTATGTTGGCATTCTTGTGCTCCTTTGCAGCAAAAGAATGCTATGCAAAATAGCCTGAAAAAACTGCAGCAAGAAATGGCTGCACTTGAAGCAGTGCTAGAGCAGAATGGGAGCCAGAACTGTGAAGTTTTACCTGCACACAGGGAGCTGCCACATTCCAGTACTGAAGGAGCATCTGAAATGGATCAAATGAGTAAAGAAATAAACAGGTTAGTGGTTTTGTTTGGAGCTTTGGGGTTTTTTATGTTCATTTCTAAATTTTTATTTTAAAAAAATATCCCTGAGCTTCTGGGAAATTACAATAGTTTCACTGTTGCTACATTTTTCTGATGCTTAAAAGAGTGAAAAGGGTATTAAAATCAATTTCCCTCTGTCAAGGTCTCCAGAATTGTTGCTTTCAGCTTCTAAATCCTCTTTAAGGAAGAAATCAGATCTGGAGAAAGGCCCTGAGAGTGACAGTGTTCTACAGAACAAAACTCCCTCTGAAAAGACAAAACCTGTGCAGGAGGCAGTGCAAGAGCACAGGCAGTGTCAGCCTGAAGCAGGTAACACTGAAGAGAAACCCAGTGCATTTTGAATTCTGGTGGTTTTCTCCTCTTCATGTTTTTACATATCAGCAAGATACAGCTTTTTCCTGTATTTTAATTTAAGTGTTCCTGGTAATTTTAAAAAGGTGCTGCTGCTTTGGTAGCCCAGCTGTATGGCTGCCCATCAAATGGGGTGTGACAGCTTTTTGACACTAATAGGAGTTTTTCTGTCTCACTTCTAAATTCGGACAATTTGGCAAATATGTTACTAAAAGTTCCACAGGTATTCTAGTGTCTTGCCTATAAATCAGGAAAAAGTAATGATAGAGGCAAAGATGAATAAGCACAAAAGGAGAGGAAGTAACTGCAGAATTTAAACCAGAAAGAAAGAGCAACAACCTTCTACCATGACCACAAGAAAAATGCAGTTTTCTCAAAGAGTAATTTCTTGTTTCCTTCAGGAAATACAGAGGAGCAGAAATCTGGGACCGGTGCATCATCAGATCTTTTTGGAAATGTAACCCCAGATAACTCTTCCTCCTCTGTGAGGCTTTTTACCCCTCAAACTGCAGAAGCCCCAGCAGGGCCTGTGATGGCTCAG
This sequence comes from Passer montanus, assembly GCF_014805655.1. Lineage (NCBI taxonomy): Eukaryota > Metazoa > Chordata > Aves > Passeriformes > Passeridae > Passer > Passer montanus. Next base: position 276,153 of record NW_024358389.1, read on the forward strand.
AACACTGATAAAAGCTGTGGCCCAGGACACAAATTGAAGAGAAGTGAATGTTCTCCTGTACCTGTTCTGCACAATGCAGCTGGGAAAGAAAATACTGCAAATCCAGTGGTGACCAAGAGGAAAGAAATGTCAGTTGTGGTCTCAGGTCTGAATCACAGTGAGCATGTAAGTAGATTTCAGAATTTGGAGATCACTAGTTAATAACTCCTGATTACCACCACAGTCCTTAGCAGAGAGATCTCTAAGTGTAATAAAACTGATCTTGCAGGAATTGCAGGTGAGTAATGCAGCAAAGTCAAACTTTCTCACTCCTAAAGCTGTGAGGATGCTGCCTGTAATGGCACTGTTAAGCTTAGTGAAATTGGAACTTTTTAAACAATCCCTGATGTCTGGGGGGAAAACAGATGATTGCAAAGCCTTGTAGAAAGCCTTGGGGCTGGGAGGGGCTGTTTGATCCAGGCAGTGTTCTCAGGTGATGCTGCTTCACCCAAATTCTGATCCATAGGGAACATTCTGTAAGTAGTAATTCTGAGTTGCTAATAAAGCTGTTTCTGCACTCAGTTTGGCTTTTGGGTTATAAAACACACACCAAGAGCTCTGCATTACTTTAGTTTGTTGAATGGTGCCAAAACTGACTTAGGGGAATGTACATTCTGTGTGCCAACACATAAAACTGGTACTTTAAAGTAACTATCCTATTACATTGTGCTCCTACAAACTGGGGCTGTTGGGGGGTGTTCAAACTGTTGCTAACTTTTATTTTCTTAACTACTTTTCAGTTGGTGGTCCAGAAGTTTGTGAAAAAAACTCAGAGCACTTTATCTAATCACATTACTGAAGGAACAACCCATGTCATAATGAAAACAGGTTTGTTGGGAGCTAGGGGACCCAATCCTCTATTGACAGACCAGATAGAATTTTACCTTCACTTTAAACAGCAAGCAGACAGCTCAGCAATAAATTTAATAAGTTTGAGGAAAAGGTATTGATTGTTTACTCTATTGCAAGTTTTTTGTTTAAGCTTGTGAGTTTTCTCATTCTGTTTCAGAGGATCAATGTAAGGGCATGTTTTCCCTCGTGGAATTCAAAGTTTCTTACTTGGTATTTGTTTGTTCTGCTGTTTGCTCATAATGTTCAGGTGTTGACAACACACTAGTGTGAAGTGGTTCAGAACCAACCAAAAGAAAACAAAGATAGTTCCCAAAGAAGTAATGCTTTTTCTTGCCTCTTATCTTTATTGAATAATTTTAAAAGGGCTCACAATTGGTACATGTGATTAATTTCTGCTCATTTCCTTCAGTTTAGTAACATCATGACAGTGGATTTTTGGAACCTTTGTATAGTTGTGATATTTTGCTGCTGCACTTAGCAAAGAATGCTTGCTTTTGACAAAACTAAGAGAGTTTGCTGTTGTTTGCCCTGCAGATGAGGAGCTGGTGTGTGAACGGACCCTGAAGTATTTCCTGGGCATTGCAGGAGGAAAGTGGGTGGTCAGTTACCAGTGTATGTGTCACTGCTCCTGGAGATCAGTGGGCTGTGCCCTTCTGCATGAGTGCACGTGTTACAGTAAAGAAAAAGGATCTCTTCATGCCTTGCCATCTGATGTTTTGCAGTGTTTCTTCTAAATAATTTAAAAGAAATTGAAATTAAGGAACACAAGCAGCAATATTTAGCTTCTTACTCCTGTGAATTACTTACTCTTATTGTTTCTGCTTTCAGATGGCCACACTGCATTGCTCCCCACTGTGGCAAAAGCCTTTTGTCCCTCTTAATTTCAATATTTGCAATGCATGGCATCAATTAGTGTAAAATTAGTATTATTTCTAAATGGTAAAAAAAATTCTTTTAAGTATTCTGTGTTATACTGTATTCCTTCAGTACAAATACCTTCAATTTAATGTAGCAATGAAGTCAGAATACTGGTAGTGGAAGAACCATTTTGCTGGATAAAATTACTTTTCTTGTTCTGATCTTTTTCTTTAGGGATAATTCAGTCTTTTAAAGCAGGAAGAATACTGGATGAGGTAGGTCTTTTATCAAATGTCAGATGGTTAAGTAATGCTGTTACATGGTGGACTTAGGAGTTTATTTGTATTGTATAGACAGATATTGTCTAAATATTTAATATGGAATTTTAGCTCTAAAACCTGAGGTTCTGGTTTTACCAAATGCTAGGACCAAAATCCACATTTAGTGCATTCATTGGTGTTGAAGACATAATGAGTCCCTATTATTTTTAACAGGTTATAGACATATTTTTATAAGTGTTCCTACTGATATTAAGAGATTATGGCATAGAGCAAAAGATCTATTCTTTGCTTAAGGAAATAATGTTATATACAGATAATTCCTATCAAATACTGATAGACAAGTATAGTCTGATAAGACAGTAATAGTAATAATTATATTACTGATAAGACAATTATAGTCTTGGAGTTTTCTGCTTCTTTTATTTAGTTTGCTAGCTTACTATACAGCTTGAGTATAATTTGTTTCTTTAAAAATTGCCTGATGCTGCAGGGGTTTCATACTCCAGCATTTCTGTTGCAAAGCCTTTTAATTCATATTCTGAACACACTCATGGATTTTCAGTTCTGAAATCTGACATCTTGAAGCAGAACTCTGACAGGAAAGTGTTCTCAGTCTCTTAACTTCTGATTCCTTGTTTTTGTTGTGTTCCAGGAGAACTTTGAAGTCAGAGGAGATGTAATCAATGGGAGAAACCATCAAGGTCCCAAGAGGGCCAGAAAGGCCCTGACTGACAAGGTACAAGCACATCAGGGATTCAGATTCCATCCTGCTCTGTTTCCAGGCTGTGCTGGCTGAGTTTCTGGAACTTCTCCCAGTTTCTCTGCTATTCTGTACACACAGAGTTGTACAAATTAATCATTTTGGTGCATGAAGGGTGAGCTCTGTCAGCAGCAGAGCAGATATTCTGTAGGGGCTCCCTAAGCTTGGAGTGAATGCTGTCTTTTTATAACAGAGGGTTAGTGGTCTTTAATATTCTTTTAGTTGTATTCTTAAATTCTTTTGGTTTGTGGGTTACAAAAGCTTTGGATATGCTTTGTGAAATAATCATAATTTGATAGCATGCCCTGGAAGTGCAATGAAAAAGCATTACTCTTTAAAATCCCCCCATGAACTCTAACATGTTCCTTGCTTTGCAGATCTTTAAAGACTTTGAGATCTGTTGCTGTGGACCCTTCACTGACATGACTACAGGTGTGGTGTTTTAGTGGAATTGGATGAATTGTTAAAATAAAAAAATACTTGGAGAGGCACTGTGCATTCACCAGAATTTTACATTTCACCTCTTCTTGGATAATTTTTTACCTCTTTACCTACATGGGGTAAGGTGTAGATAAATAATTTTATCCATTTCTATTCCAAATGGAGTGGAAATGCTGTTCTCTTCTATTTGGATGTCCTCAGACAACCCCCTGGCAATTTTGCTGCATTTCAAACTGGGCCTTTTATCTAGTTTATCTCTGATTCTCTAGCACTGAAGGAAAAGCATTAATGTCATGCTGTCTGGTAATTATTATTGATGGTTTTGATCACTCATACTTGAGCATTTTTTCTTCTTAGTAAACAGTTCCTAAATATCCTTTTCCTAGCAGTTGACACGTCCTTATTGTAGCCTCCTGTCTATAGGAACAAGTGTTAAAAGTGAAACACTTCAACAAATCTAGAATTTAATACATAAAGAAAAAGCTGTTCAGGATAGCTTCATTTTTTACTTTTAAAATTTAATAAACTATGTTACAAGTTTTTGAAAAATTAATGATAGTTTTTCTACTTCAAATATTTGTACCTGACTTCCCATTTTTGTGGCTTATTCAGCAGAAACTTTCTGATTTATCCAATATAACTTTATTTTTGACTGGGTGAAATACACTCACATTTCTTGACATTTACAGTAATTGCTACAAAGGGTGCAGTGCTTTCACCTGCTGCAGTGATCCTCGATTTTGGCTCTTATACTTGAGAGACTTAATCTCCTTCACTACCAATTCAACAAATTGGTGCAAATTAAGTACTTTGGCTACTTCTGTTAATGAGAGGTAATCACAGTTCAAACTTCTCATTTTTAATTTCCATTCACCTCTTGCATCCTTATGATAAGAGGAAATAAATTGTGGCTTTTTCAGGGTTTTGTGTTGTGCAGATCTGTCTGGGAGGGGGGAGCTGATGTTCCCTGGCAGGTTTGGAAGTGAAAGGATTCTTTTTTCCTGCTGAGGCTGACATCTCTTTCAAGTGATGGTGGTTTGTGAGCTGGAACAAACACTTAGGGAACAGTGGCAGCTTCAATGTGATGTAAAACACTGACTGATTCCATCTGATCTCTTCAGAGCATCTGGAGTGGATGGTGGAGCTCTGTGGTGCCTCGCTGGTGAAGCAGCCTGACCTGTTCACACCCACAGCAGTAAGTGCTGAGGAGTTCTCACCCTCCCACAGTTCCAGAGCTGTCTGCACAGCCTGGCAGTGCCCCTTGGCCCTGCAAGACAGGCTGCCTTGTAGTGCAGACATGCTTGGTGCTGCCCAGATCACTAATTTGTCCTGAAATTAGCCCTGAGCCTGCCCTCTCCAGCTCCAAAAGCCTTTTAGTGACTGAGTGTAGTCACAGAATTTCTGGAGAGAAATCACAGAAGAATCTTAGAAACTAATGTCTTTCTACCTCTACTTAAATTCCTCTCTGAAGTGTTAACCCAGTTATTGCTCTCTGTAAATAGATATGAGAATTATATAAGAACAGATAACAATTCTTATTTTTTTATCTTAAAATCCTAGAATTCTACTGCTGTTGTGGTTGTGCAGCCAGATGCTTGGAAGGAAAACATGGATTATACAGGTAAAGCAACATTTTTCTGAGCTGCTTTCTGGTACATATCAAGTGTCTTTATCACACCTGTCCTTTTAATAGGGTTGTAGATATCAGAGGGTTGTAGAGAAATCAAATATCAGAGGGTTGTAGAGAAATCAAATATCAGAGGGTTGTAGAGAAATCAAAACTCTACTGCACCTGGAGATGGAAGTATGTCTTGTAAGAAAAATCTAGAAGGACAAAGTAAATTGTTTCAAGAACCAGCAACAGTTTGAAGAGCTGCTCTGGCAGATGAAATCTATTGCCTCACTTGTCCTCTGTGTTATCTTGAGCTTTACAGAAACTTTTCTAATTGAATAGTTTTTGAAAGGTGGGGAGGGATGTCCTTGGAGGACCAGTAAGATCTAGGAGACAGCCTCAGATGGAAGAAGATTGCCTTGGTCTGAAAAGGTCGTGTTAAAAAGCTTTAACAGATGTAGTTTTGCATTTTTTTTTCTTATAAGCAAAATGCTCAGGAGAAACCATGAGGCTTTAAAAGTGCACGTGGGGCTCTGGAAGGAATGGGAGCTAGTTAGGCTACACCGAAGTCCAACAAAACCGTGGAGCAGGATGATGATGTAAAAAACCCAGCTGTTTCCATGGCACTGGAGAAAGGAGAAAAAAAGATCCTGGGATGAGGAAGAACAGCCTGAAAACACTTCAGTAATTTTCTGCTGCTTCTCTTAATGAGACTCATTGCTTGTCACACACTCAGCGTGTCTGGGCAGACAGGAGAACCAAAGCTCTGTCACTGAGGTCCTAAATGAAAAGATAACGAGTGCATTTTTTGGTTTTAGTGTTTATGTTGTGATGTTCACTGCTTCCTGCTTGGCCAGCTCTGCTCTTGGAGCCCAGCATTACCTGCCTTGCTGAAGGCACTGCCACATCTCTGCTTTTTATCACAGATAAAGCAAACAGCTCATTCTGAAAGACATCACCTTAAGCTTGTTTGGAACTCTTGCTAACAGCTGCATCGTTTGTTTCTTTGTGTCTTTGTCTTGCAGCAATCCAGCAGCAGAGCAACGTTGCCGTGGTAACTCGGGAGTGGGTCCTGGACAGCGTGGCTTGCTACCAGTGCCAGGAGCTCAGTGCTTACCTCGTGTCCTGAGGGTGGTTTTACTTTTGTGTAATTATTTTTACTTGTGTAGGACCCAGTGCCTGGCATGGCTGCAGCTCTTGGTCATCATAAAATTACTGAAACATTGCCATCCAGAAGGTGGAATTGCCCACTGTTCTTTAAAGCTTTACATTAGCTTAAAGGACTATGAGATTATAAATGTTAAATTTTAAAAGTTAGAGGATGTAGTATATGGCCTCCTCAGAGAAATGGTGATATATTGCTTGCCACTGCAGCCAGTTTCTGTTTAAATACTTGGGGACAGTTATTTAAAAGAGGAATATTGGGCTTGGGGTTTGAATGAAAACATACCTGCACTCTGGAGTAACCTCCAGATTTTCATTTTGCTTAAATACAAACCTTGAATGCTATTTTGTGATTATTAATGCATTAGCCTTGGCCATTGATTGATTATGGTTGTGTTGAAAACTCTACAAACAGCTTTCCTGTTGTGCATCACAGTGCCAGCTCACCCTAACCAGAAACACAGGTATGGTCCTCAGAAATGCAATGATTGAATCCAAACACAAGGCAATGCTTTAAAACCAGGCTTAAAAGGCTTAAAATTTAGTGCCAGTGCTGTCAGGCTGATTTCTGACAAGAGTATGTGGCACTATGAAAGCATAATGAATAGATGCATTTTAGTATCCTGGTGACCCATGATAAGCCCAAAAATATCTGCTTCTAATAGTCCCTGCTTGTAAAATGAGGCTGCAAAGAAATTGGCTTTTTATGAAAGAAAATATCTTGCTTGTTTCTGTTGCCAAGCAATTCAATTTCATATCTAATTTTGTACTTTGAGAGCAGAGCTGCTTGTTTAAAAAGCAAAAAAAAAGGTAGCTAAGTTCATAAAATTGTTTTGTGATAAGATGCTGCTGTCTTGGAAAGTTACAGAAAGTATGTTTATAAATATTTGAATGCACAAAAGAAATAAAATTATTTTGGCAAATATTTACCTACTTGTTTAGCTTTTATGTGAACCAGTCTCTCAGTCTCTGCATTGAAGCATATGTGAAATAATCCCTTAGTCCAACCTCCTGAAATGGGGAAGGAAGTGAAGGCTTACTGGAGAAAGAAAAAAATGTAAATGAGAATTTCAGAGATGCAATCAGAACTGCAGTTGCTATCAACCTGAGAGGTGAAAGTGTTATCAACTCTTGCAGCTGCCAGTGCAGGCAGGCTGATCAAGCATTGCTGCTGGCAGCGTGGGAGCTGGATGGAAGCATTTGCTCAGCTCTGTTCCCTCCTGTGTGACAATACTGCAGAGCTGCCAGGCTGCAGCACAGCCTCACCTTCAGCCTGCTGCTGCTCTTATCTCTGCAGCCCATGCTGGCAGTGGCCACCTGATAATCTACATTTCAAAGGACAGCTGGAGGCAACAACTAAACACTGCCTGTTGGATGCAGCAGAAGGCCAGGCAGAACTGCTTTGCTTTGGCCGTTGTGAAATTGTCCCCCAGATATTGGTGCAGAGATTGTTTTTATCAGGTCAGGTACCAGCTCCAGCTGGATCATCGTCTCCAGGAATGGCACCCAGGGTGCTGCTGCTCCTCCTTGGAGGTGACTAGATCTGGGGAAACTCTGTTTCTGTAAAGTGTTATCTTTGAACTTTGCTAGTGATCTCCACCTGGTGTAAGATTTGAATGAGGTGAAATGATTTCCAAGCAGCTGAGGGCAAGGAAATGTTTCCAGAGGAGCAGGCAGGGTCAGGGAGCTGATGAGGATGTGGAGCCCATCTGCACTTCTGCAGTCACATTTCCAGCTTTGCAAATAAAGCCCCAGCCCCTGGAGTTTCAGAGCGCTCTGGGTCATTCTGCAGGTCAGGCTCCAGCTCATTTCTTCTCTGCTCATGTTCCAGAGCAGGCTGGTGATGCTTTGCAGGGTGGGAAGCCTGAGGTGGATGCAGTTTTCAGGAGTGGCTGGGCTGCCCACTGCCCTCGGCAGCACGGGCTGGGTCCTGTTCCCTGCAGGGAGGGAGGGAAGCCAGGCGAGGTCAGTGAATTTGAATTTGAATTTGAATTTCCCTTGAATGCTCTTGAAGCTGTTAATTGCTCAAGTTTCTAAAGCAAAGGAGAGGAATTGGCTACTTAGGGGCAACAGTGATAGCAAAGAGGTGTGCTAATGTCTACAAACACTTCCACGGGTGAGAGGTGGGTGTTAATGTCTGTCTAATTAAGAAATGACAGATTAAGAATATTTAAATAATATTAAGATAATAATAATATTAACTAAATAGTAAGAATAATTAAATTCTTTTTACTTTTGTGTAATTATTTTTACTTGTGTAGGACCCAGTGCCTGGCATGGCTGCAGCTGTGTCTCCTTCCCCTGAGGTGTTGGTGACAATCCCTGGCTCCTGGTCCTCACCAGAAGGTTTTTACCTGCCTGGCTGAGCCTTGCCCTTTTCTGCTGTCCTTCACTTCACCCAGCCTTCAGCTGTGCAGAGTCACAGTCACCTGTAGCACCAGGTTCTTCAGAAATATTTATCCTGGATCTTGTCTGATGCTGCACCTGAGTTCTGGAACAGCCCAAAGCTTTTGAGATGTTCTGGGGCTTTGCTCTGCCTCTTCAGCAGCACAAATGAGTTGAAGCCTTGCTGTGGGGCTGTCTTACCCTACCAGAAATTTAACAAGCTGTGGGGACAGGGAGGCAGAAGAGGCAGAAGCTGGCCACAACTTTTTTCTAATGTCTGTTAATTAGACCTAACTTTGTCTTGCATTCTCATGAGCTGTGATGATGTGGAGGTCAGCAGCCTCTTCCCAGTCCAGGCTGTCCTTTACATTTTGCTGCTGAGCATTGGCAGAGCTCACTTGGGTTCCAGTTGTGTTTTTGGGATAAATTTGTAATTGGTTTTTCTTCGTAGCTATTGTGGAGGCTGCAGACTGAAGCAATGGGGAGAAGCTTGTGGACTAAGGGGGTAATAAAGAGCAAAGTAAAAATAATTTGATGGTTAATAGCCAATTGCCTTTGGCAATATTGAATTTTGTCTCAGGATTCCAGTGCTCCTCAAGGGGAGTTTGTGACCTTTAGAAGGACAAACAGCAGGCTGTCTCCTGGACCAGGGGGGAGCACATCTGTGTCTGAAATGTTTGAGCAGTGCCTCCCTGCCTTTCTCCTTGCTCTGCCTGACACTGAACCACGTTGCTGCTTCTCTTCTGCCCTCCTTGTTCCTTGCTCAGAACTCTCAAACTTGCAGCCACATTCTGCTGCTGGAAACACCTGCACAGTGTGCTGCAGACAGATGTGCTGCCAGAATCCACATGCTGGCTTTACCCAGCCTGAAGAAGGAAAAAGAACTAGGGGGTGGAGATAATTGAGAATCTGTAATACCTCTGCCAAATTATGTCAGTTTTTAATGCAGCCTGAGCATGCAGGTGGTGCCAGCACACTTTTCCCCTCTCTGCATCCTGATTTGTAGGCTCAGCACACAAAGTAAAGATGGTTGTGGTGGTTTGCCAGGAAATCCTTTACATCCCTGACAGGTTATGGAGAGCAGCTTCTGCTCACAGGAGGTGGAGAGTCTCAAGCTGTGTCAAGGCTGGATACCAGGAAAAAGTTTTTTTTACAGAAAGGTGATAAAGTTCTGGAATGTTCTGCCCGGGGAGGTGGTGGAGTCACCATCCCTGGAGGTGTTTAACAAAGCCTGGGTTGGCACTGGGTGCCAGGGTTTATTGAGGTGCTGGGGATGGGCTGGGGTTCAGTGATCTTGGAGGTCTCTTCCAACCTGGTGGAGAGATTTTAAACACATCCACTCATCATTATGCATTGGAAATGAGCTGCAGTGAGGCTTGCTCTAAAGGAATATTAAAGTGGCAAATGCATTTATCGTGTAGGAGGCAAAGGAAGGAAACAGCAGCTGGGATTCCCACAGCCGGCTCTCCTCCCTGCTCAGGGATTTGGTGGAGGAGCTCTCTATGCTCCACTCCCTGCTGTGACACTTCACAGGTCATTATGGTTTGGAAAGTGAAATTAGTACAACAATGCATCTTTAATTTATCAAAACTCCAACTCTCCTACCTCCTTCCCTCAGAGGAGTGAGTGGGAATTCCCTGCTTTTGGGATGAATGGCAGAGTTTGGGGTGTGTGCTTACTGTGGCACAGAACTTGCAGAAGGAGAGGCTGGGTTCTGCAGCACTGTGAGCTTGGCGTCTTTCTCCCACAGAGGAGCACAGATTGATGAGAATTCCCTGATTTAGAGAGTGCCTGAGCCATTTCTGCCCTGGCACTGGTGTGAGCTGACTGAGGGATCAGGGTGCTGGCAGGGGAGCTGTGCTGGCACTGCCCACGTTGTGGGGGCAATGCCAGTACATGGTGGGCACTAAAACACCTTACAGGTGGGATTGGTCATTCCTCCTGACTATTGCTGTCCCTGCTTTATGAGTTCTGCTGTTTCTGTGGGACTGTTTTAATCCTGGGCCGTGTCAGTTTTAGGAATAAAACACTTGTGCACAATCTCTGATGATCCCTCCTGGTGGGAAATGCCCATGTGGCTCACAGGACAGAGGGTGTGAGCTGGGGCCAAGGGGTGAAGCTGCCACCCAGCCCCTTCTAGGCCTCAACTTAGACTGGAAAAGCATCAATTCTGGTTTGCTTGTTTATTTAATGCAAAGAGCACTTCTGCAGGGCAGCTCCTTGTTCTGCTGTGACTCCAAACCCATCTGAGCCTTTCATGTTGAGAATGCTGGTAAGATTTGGAAAGCAACAGGTACTTATCTTCACAGGCACCTGAGGAAGGGCATGTTCCACAGCCTGTGGCTTAGTCATGTGTCAAGGGCTGCTGTAACATCTAATTAACAACAAAAAATAAACCCAAAAAATTAAAAAAGAAAAAAAAAGAAAAAAAAACTTTTGGGAGGTCATTTACTGTAAGGTTCAGATTTTCAGCAGAACACAAAGTCTTTTTCCCCACAGCAGGATGTGACACAATCACACCTTGAGGTCAGCAGCCGGGCTCTCTGCTCCTCCTTGCTCTCTGCCATCCCTGCTGCATCCTGCAGCTCTCAGCCTTTGGAGAGCTGGAAGGCCTGAGCAGAATTCAGGGCAGTCATCTGTCTTGGCATGGGCTTTGGGTGTTAGGGGACATCCTTATTAACCCAGCTGCAGAGAAGCAATCCCATACTGAAATTGTCAGAAGTTAAAAGGTTGAAGGAGAAACTCTTGATAGAATTTTTTTAATGACCTACGAGTCTGGTTATTGCAACCTTGGTCTTACTGGATTTTTTTTTCTTCCCCAGGTCAGTACCTAAAAAAAGTCTGTGTTCAGTTGGATCAAAGCTTTTTGGAGGTGATTTACTGTAAGGTTCAGATTTTCAGATTTTCAGTCAAATGACCCTCGTAGGTCATTTTTTAATGACCTACGAGTCTGGTTATTGCAACCTTTGGTCTTACTGGATTTTTTTTTCTTCCCCAGGTCAGTACCTAAAAAAAGTCTGTGTTCAGTTGGATCAAGCTGTAGAGAGGAAAAGTTCTTTCCTTCTGCTGTGCAGTGTGAGATCTGGCTCCCCTGGGGCTGCTGAACCATGCTGCTGCTCACAAAACATTGTGTAGGTGCACAGGTAATTCTTCTGCCTCTCTGGAGAACCAGCTGTCCCAGGTGTGCTGTGCTTCCCTCTGGCAGGATGCACCCACTGCCCTCACCTGTTTGTAGCCTGTTCTGTCAGGTCACCACCCAGCAGCCTGGATCAGCCAAAGAAACCTGAGACTGTGCCCCAGCAACCTCCAAATTCCCTTCCCTGGGAACCAGAAAGTCCAGAAATACAAATGCTGCCTCATTCCCCCAGCATTTCCATGCAGGGCCCCTGCAGGTGTGTGCAGGGCTCTCCCCTGTGTCCGCAGGGCTTCCCAAGCTGCACACACACCTGCACAGCAGGCTCCCAGATCCCAGATGGCTGAGCTGCACCAGCCTGCTGAAAGGATGATTTGTAGGTGTGGTTTCTGTCCAGGAACACTGGACAGCAAGGCAGAAATTCAAAGAGAAAATAGGCACAGCAGCCCAGAGGCTTACAAACAGAACAATAAAATGCAACTCTTCATCAGCATTTTAAAATCACTGTTGGTCCTAGCTTCCATCAGCATTCCTAGCTGGCCATGAAGAACAAAGCCATGGGAAGGGACACTGATGTTGCTGACCCTTAGCCTGTAGGTACATGGATAAACTGGTGGAGTGGATTATCCCAAAGCTGTCAGGACAGATAATCTGTGGAAATGAAGTTACCCCAGTGGATTATCTCTGTCAGGACAGATAATCTGTGGAAATGAAGTTACCCCAGAATGGAGACATGCAGTGAAGTACAGACCATGGAGTGCCTGCCATGGGGAGTCACAGAACCCACAGCAAACCCAGGCTGTGGGCAGCCTGTGTGGGCTGGAAAGTCACATGGGGTGAAATTGTTTTTTCAGTCATCTTCCATTCTAGATACTTCTAGGTTGGAACTTTTTAGGTTTTAGTTCTAGAAATCTCAAGTCCAGCATTTTGGATTTTATTGACAACACTAGCAGGGGTTTGCTCCATCTCTGTCTGTGTTGGAGCTGCCATGAGCAAATCATCCACGGAGTGTGGAATCATGGATCTGGGATACTTCTGTCCAACTGGAGACAAAGCTTGTGCAACAAAATATTGGTAAATTATAGGTGAATTCTTCATTCCTTGGGGCAATGATTTCTGGTGATATTTTTGCATGGGTTCTCTTCTCACTGTGCCAGAAAACCTTCACCAGCTGAAGGGCAAGCCAGAGGCAGAGAAGGCACCAGCACGTGGCTGTGTCCTGCTGGTGGATGCTGCTAAAATCCCAGGGGTGTTGTATTTGCAGGGAATGCCCCCACAAAAGCAGGGAATGATGAATCTGACTCCATGTTCTCAGAAGGCTCATTTATTATTTTATGCTACTATATTATATTAAAGAATGCTATACTAAACTATTCTAAAGAATACAGAAAGGATACTTACAGAAGGCTAAAAAGATAATAATGAAATCTCCTGACTCTTTCCACAGTCCTCACACAGCTTGGCCCTGATTGGCCAAAGAGTGAAAACAACTCACACCAGAATCCCAGGAAACAATCACCTGTGGGTAAACAATCTCCAAAGGAGCAAAACACAGCAGAAGCAAATGAGATAAGAATTGTTTTCTTTTTCTCTGAGGCTTCCCAGGAGAAAAATCCTGGGTGAAGGTATTTTTCAGAAGATGTGAATGCCACAGCAGGGGTGAGCCAGATCAGAGCATTTCAGCTCCAGCTGTGCACAGCTGCCTGCTTGCTGTGAGCTCTGCTGCTCCCTGGGCAGGGCAGGGCAGCCACAGCAGCTCCTGGGGCCCTCCTGCTGCAAAGGGGCAGAAAAGGAAGAAATCCCAGAGCTCCAATGAGCCTCTCCTGAACTGGCAGAGCTGCTGCCAAGATCCTTTCCAAGCACTTCCCAGGCAGGGTTTGACAAGGGGCAGGCTGGTCCAGAGGGAATGCAGTGAACCAGGGCAGCTATTTATACTCCTGTAGGGATGCTGGGTCAGCCTTTTCCCAGGAGCTCGTCATTCCTTTGTTCATCTGCCCCTACTCATCAGAACCTCTGCAGAAACTTTCCTAGGAGGTGCGTGGAGCCTTTCCCCTCCCTGCTTGCACTCTCACACGTTTCTCATTCCTGCCTTGAAAGATGTTGATTTACTGAGGCTTTACTTCAATTTAAGAAATCTCTTGCAGAAAAATCATCAGTGCTGGTGAGAGAAACACCTCAAAGCAGTTCAGGATTAGACAAACACAGATCAAAGTTGATACTTTAGAGGAAGAGGAAGCCTCACCAGGAGCCAAGTGCTGACAGACTGTCAGGGTGGCTGGAACCAAGGGTGGCTGAGGAAAAACATCAAATAATTCTCTCTAGCCTGTGTCTCACTGGTGATTGTGGTTGTTTGTCAAGGCAGGGAACCAGAGCCTTTCCTTGGACTGGGGGCTGTGGCACAGAATTCCAGAGGCTGATTGTGGAAAATTCCTGGTGCTGCTCTGGGAGCTCAGGTTTTATAGCTCATGCACCCCATCCCCTTGCCCATTAGGATGCCCTTTTTCCTTGCCAGACTTTTTCTCTAGATTGGCAAAGGAAGAAACCCTATTTTCCCTTGTCCCTGGGAGAAAACTCAGTGCCATTCCCCATAAGGGGTGCAGGCTGTTCAGTGCATCATGCAGAGTCCTGTACCCATTTCTTGAGAGCAGCCAAGCACGGAAACATTAATTTTAGTTATTAATTTATTTTTATTTTATAAGTAATTTTTAAATTTTGGATCTTTCCATATCAATTTATAATTCATATTTTATAATTAATATTTTATACTCTATTATTTTATTTATTAATGTATTACTTATATTTATTTTAAAACTTTTAAATTATAAATTAAAATTTCTATGTGGACAGTGAATTTAAGAGAGGTCTGAGTGAGTCTTGCAGCTAATATTCCTCTTGAGAGTCGCAGAGAAGGGGGAAAGGAGAGTGAATAGTCTGAACCCTTAGCCAAGCAAGCAGCAGTGCATCTGTGCAAGTGTGTGCTGGCAATACTAATGACAGCACTGCTGGCAGGGCCTGCACGGGCAGCTCAGGGCTGTGGCAGCAGCTCATTAATTTGCTGATCAGCATGCAGCTTTGTGAGAAGCACTGACCCTTCCTCAATCCTGCTTTGACTCTGGCACCCAGCCTGCAGGGGCTGCCCTGCTCCCACAGCCAGGAAGATGCTTTGGGCTGGCAGCAAGAGGAGCTGCGGGTGGGGAAAGCGCTCCGGGGTAAGGCCAGGCCCAGCCGGGGCTGGGGGCATTTCTGGGACTGCCCGCGGTTTGAGAGGATTGTAACAAATGGTTATTTGTAGTAATAATTATTGCTGCATTGCTGCTCTCAGCCAGGGATCACGGCTGCAGAGGAGGTGACAACTGCAGAGCTGCACGGGTGTCACAGCAGAGCTGCACTGGAGTCACTGCAGAGCTGCTCTGGAGTCACTGCAGAGCTTCAGGGGTGTCACAGCAGAGCTGCTCTGGAGTCACTGCAGAGCTGCAGGGATGTCACTGCAGAGCTGCACTGGTGTCACTGCAGAGCTGCACTGGTGTCACTGCAGAGCTGCATTGGTGTCACTGCAGAGCTGCTCTGGAGTCACTGCAGAGCTGCACTGGTGTCACAGCAGAGCTGCATTGGTGTCACTGCAGAGCTGCTCTGGTGTCACTGCAGAGCTGCTCTGGTGTCACTGGTCACTGCAGAGCTGCTCTGGAGTCACTGCAGAGCTGCACTGGTGTCACTGCAGAGCTGCAGGGGTGTCACAGCAGAGCTGCATTGGTGTCACAGCAGAGCTGCATTGGTGTCACAGCAGAGCTGCTCTGGTGTCACTGCAGAGCTGCTCTGGTGTCACTGCAGAGCCCAGCAGGTCTCTGGTGTGCACGGTGCTCCCAGGCCAGTCCTGCTGAGTTCCCCTGGGTGAGATTTCCTTGGGGAGGGTCCCAGGGGGAGCTGCAGAGGTCTGGGGCTGCTCTGCCTGCTGCTCACAGCAGCCCCTGCCCAGGAACAGGAGCAGGAGCCACGGCTCAGGCTCAGTTACAATTTCAAACCACCACGACCTTGATATTAACCAGCACAGCCAAAAAGAGGGAGGACATTTTATCTGTGTCCTGCACATGACTGTTCTTCCTAAGGATGTGCGATTTCAAACCACCATGCTGGGCTTGTTCCACAACCTTGATATTAACCAGCACAGCCAAAAAGAGGGAGGACATTTTATCTGTGTCCTGCACATGACTGTTCTTCCTAAGGATGTGCTCTGTGCCCCCCTTCCCACCTTTCTGTGGGGATAAATCAAGGGCCAAGGATCTGTTCATGCCACACAGGCAAGAGCAAGAGACTGAGGGAGGAGATTCTGCTCATGGAGCCTCTCCAGGCCAGGGCCTGGCATGAAGTCATCTCCCAGAAAAAAAAAACAAAACATGTTTAATTACCTGCATTAATATTCAGCTCCTGAAGTCCTCAGCATTTGTATTTATTGGCTTCTAGAAATGAAACAAGCTTTGCAGAGCATGGCTGCTGACAGCCTGCTCCCCCGAGGCCCTTTCTGAGGGAAGCATTTGCCATTTTGCATACATACATACATTTCAATTGATTACAAAGGGTTGATTGATTAAATTAAATAAGGTGATTAATTGACAGCTGTAGAAATCAGCGAGGGTCAGAGTAAACACATGGAAAAGGCAGGTGGTTCACTTTCAGTTTGTTTACACCTTACATCAGTGGTTCTTTGTCATTTCTCACACTGGGGGTTGGAGCAGGGCACTGATGTGACAGAGCAAAGAACTTTATAGCAGAGGCCACTGAAAAACAAAGCAGGGCCATTGCCAGGAGCCCCAGTGTCTCTTCTGAGGCTTCTCAGATCCACAGAGAGCTCAGATCTCTTCTGGCCTCAGATCCACACCAAACTGGGCAGCTCTGCCTGACATTTTCTGTTTCTCATGACTGTGGAAGCTCAATGGTCAGAGCTGGGAACAATTCTTGCACTGCTCTCTTCCCATCCACATGGAAATCGCAGCCCCACCCTGCAGCACCAGCACTGCTCCCACACACCAAAACCATCTCCTGCCACGTCTCCTTCTCCCTCAGCACCTCCCAGAGCTCTGACCTGCCCTTCATCTGAGCACTGAGCAGGTGAAACTGGTCCTGTGCTCTGGAGTCCTGCGTGCTGGGAATTGGAGACCTTCTGTGCTGGCAGGCTCTGACCCCAAAGAGAACACTGCACTGACCTGAGGCTGTGCAGGAGCTTCCAAAACTGAATTATGGCACCAGGATTGTGGGTGTGGACTCGATTAGAAGTGTGTAATGTCCCAGGGTGGAAAACTTAGAGTTGAAGGGTTTAGAATATAGTAATAGATATAGAGCAAGATGGAGGTTTGGGGGCAGAGGCTGGTCCTTCTTCACCACCTTCTTCTCCTTCTTCTTCACCTTTATTTTCTCCTTCTTCTTCTTCTTCTTCTTCTTCACCTTCTTCACCTTCTTCTTCTCCTTCTTCTTCACCTTCTTCTCCTTCTTCATCTTCTTCTCCATGGGTTTGGGTGGTTTTGTGTAATTGGACAGAAAGGTCTGCGTTGCAGGGCATGGGGTGGTTGGTTATGGGGTTAAAAGTGAAAATAATTTAGGTGCCATTTCTTAATTGGATGGTTTAGCCTTAAAACACCTTGTATAGAAAGGCTGTTAGCCATTTGGTAGCTTGTTAGTAGAATGCTGTAGACTTGTAACACAGATAAGAAATAATAAACACCTGATTGGATATGAAATATTGTCTCAAACGCTTCAACCCCGACCTTGACAGAGGCAGAAAAGAAGCCAAGAACCAGCTCTGTGCTCAAAATCCCTCCTTCCTGTGACTGGCAGCTGCTGTGGGGTCTCTGTGCTTGCCATGTTCCACAAGCAGTGGCTGCCAGGGGTTACAGACAGGGGAGCTGCCCTGCACTCCAGGAGCCCCTGGAAAGAATTGTCTGAGTAGGAACCTCGACCTCTTTGTGCCTGCAGAGCTTTCTTGCTGTTCTTTCCTTCTGAAAGAGAATTGGACGTTTTTAATAGAAATATCAAATGACTGGTGACTAATCAGAGACCTTAAACCCAGAATTAAGTCCTGGGGTAGGCTAGGTGGGAAGGGAAAAGCCCAGCTGGGGAAGCTGAACAGAGCAAACATTTACTGCCAGACACAACTGAGAGGGTGTAGGTAGGGCAGACAGAAATAGGCATGCAAAACATATCTTGAGGGGTTTTAAGGATAAATTCATGGCTTTGCAGTGGTTGTCAGCACTGATACACTCGGCAGAGAGCTGCCTGACTGCAGCTGAAAGCACTCTGTGCTTTCCAGCCCATGGGGCTCCTGCCCTCTGCTCCCAGCTGGCTCCGGCTGCTCCTCCCTCAGAGGTGCCAGGGCTGCTCTTCTGCCACCCTTGGAGTTAATTCTGGCTTCAGCATTAACACTCAGCTCATGGGAACTCATCCTGGCCCAGCACTGGTCACAAACTACCACCCCACTGCCTCTAAGCACCACCGCAACGCCCTGGGATTGGAATTTCCTTAAAACCCACCTGGCAGCACCGGGAGCGGCAGGAGGTTCCTCGTGTGGACATTTAATGAGCTGGAACACTTCTGACAGCAGCTACACAGCTTCTCACACTGATGTTCCTCCTTCAGACAAAGAGCAGGGCCAGACCTGTGCTTGGAGCTGCTGGGGGAGCCCAGGTGAGCTGGGTGCAGGGAGAGACCTGCCCTCAGTTTTATTGTCCTGCATTTCGACCAAGGCACACTGTCAGTGGGTTTTACACTAAAAAACTGCTAAAAAAGGCTGTTCTGCCATGAAGTGAAGAGCAACAAATCACAGGCAAATAATCCTGAGTCCTTGGGCTGTGATTTTTGCTGTCTGACTGCTCCTGCAGGTGCTTTGAGAATCACCAATCACTGATACCCACCTCTGGTGGATGGTGAGTTTTCAGTGCTCAACCCCATCCTCTTGCCACAGTGTCACTACAAAATTATGTTATGAAGATTTTTTTCAGAGGTTTAAAATAATTTTTAGGTATATATTGCTAAAATTATTAAATACTTTCTGATTTTTATGACAAGTGACAGTAGGCATGATAAAACCCTTCTTTTTCTTTTTTTCTTTTTTCCTTTTTTTTTTTTCCATTCCCAAAGGAAAACAAAATAAAGACAGGACCAAGCCAAATATTTTGAGTTTTGCTTGGAATTTCTGGTATATGTGACAAACTTCTTTTTGAGAGAAAATTTAATTGTTCTGTGAACAAACTTTTAGCCTGTTAATTTCTGGATTTTCTTGGACATAACAGCATTCCAGTAACCCAAAATCAAAGCTGAAGCTGTGCCCTCTGAAGGTCACAGTTGGCAAAAATACAAGCACAGGCATCACTCTGAGAGGGGTGAGACCTTGGGGTCCTGGTAATGGATTTGGGGGCTGCTGGAAAGACTTTTCATCACTAATAACTCATCACTAATAACTCACCACGGTGACAGCATTCCAGTAACCCAAATCAAAGCTGAAGCTGTGACCTCTGAAGGTCAAACCACAAACCAGGCTCAGGCATCACTCTGAGAGGGGTGAGACCTTGGGGTCCTGGTAATGGATTTGGGGGCTGCTGGAAAGACTTTTCATCACTAATAACTCATCACTAATAACTCACCACGGTGGCTGCAGTGGAAGCCAGACCAGCAACATTTGGTTTTCCAAGGCTCACAGACTCAGTGGTGTCACCCAGCTCTGTGATTCTGTGATTTTATGCATGAATCCAGAGGTACAGGGGCACCTGCCATGACTAAAAAATATATCATTACTAAAAAATAATTATTAAATTATAGAGTTTGGAAATTGCAAGGTCAAATCAGAACAAAAATTGTGAGGCTGATAGTTTGGGAGCAAGTGATCTCACTTCATTCCTGGAAGGACAGAAGTCTAAACAGTCTGGAAGTGGATATAAACGTTACAAAATACACTGAAGAAAGATGCATTCTAATACTGGAGGAATAACATGACTAAAAGTTTCAGATCTGCAATAAAGAACTGCATGGGTGAAGTAAGGTGGATGACTTACATTTGGTTATGTGAGTATATTTGTATAAGTATATATATAAATAGATTATTATATATAATATAATTATTATATATTAATAAATATATTAATATAAAATATATATGTATATATACACACACATATCAAACATTCAGTTCTAACTCCTGTTGCTGCAGTTGCAGAAGAAATGAACTCTTAGCTGCTTTTGATTTTTTTCAATTTGATCACCCATTCTCCCTCCTTTTCCCTTGGGTCTCCTGCTTGTTAATCTTACAGGTCATGGAGCTTTATTAAAATAACACACCAGGAAGACATTGTTAATTATTAATAAAGGCTTTATAGATTTCTTTTCAATAATTTAAACTCATTATGGTCAAGGCTATTACATTAAACACCAGATCAGTTAGTACAGATGGGATTGCTGACAGGGAATTGTCACTGTAATGTTATCCTGACTTGGAAAGTGTCCATTAATTAACACTTAAAGCCCAAGTTGGAGTCATAAAGGGTTTTTTGTTGCCATCTCACACATAGTGATTTGTGGGAATCAGAAAAACAGAAACTTCCACTGGAGGATTTGATCTGCAGCCTTGGAAGAAGCTTGGATGGATTGATGTAAAAATACAACACACATTTAAAGCAGAAAAATCATAAACTTTTATTTCTGTAGTTGTAGGTGAGAATGTGCCTTAAGTAAGTGAGAAACTAAACTGATAAGTTGGTGAAGGGTTATATAAAATAAAAAGGGTGTGGTTGTATAAAATAAACTGAGAGTTTAGAAGTTATAATAAAAGCCAATGTGTGCATGTGAGTTAGAGGCTGATTGGTAGAAGCTCATTTGGTAAAAATATCCACAGTGCAGCAGAAGTGAGTAAAGGTGAAGGGTTAGAAAAGCAAAATAAATCCTGTGGCAACTGTCCATTGGGTTAGAAAGTTCTGTGTTGTCTGCTCCCCATCCATGGGGAATGCTTTCTTTGGCAGGACACCTGCACTGGCACTGCTGCTCATTAATTTTTCTGCTGGCACTAATTAGGGGCCTCAAGTCCTCCCCGCTCGCTGTGTGTCTCATGTGTCAGTTCCATTTCTTCCATCTGCTTGTTTTTGTTTCTCTTTTCCTGTGCTGACTCATCTGCCCGAGCCAGGCAGCTCCTTGGCTGTGCCCTGCAGCAGCAGCTCCCAGAATTCACAGAACTCACAGAATTCACAGAATTCACAGAATTCACAGAATTCACAGAATTCACAGAATTCACAGAATTCACAGAATTCCAGAATTACTGGGTTGGAAGAGACCTTCAAGATCATCAAATCCAACCCATTCCCCGACACCTCAACAAACCCTGGCACCCAGTGCCAACCCAGCCTTGGTTAAACACCTCAGGGCCGTGCCCACCTCCCTGGCAGCACATTCCAGTGCCCAGTCCCTCTTGCTGTGGAGGATTCTTTCCTGATGTCCAGCCTGAGCTGCCCCTGGCCCTGTGTGGCTCCTCCATCCCCTGCCAGTGGGTCCAAGGCTTGCCCCATGCCAGGGCAGGCACAGAGGGGAGCAGGGATTGCCCCCCATGTGAGCCACAGGCAGCTCTCTCCAGCCCCAGCACTCCCAGCTGACACCAGCAGCTGGTTTGGGTCATTTTTGGGCTATTTCAGTCATTTTTTTGGGCAGCCTGCTCCCCTCCCCTGGTTATGCAGCAGCTCAGGGCATCCATTCTCCCAGGAAAACTCCATCCCCAGCTGAGGGAGGAGGAGGTGGGAAACCTCAGGGGGAGGTTTCCCACTTGCCAGCAGGACGGTTCCTGTCCCCTCCAGGGGGCTGGAGCCCCCCACACCCAGAGGAGGTGTCCTGGGTGCCCTCCCTGCCCCAGCAGGCACAGCAGGGCCTGGGGCTGGGCCCACGAGCCCCCTCCATGGGGTCAGAGGCCACCATCCCACACCCTGGGGTCCAGCAGGAGCCCTGAATGACATTTTTGGGTTTCTTGGTGCTTTTGAACAGAACTCTGATGCTTGGGAGTGAGGGCCATGGCCACATCCCCCATACATCTTCTGCTACCTTTTTTTATCCCAAATTACCAGCCATCAACTTCAGCAGGAGCTTTGGAGCTGTTCCCATGCTGACAATCCCAAAACTTCCACTGACTACTTTTCTATCTACTCCTATTTATATATTTTTCATAAATATAGATATATGACTATATATATTGTATATCTGTTTATATATATACAATAGATATATTCTGGATATGTATATATACATATATAGAAATATATATATATACTCTGTGTGTGTTTTATATATAGTGTGTGTGTATGTGTATATCTATATCTCTATATATATATGTATATATATAGATATATAGATATATATATGCACACACAAAAGACTCACTCTGTGTGTGTTTTATATATATATAGTGTGTGTGTATGTGTATATCTGTATACATATATATATAGATATATATATGCACACACAAAAGACTCCCAAACTTCTCCCAGCAGACTCTGTTTTGGTTTGGAGGAGAAGGAACCCAACAATGGGTTCATTTGCTCTGTCCTGTGGCTCTCCTTTTCTCCTTCAGACTTTTTTCTTTTTTTTTTTTTGCCTTTTCTGTTCTTCTTTTGATTTTGCTTCCTGTTTTGTCTTGTTTATTCCTCTGTAGAGAAGGAGAGTGAGGGAGAGGAGCTCCTTTGAAAAGTCTGGTTAAATGAGCTACTGTGGGAGTCCAAACACCCTTTATTAGACAAGAAAGCTGGTGGAGAAGCCAGTGCCAGAATATTAAGCTGCTTGCAGAATTGTGGCTGCAGAGAGCAGCCTTGGAGTCCTCTGAGGAGGGGCAGAGAAGGGACAGGGACACTCATTTGCCCAGAATTCAATCCCACTCTGAGCCACAGGCCCAACCTTCAAAGAAGGCTCCCAGCAGTCCATGTCTGGGCTGTGCACGAGGGTGACAGTGAATGCTTTGGGTCCAGCTCAGCTGGGGCAGCATTTGCATTTTGGCTTTCATTAGCTTCTCATGAGCCGCACATTTCTGTGTCCAATCCTCCTCTGGACATCTGCATCTGAGTCTGGTCCTGCTCACTCTGGCAGAATGCACATTTTTTGGCTGATACCTTTTTCTTTTTTCCATCTTTTTTCTTTTGGCTGTTCTAGAAGCATCTGGGCACAAATTACTTTCACTCCAACATCATTATTTTCATACCACAGGCCAGCTAAAGCTGTGCTGAGGGGGGTGCAAGGTGGGTAGAAATGACACTTCCTCCAGCACAGAAAATAAATTAATGAAACCAGAACAAGAAGTTTTGAAGAAAGATCCCATCCTTTTTGTGCAACCCCAAGCAGCAGCTGCTTGTCTGGCACTGATGTGCTGTGCCAGCTCTGCAGGGGTGGTGGCAGCCCTCAGGGAGGGGGTGCTGCCCTGCACAGCCCCTCAGGATGGATCCTGGAACTAAGATTCGCTTACAGGGTGAGGTAAGAAGTTAAGGTAGAGCCAGCACAAGTTTAAACTGATCAGAGACCCAGGAACTGCTTTTGTAGGGACTGCCACATTAAATTCAAACTACTTTTTGTAAGGACTTCTACATTAAATTCAAACTGCTTTTGTAGGGACTGCCACATTAAATTCAAACTACTTTTTGTAGGGACTGCTATATTAAATTCAAAATGCTTTTGTAGGGACTGCTACATTAAATTCAAACTGCTTTTGTAGGGACTGCCACATTAAATTCAGAAGCCTCAAAGATGCCAGAGCACAGTAAAAGGGAATGCAGTTGCTGTGTGCATGAGGAAGGCCCAGTGGCTGTGTGACATGGGGATGGTGAGAACACCTGCACACGGGCTCTGAGGAGTGGGCAGTGACTCCTGTGTGCCTCTGGCTGCTAGGTCCAAGCTGGGATCTGGTTCTGTCCAACAAAGTTTGCAAAGGCTCTGGGGAGCCTAGAGAGTGCAAAAAAAGCACCAAGATGCTGAGGGCTGCTCTCCACACACTGCCTTGCTCAGTTCTTCCTCCTCCCAGACTGCAGATGGGTGTTTTCATGCTCCTGCAGCCTGTTCACAGCACAAGTGTCCAGTCACTGATGGAGCTTTTCTTGTGCTGGTAAATCAGCAGCTCCAGTCCCCCAAAATGCCTTCGCTGTGCAGCTGCAGCCTAAGACCTGGGTGTGAGAGCAGACACAAAATATTGAGTCAAAAGCTATTGCTGTAGTGAGGACAGAGCTCCTGGCAGCCCAGGCTGCTCAATCAGGCAGAGACAACCTGCAAATGCTGCACAACATCTCAGGAGTCAGGACGGAGGGAGAGGCTGTTCAAAGCAGGTGTTTCAGCTCCAAAATGAATACACGCAGATAAATCCTCTGGGTTTTTCACTGAAGGGGGTGCACAAGTGTATTTCAAGAGCTAGAGAGAGACATCAGGACACAAAGGTAAGTTGGGCAGTAAGAGCTTTTGAGAGGATGCGTGGTTTGAGTTAAAAATGAACACAGCTGAGCACCACAGATTTTCCAATCATGTTTATTTTTCCTGTAGCCCACAGACACAGTTGGATCTGGCAACAGAGCAGATTCTATTTTTCCATAAAGTGTCCATGTGACATGAAGCCCAGGCTAATACTGTCATCAAAGGCATTCAGAGGGGGCAGCAGCAGAAGCAATGGGAGATGCTGGGAGGAGGCCAGACAGCAAGGCACAAGGGCAGGAGCACCTCCTCTCCCACTGCCACAGCAGAGACAGGGTGCAGATATGCATAAAGGCATTTTTCCCACCGATACCAGACAAACACAGCACCATGCAACACAATCTGCAGCTGGAAGTGGGTGGGGAGCAGGATATGGATTGTTATTGCAGTTGTTGTTGGGAGCTGTGTGTGCAGGACAGGGGGAGAGCCCAGGGAGTGCCCAGGTGTCAGCAAAGCTCCCCAGGGGCATTTGCTTGCTGAAGGGAACCACCATTCTCAGGATGCATCTAGTGGGACACACCTCTCCCTTGGAGCCAGATCCACTCAGCTGCGTTTCAAATGCAGTTTGAGCATCTGAAATGCTGTGGGAAGAGACATCTGCCTAGTTCCTTTGCAGGAGGTGGACTGCTGTGGTGTCTCATCAGGTTAAGGTTCCTTCCCAGCCTCCCTCCCTCCCAGCTCTGGCCCAGACCTGCACTTTCCTTGGCACTTGCTGTCCAACCTGGCCGAGGGCAGCATCACCTCAAACATCATTTCTCTGAAGGAAGATTGGAAGAATACCTTCTCCTGATCACACTCTGCTGCTCACAATCCCCCTCCTCCCTCCAGCCCAGGTCCCACACAGCCCCCAGCCCACGCTGTGTGTGCTGTGCAGCTGCACAGGGGCAGGGCCTGGGCTGTGGGCACAGGAGGGTGGCACACACACACACACGGCATCGCTCCCTTTGACTTTGTTTCACCCAGTCACAGACCTTCCAGCACCCGAATACTCCTCTGCCAAGTGGTTCCTTCATCCCAAGCAATCTGCACAGCAGCAGCCAGCCCAGAATTCTCCACAGTGCAGGGCAACTCGTGCAGTCCTGCTTGCAGCTGGCACCTTTGCTCAGCCCTAGAGACTGAGAAAAAGGCTTTGGAAAGGCAGGCTAGCTCCTGCAGCCAGCACCATGCCCTTGTCTCAGCCAGTTACTGTACAAATGGACAACACACACACGTTATTTACAGCCCATCTTTCACATGATGGAGCAGCTCTTGGCCCGGTCTTTCCTGATCTCTGTGTCGCCCAGGAAGTCTGTCCTGCCGGGCATCTGTGACGCCCGCTTCAGTCCCCGTTTGGAGTTGCTGCGTTTCAGGTTCTTGTGCACCCTGTTGACCGAGGCCAGCGTGGTCACGTGGAACACGTCCCGCACGCTGTTCTCCGACACCTTGGAGGAGCACTCGGCGTAGGCCACCGCGCCGATCTGCCGCGCCAGCGCGCTGCCCTGCAGCCAGAGAGAGCAGCGGGGAGGCGTCAGGGCTTGCCCCAGTTCCCTGGGTGTCCCCCTGAAATGACCTTTCCCAGGTGGGCTGGCAGTCACCTCTCCTTTTCCCAGCTCCACAGGTGCTGCTATTTGGTCAGCAGCCGAGGCCAGGCAGACCAAGGCAGTCCCGTCTGAAATACTGGCAACTCCAGTAGGGAGGGGAGCAGGGTCAGGGCACCTCGCTCCCACCTCATGTGGGAAATGCGTGTTTTGTGGTTGGCTTTTTGCAAATATTAAAATGAATATTGTATGTGCTATCAGTTAGGATTCAGAGGAAGAAGTTGACACTGACCAGACAGAATCCTTTGTCTGAATAGAATTTATGCATCATGTATGAGGTGTATGAATATGAAACAGGCTATTGCTTTTAAGAGTTAATTCTCTGTTAACCTGTGTCCTTTTTCAGGCTTATTTTGCCCAGAAAGAGGTACCTGGACTGTCTGTAACTCTGTTTTTATTGTCTCATATTGTCCTAAATCCGAATGGTCCAAATGTTTATTACTCGATTACTATTGTTATAACCATTTTATTAAACTTTTAAAATTCTAAAAACAAGTGATTGGTGTTTTTCACAAAGCAGCCTGCCACCCAGCCAGCAGCCCTGGCAGTGGCACCTTGGGGACACAGCAGTTCCCCAGCAGGGCAAGGCTCTGTGAGAGCTCCAGAGGTGAGGGCAGCCTCCTGAGCAGTGCTGCCAACCTCTGGGCCTGGGGTATTGCAGAATGTAGGGTGACTCTAACATCTGGGAATGATTGATATATTGATTTAGAAAGTTGAACAATTGCCTTATTAAAACTATACTATATTATTATACCATACTATGTTAAAGAGACACTATACTAAAAGAGTACTAAAGAAAACATCCTGAGACAGCCAGGGCATAAATTTGACTCAACTGGTTAAGGAAACAAAATAATCCTCAGCAGAATCTAACTGACAAATCACTGTAGGTAAACAATCTCCATAACACATTCCACATGTGCAAAAATAACAGGAGCAGCAGGGAGAGATAAGAATTGTTTTCTCTTCTTCTCTCTGTGCTTCTCTAGGAAAAACCCAGGGAGAGAAAATTATGTCTGTCTCTGTTCAGAGAGTGTGAATGCCACTCTGGGGTACTGGCACTTTGTCATTCACACAGTGCCCCCCCTGCAGCTGAGAGCCCTGGGCAACCCCCCTCACCTGGACAGTCACCTGCTCTGCACAGCACAGAGCCAGCCCAGTGCCTGCACCAGTCTGGGTCTGTCACCAGCCTGGGGACACTGCTGGCTCCTCTGGAGGCCACTGGCAGCAGCCCCTCAGCCCCCAGCTGTGCTTTCTTCCCCCCTGCAGTTTTGGCCCAACACAGAACCCAAGCAGGAGTCACTGGGAGCAGAAAGAGCTGCACTGAGCTGGAGATGCAGAAGGACAACACCCCCCTTTAGCCAGTCCAGCCTGTCAAACCAGGATCACTGGGAGCAGAAAGAGCTGGAGATGCAGAAGGACAACACCCCCCTTTAGCCAGTCCAGCCTGTCAAACCAGGCACTTCCACCTGCTTTGAGGAATGACTTTTGTGGCTACTCAGCAGAGCACCAGGAATAGGTCAGGGTCTTCCAGAGCTGGGGACAAGAGTGGTGGAAACACGAGCAGCTCTGAGTCCCTGAGCCATGACCAAACCAGCTGCAGTTGAATAATTTTGCAAAGCAGAGAAATCTTACTGAAGAAATTGCTATCAGTTATTATGAGAGCAGGTAATTCTCATTGTTTGCTAGTTTTTTTGTTTAGATGTGTAAATGCTATGTTCTGTTCACTCCATAATGGGTTCTTAAATACTTCTGCAGTAACTATTACAAACAACTTTTACTTTTGGGAAAAAATCACACTTTCAGGAATGTAATTACAAGAATTATTGGGAAATGTTGTAATTTCTATAATTGCAGCTGCAAGGCCTGGGGGCAGTGGTGACAGAGCACAGCCCTCCCCTCCCTGGGCACTGGGCAAACCCACCTGCTCGTGTGTCACGGGGATGAGGCGCTGCTTGGAGAGCTCCCGCAGGGTGTTCAGGTCTGTCCTCATGTCCAGCTTGCAGCCCACCAGCACGATCTTGGCGTTGGGGCAGAACTCCTGAGTCTCCCCTTGCCACTGCAGAGGAAAGGACCGGCTCTGGTGGGTGTGGCTTTCCCAAGCAGGGTGTCACCACTGGTCAAACACTGATTAGCATTATCAGGGCTCTTTAATGACTGCCAAGGTCAAGGGTGGGCATGGCCAGAGTCCCCTTCATGCTCACCTGTTCCAGGTAATGCCCTGCAAACCTGCCCCATCCAAGTGGTGCCCCCCTGTGCAAGGCCACAGGAGGCCAGCCCTGGCTGTGGAAAAACAGCCACACAGTCTGGTGCTCAGATCTGGGACCCCAAGGGTCAACAGAGCCAGTGGAGAGCTCTTTGCACACTCACACACTATTTATTACTGGGAACCACCTGTTAGAGACATTATGATATTCAGAGCATAGCTGTAGCCAGGGAAATTAAGAATTGAAGCAATGGAAAGAGAAGGCCAGGGCAAACATCCATGTCATTCATATAAATGATTCCTTTCAGAGCTCCCAAAGTGAATGCCTGATGTCAGCTGTGTCTGCAGCAGTAAATAAATCCATCACCTGTGACCTCCCCCGGGGGAGACCTGCACAGCTCCATCAGCATGTCAATGCCCCAGTTACTTATCTAGTGGTGCTGAAGTAGAAAGCAGATAATAAATAGAGATTACCCCCAGCTGAAGTGTCACTTGGAATTAGCAATTTCCTGCTACAATAACTCAAGGTTAAGTTATACCCTGGGCAATTAGAAGCAGAAAGAAAACCAAGCCCAGTGTCCACAACCTAGTGGGGAAGGGAGTGCTAAAAACCACCCAACTGTCATTCAACCAGTATCAGACCAAAGCAACTGCAAAATATGGAAAATCTTATTTTCTATCAGGAGATTGTTTTAGGTATCTCCAGGTATCTGCTTGCCAAGGATGTTGGTTCTCCAGGACTCAGGCACCCCCAGCCCCTGCGTGGGAAAAGGAGTGCTAAAAACACCCAACTGTCATTCAACCAGTATCAGACCAAAGCAACTGCAAAATATGGAAAATCTTATTTTCTATCAGGAGATTGTTTTAGGTATCTCCAGGTATCTGCTTGCCAAGGATGTTGGTTCTCCAGGACTCAGGCACCCCCAGCCCCTGGGCAGCTGCTGGAGGTCACGGTGCTGCAGCCACAGAGCCCCAAATGCCTGCACAACCTCACATGAACAGACCCAGGCCTTTTGGAGCTGGAATTCAAGCACCCTCATTTTGAAGAATTTGAGCTATCTGTTTACACCTGGCAGAGGTCTCTGCAGTGATACAGGGCTCCCTAATTTATAGAGAGAGCTGTGATCCCCTTCCTGCATGACTGACACCTCTGGGAGCCCAAAACCTGTTGTGCTATCAAGACTTGTCAGAAGCAAAGCAGCACTCCACAAAAACTTGTTCTGCATGAAAGGCAGAGCTGCTTGCTTGCACTCCCTCAGATGCCTCTGCCCCTTCAACTGTACATGCTGTACAGCAGCCCAGGCATCAGAGGGGAGGCATTAATAAAGATTTCCTCTGCTGAATTTTTGCCTGAGGCTTGAACAGGAAATGTTATTTTCCTTATTTGCCTGATATCACAAGCTAAAACCCATTTCAGCTTCATGGTGTCTTAGAAATTTTCCTCGCTGCCATAAGGCTGTGAGTCTGCACCAAAGGAAACAAGGCATCAACTCAGAGGCACTTAAGAAATCCCCCAGGATTTAGGGTTTATTTTAAGTTACCATATCAAAAAAACATTGCCTAGCAGCACTCAAAACATCTGTGAGGCTGTACAGGGAAAGCCACACACTGAGCAGGGTGGACTCACATGAAGAGTGTGCAGAGAGACAAATAACTCCCAGCCCCACCTAATTATTGAGAGGTTTGTTTCATTAAGGTGCAAGTGATTCACTTGCATTATTATTCTGCTGACTCCCAAGCTGAGCAGTGAATTCTTTGAGTCCACATGAAACACCCTCCCTCCACCCAGCCTGCTTGGTACCCGGGACCTGCTCTGAAGCCAACACTGAGCCATTGACCAATTTATCTGAAGGGTCTTTGTCCCCTCACCAGGACACTCCTGAGACAAAGACCCACTTCTCAGCCCTCCCAGCAGCTGAGTAAGAGGCACTTGCTTCAGCACAACATTTGGCAAAATGTGGAGAGGCCAAGAGGCCAGGCAGCACAGCATGACATGTTCAGGCTGTGGCCATTCCAGCCCTGGGGCTCTCTGAGGAGAACAGCCATGGGAGCTGCTGCTCTGTGCTGCTTTTCACGCCTTGGTGCCTCAGAGAGTGTCACAAACGAGATGCCAGCCCCCCAGGACAGGATGCAGCTGCCAGATGCTGTCCTGCACAGCAGAACCAAGCAGGGCACAGCCAGGACCAAGGGGTGCAGTCAGGAAGCCACTGACCCTCCCTCCTCTGAGCAGCATTTGGGGCTGCTGGACTTCACCTCAGAGGAAAGCCTTGTGTGGGACCTTCTCCCAGAAGTGCCCCACTGGAGACCAGCCAGGGGTGTTCCACAGCAATCCCCAGCCCTGTGAGCCTCTCTGGGACCTGCCAGCTGCAATATCAGCTCTGCTGAAAGGCACTAAGGTGCAGGTAGGAAACTCCCAGCTGTTCCCACAGAGCATGGCCACTCAGCTGTGCCAGGGCAGGCTCAGGGCCCTGCCTGATCTCCAGGCCAGTGGCATTGTGCCATCTCATCTTATTAATTCACTTCAAATTCAGCACCACAGCTCATCATTTCTGTTGACGAGCTATAGAGAACTGATTGCTGTCTTTTTCACTATGCAGATGCTGAACTGAGGGGAGAGCCAAAAAACTGAGCACTCTGCTTGCTTGGAAACGGGCACAGGGGCCACTTCCCAGCTGCTGCAGGCAATCCATAGCCACTGGTGGTTCTGCTGACAGAGACCTTCCAAGGTCCTGATGGAAAACACAGCAAATGCCCAACATTTCTCTCTGCCCCCACATTTGTAGGTGTGAACACAGACCCCACACACATGCTGCAAGCTGCCACCATCCCCTAGGCTCCTTCCAAACGGAAATATCTCACATTCTGCAGACCAAGCAGAGCACCTGACCGTCCTCCTCTGAGAACAGGAACCCCAGGCAAGGCCAGGGGCCAGAGCTGCGGGCCCTGACAAGAGCCTCAGGGCATGGAGACCCCATGGTGGGGCAGAGCACCCCTCTGGCTGCTGGGCACTCACCTTCTTGAGCACGCTGTCCAGGGTCTCGGGGCGGCTGATGTCAAAGCAGATGAGCACAGCGTCCGAGTCGGGGTAGGCCAAGGGCCGCACGTTGTCGTAATAGGCCGAGCCTGTGGAGAGGAGCGGGGTCAGCAGGTGCCATGCCACTGCTGCTGGGCCAAGGGACAGCCTGGCACCCTCAGCCCTCACCACCAGGCACAGGACATTAACTCCAGTAACTATGGAGACACTGCCTCAAGATGCAGATAGCTCTGTTGAAGACAAAGGACATTAACCCAAGTTTTTGACCAGCGTCCTAGATTGCAAGGCAATATGTATTTTATTTGCCCTCTGTTAGAAGTGTGGCAATTATCTTCTGTTAATTAGGCAGTTTTATCTCCTCCATAACCAATCCTCCCTCTGGGAAGATATCTGTTGTTAACGGGCTAATGAGTGTCCCTGCATGGCTGATAAAAATTCCACCATCCCATTGGGAGATGCTCCACCCAGGGGGAGGAGCCAAGCATTCCTACCTGGATACAATCTGAGATTTTTGGGACACCAGCACAGCCTTTTCACTGGATTCCCAGAGAAAGAGCTGCCTTTCCCATAGGCTCTTCAGAGGAAGACTACACCCTTCTACAGGATCCCTGCTCCAATAGAACCACATCTGCCACTCCAAGAGGGCTGCAGCCACCAATCCAACTGGACTGCTACCAACACCCTGGGTGTCAGGTTGTGTTCTGACTCTGTCAGTGGTTTTTCTTTTTTTCTTTTCCTAATAAATTGCATTTCTGACTTGGAGCCTCTCACTGGTTTTGCTTTCAAACCAGAACAACCAGTGACCACACCCCATAAGGTTCAGCAGAGATGGACTGGCAGAGGGTTTTAGTTCCTTTGTGTAGGCATGGAAGTCAGAGGTTTTGCCCTTGTTTTCTTATATTTACCCCTTGACAGAGTGAAGAGGCAATTTTTGCATCCCTCTCCCTACCCTAGTGAGCCTCTGGCAGGTGCTGCTGGGGATGCTGCTCACGCAGGAGGGCTCAGCACTGCACACGCCTGGCTCACCACTCACGCCTGGATTCCATCACTTGTCATGCCACTGCTGCACCCCTCACAGCAGAAAGGTGTGGCTGAGAGAAGACAGAAAATGCTGCTGCTGGTTTGTATCCTCCCTTGCTGGCTTTATACAGGAAAGCTTGCTCACAGAGGTTGTGAGAATTTGTGACAGGTAAAAATGAATTGCTTTCTTCCTGGATTTGTGCTGGGAAAAGTCAGACAGATTCTTTTTGGTATATAAAAGAAGTGACAGGATTTGGTGAATGAGCTATAAATGGAAGAGGATGATTCTGCATTCCACAGGAACTCTGTGAGCAGGCAAAGAGCCCAGCCTGAATCCTGCAGTGCTTCTACTACACACATACCTTCAATGCAAATTTCAGGCAGTAAAGTCACTGTGCCATAACGTTTTTATTTGCACTGCACTCTGTTGGCGAGTGCAGACATCTCAGCAAACAGTCATGGAACAATCAGCCTCACTGCTACTTAAAAACACTGGTTTGGTTTTATATTGCAAAAACAAACAAATTTCCCGGAGGGATGAGAAGCAGATTTTATTTATGGGAAGAGGAAACAGAGACACCAGAGTCCTTGTTGAATCTGCCTCCTCCAAAAGCAGGATTGCCATCCTAGGCTGAGGAAGCCAGCTCTGCTTCCTGCTGCAGCTCCCTGGGATGTCTGGACCTGGCACTTTCCCACCCCAGGAGAAGGGTGCAGCCCAGGTGTCAGGTGGCTCCTCAAAGTTCAGCACCTGATGAATTATGGATGATGGTGGCTTATGTTTCTGGAAGGAATGGCTTATGTTTCTGGAAATCTGCCTGGGCTGGGCACCAGAGGAGACTGGGCTGATTCTCTGCAGGATCTCCAGCCCCAGGTCCTGTGTGCACAGGGGCTCCCAGCTGAGGTGCCGAGTGGGGAACAATCCCCCAGCACAGCAGGAGCTCTGCAAACATCTGGGGAGCAGAGCCTGCCTCTCCTGCCTCTGCCCAGAGCCCACATGGGGCAGGCTGAGGGCTTTGTGGAGCCTCCCCAAACCCTGCCCAGTGCCAGAGACTGGCCATCCAGCTCAGACCATGGTACCAACAACAGCAGAGCTCCAGGGCTCTGACCAGCCCAGCCCCTGCAGGGGAAGGTGCCCTGGATTTCATGTGCAATTGGATCCCAGCAAAATCTGCTCCAGATGTCCCCAGCTCCTACAGCCAGCCCAGAGGAGCAAAGGCACCTGCACCCCCTGCTCCTCTTGGGGAGAGATGGGGCTCTGTCCCTGCAAAGTCACTGGGAAGAGAAGGGGATGGGATCAGCACAGAAGAAACAGACCCTGACCTCTGCAGAGCCCAGGCCTCTTCCTAGAGGGAAGGTCAAGCTCCCTAATGGACAGGAGCCAGTCCCTGTGGCATTTTGGGCAGCTCTGAGGACAGAGATGCCAGGCAGGCAGGCAGGGTGAGACAGGGTGAGACAGGGTCCTGGGCACAGAGGTTTCTGACCTTGCCTCAAGCTCTCACTGCTGCACCTCACACTGGGCAGAGCCACAGCACTCCCCATGGCACAGCCAGATGAGCCAGCCCTGCCCTGCCCTGGCTGCTTTCACAGGCAGCACCAAGCACAGCAGTGCTGAGCTCCCTTTGAACAGGCTCTTCAGTCTCATCTTTGCCACGGGCTGAGAGCACAGGACAGGACAGGACGGGAGATCCAGGGCTGATCTGCATGCCTGAATGAGCCCGGTCCTTTATCTGAGCCCTGCCCTCTCCCCCATGCACACAGAGCTGTCAGCCTCCAGACAGGGGCCCTGGTGCTGGAGGAAACGTTCCCACGCACATCCTCTCCCTGCAGCTTCTCAGTTTTACATAAACACTTCAGATAAATCTACCCCCTCCCAGCCAAGGAATGCTCCTTTTGTAGGGGCAGCTTTGGCTCATTCAGCACAGACATTGCCACAGCAAACTGTATCATAGCAACCTGCTGCTCCTCAGCAGCCTGCCAGCCCCTCAGCAGAGAGCCCACAGCGCTGCTGCAGCCCCCCACCATCCCCAGGACCCCCACAGGCTCACCCCCGTGCCAGGAACCATGCCAGGAATCCTGCCAGGAATCCTGCTCTCATCACCTGGGACCACAGGAGAGACTGGGAAGGGAAGCACGAGGTAAAAAAAAAAAAAAAAAAAAAAAAAAAACCTTTTTTTTTTTAATAAGAAAAAGGGGCAAAGCACCTCAGCTGGCATTCAGCTCCAGCCAGAAGCAGCAGCTTTTGCCCACCTCAGTGCTGCCCTGTGGGGCAGACGAGCTGCATTGCTCCCAGCCAAGGTAATCCCCAGTTTGCTCTGGAGACATCTCTGCTGAATCAGGAAATTCTGTTTTGCATCTATTACTTTTTCATTGCATATGACAACAAAATAAAAAAAAACCCACCCCCCCAAAACCCCACCTAAACAACCCAAAAAAGCCAGAGCCTTCAACTCCAGCTCTTCAGTTTTATGGATTATGAGCACTTGACACCTTACAGATCCTCCAGCAAGGCACTCCACAGCCTGGCAATTCCAAACACACACGAGGAGCCCAAGGCTGGTGTGTCTGCAGACTCAGCCTTCCTTTGCTGCATGAGTCATTCTCCCACTTGGCACCCAGGTCTGCAAGAAACAGGACCTAAATGCATCTGTTCATGATTAAAGAGAAAACTGGAGCAAGCCTACAACCAGCTTAAAAATAAAATTCACATTGTTGTCTGCAATTCAGGGGTGGATTCAAGCATGAGTAGCTCCTCTTTGCCCTTGGCTGGTAGATCCTGGAGTGCCTGGCACTGCAGCTCAGAGATGCTACTCTTGGGCAGGGGACTGAAATATGCTGTTTCATCTCTACCAACATGGTGCTAATCTTCATTTGTTCCTTATTAGCTGTTCTAGAGATGATGAGCCTCCTCACACAGGCACCCTCCACCAAAAACAGGGAAAGCCAGAGTGCTTGCAGAGCCATGATCTGCTCTCCAAGGGGCTCCCACAGCCCAGCTCTGGCTAAAACAGAGATGAGCACTGCCAAGACCTCAATTTCTCAGCAGCACACTTGGGGGCTCACTGTAAGCTCTCCCCAAAGAGGCAGCAATGCTGAGGCACATGCTGCTCTCTGCAGGGACTGCCAAGAGCAGCCTTCATGGAATGAAACTCAAATTCATCCCAGCTTTCTAGAGGGCTACACTGACAAAACAAAGAGTTTTGGGTCACCTACCCACACAGAGGTGCCAGATGAGCACCAGCCCTTAGAGATGACAGAGGGTGTCCACTCTGCCAGACAGATCCCAGCCAAGCTCTGGGTAAGAGGGCAAAGCTGCCAAAGCAGGAGCAAATCAACAGCCCCAGGACTTCCACAACCCTCTGTCCTGGCTGAACTTTGGCATTTGTCTTGCTTGTGCAGCACCACTGCAAACCCCTGAAGTATAGGAAAGGAGGAAACTGCTCTGTGATATAGAATAAACACTCCTCTGGGAAGTGCACGACTGAAAAAAAAACAGCTCATCAGTTTGGACAATTAACCTCTGCTCCTAATTCTTACAATGCACGTACAAAAATTAGTGAATTAGTAAAGAGCCCAGCTGGCACACCTTGAGGATGAAGGGAATGGTATTTGCATAGGCTGAGGTGGCATTTCTGGGCCCTTCTCCAGATCTTATTACTGGAAGCCTGCCCCTCAGGAGGAGGCTGTTCTGCTGGATTTACCAGTGGAGGAATCCCCAGCTCAGGCAGGAACTGAGCTCTTCTGCCTCCTCCCAGTCCTGTGTCCTGCCTCACACATGCCTGTGGTTCAGAGAAGCTTGCTCAGATGCAAACCTCCCTCCAGCAGCTGTGAGGAGCCCCTGAAAGCTCCTGGGGGAGCACCACAGGGTGTCTGGCATGGCAGGACTGGGTGTGCAGATGCAGCTGAGGAGCCCTCACAGCTTTTTCATGCCTGCAGCAGCTGACCAGGGAGACAAATGGGGGTCACAGGTCCCTTCCTGGCACTCTTGCCATGTCACAAGGGCAGCTGGCATCGCCACAACCTGCCTGTCATCCTTTCTGCAGGGTACAACAGGGACCTAGAGTAGCAACAGCTTCCTGCAGCACAGCCAGCACACACTCTGCCCTCAGGGAACAGGGCTGAGGGCTGAATGAACACAATTCTCGTGGTGCAGTGCTGCACATTTCAGGTTTACTGTTCACAGGCATTAGATCCCTCCCCAAGCACTTGGCTGCCAGATAAGGTTTCTTCCCACAGGGAAGGCTGTGCCTGTACACTTGCAAAGTTTAATGAAGTGGAGATTTTATCTTCAGAATCTGGGGCAAGAGGAGCAGGGAGAGCAGAGCATAGGAAAGAGCAGATCACCTCTGGGCTGTGGGAAAGGGGTCTGCACCTGAGCTGGGAACAAACCCACCCCCAGAACATCCTTCTTTGTCCACGAGGCCACAGCAGCCAGCAGGGTCAGCTAGTTGTCACTAAAGGAAATGTTCCTCAGCACCCCCACAACTCCCAGGACATCTCATGGCCCCTCAGAGTTTTGAGCTTCTCAGATCTGGAGGGGACAACGGATGGATGATGCCACAGGGATCATCAGAGCAGAACCAACCTCCATCCCTGAGCCACACAGCACTGCAGCATGCCCTCCACACTGTGCCCAGAGAGGGGATCCTCCTGGGCACTGCTCTGCCCTGTCTTCTCAAGGTCCATCCTCCACCCACTTCAGTATCAGCATTTCTGCTGCAACCCTTTAAAGTTCTGTCTGACTGGTTACTGACCTGCGTGAGAATGTGACCCAGCTGCACGTATTTTTAGGATTAACTACATATTTGTGCTGAGGCACAACACAGGCATGCTGGTTTTAGGCTCTCAGTCTGAACAGGAAGCATGGGAGGAGCTCTTTTGGTATGGAAAGGGCAGCTCCACATTTTCTGTCTGTCTCAGAGCGCATTGAAGTCTTTCTGAGGCAGAACTTGTTCTTACACTTGGGAAGAGGCAGCCATGGCAATCCTGGAGCTGCACACTGGGAATCCAGGCACAGACAGCCCCAGCATCCATGGAGATTGCTAAACTCAGCCCCTTTCAGCTCTCTAATCTCATCAACATTCCTCAGTAGTTCCCTTAAAAGAAGGATCTGTTATCACAGCCTGTGGGTTCCCACACAGGCCATTCCAAGGCAGACTGTTTGCTGAGCACAGGCAAAGAGGAAGGCGGAGGGGGATTTGCAATTCACAGTGTTATTCTTGTCTTGAAAGCACATCTGCTGAAGAGACAGTGGCTGTGGAGGGCTGGCAGGATTCTTACAGGCAGGCACACAGCTCCTCTGCTCTGAGCTGAGCAGGGCACTGCTGAACCTGTGAGCACTGACCTTTGCAACACTGCAGGTTGCAGCAGGCACTGTGACTCTCCACCATCCTGATGCTCCACGAAGGCCAGTCCCCTCCAGCAGCTTTCCAAGGCAGCAGTGACCTTGTGCAAGGCACAGTGCCAGGCTGGGTCTCCCACTGAGCCCTGGCAAAGATGTTCCTACCAGAAGCAGGCAGCTCCACTCTGCAGCTCAGTCTGCATCAGCAAAAGATGCATCAAGCAGCTCAGTGGCCTCAGGTCACTCCCTGCCTGCACTGTGAGGCCACAGGCACAGCAGGCACAGCTCCCAGCATGGGGGGTGAGCCAAAAGCAAAGAACTCAGCCCAGGCTGCAAGGCACAGCGTAGGTTCCTCACCATTGTTACTGAAAACAGAAGAAAAAGTCCACTTAGACACAGGGTAAAGCCAGGGAGCTGCCAGCATCAGTGCTGCCAACCCGGGCAGCAGCATGGCTTGAGCTCCTCTCTCCCCCTGATGGCACCCAGTGCCAGGGAAGCTCTGCAGAGCAGGCAGGGCATTGTGCCAGTCCAGCGTGGGCAGTGGGTGCACTGGCAATGCCAGGTCATGGTGGGAAACACTCCA
The DNA here is from genome assembly GCF_014805655.1 of Passer montanus. NCBI lineage: Eukaryota > Metazoa > Chordata > Aves > Passeriformes > Passeridae > Passer > Passer montanus. Next base: position 313,892 of record NW_024358389.1, read on the forward strand.
AGCACAAGTCCCTGGCAGCAGGGCAGCCTTGCTCCCTGACAGCAGGGCAGCAGGTCAGCCTTGGTCCCTGGCAGCAGGGCAGCCCTGGGCAGCAGGGCAGCCCTGGTCCCTGGCAGCAGGGCAGCCCTGGTCCCTGGGCAGCAGGGCAGCCCTTGGCAGCAGAGCAGCCCTGGTCCCTGGCAGCAGGGCAGCCCTGGGCAGCAGGGCAGCCTGCTCACTGAAGGCTCTCTCTGCCACAGACCTGCTGAGCACCTCAATGGTTCCACTTCCAGACCCGGGGACACTCCCTGATGCCACGGGGAAAGCAGTATTATTACCTTGCTGAGGAGAAGCTCCCTGCCCCTGCACGCCTGGGGGTAACAATGCTCCCTCCCAGACCTGAATCACTCAAACGAAACTCGAAACTCGCCCACTCCTTGCAGAGCATCGCTAATGATCACCAGCCTCGCACCCTCCTCCACCTGCCCGAGGAACAAAGCTCCTCCTGGCGGGTCCGGGGCTCAGGCACTCCGGCTCTGGGAGCACCCAGCCCTTTGGGAACAGCACTCCCAAGCCACCAGACATCCCACTGAACAGGAGTTTCCTCCACCACAAGATCCCAGCCCTGTGCAGAGGAGTTGTTTCTGTGCTGAGAGTGCTCAGCCAACAGGCAGCCAAAAGAATTTGCCAGAAGGGGAACAGGAAGAGAAGCACAGCATGGTGCCCTCCATAAGGCTCACGAGCAGAGGTGCCAGGGCATGGCCACTCCCTGGAGCTGCCACCATCCCTGCCCCACGCAGGCTCTGCACCCTTCCCTCACAGGCAAGGGTGTCAAACTGCTTTTCAATGGAGGCTTTAGCAAACAGCATGTAGCACTTGGGGACAGCAGGCATGGGACATTCCTGCCATGCTGTGACATGGCACCTGAAGCAATTTTACTCCCAGTTTTACTCCCATGTCTGTCCCAAGCTGGGACACAAATGGAAACAAACATAAAACTCAACCAGCAGCTGCAGATGTTGGACAAGGGGATTTTCTCCCTGGTACATTCCCAGATCTAAATCTCATTTGAGTCCCAGCATCTGCCCTGTCAGAGCACCACAGATTTCACCCTGCAAAGAATTCTCACTGCTGGAAACACTCCAGAGTCACCCTCCAGCCCCAGAAAACAATGGGCAAAGAGTTAAAAGACATTTAAAGAAAATCATAGGTCCCAATACAATTTGGGAGCCATTCAATTCTCCATCACTCCCATCCATTCTGTGTCAATATTCCTCTAATGAGAGCTCCTGCCTGCCAGCTGCCAATGTCACAGCCTGTGTTTGCCATTTAGGAGAGGTCAATTCAGCTCAAAAGGCTGCATTTTCCAACAGGACGACAGGACACAGGGAGCAAACAACACCCTGGGCTGTACAGGGCTTACCAGTGGGATGGCTGAGTGGCCAGGTAGACTGCAGCCACTCTCAGTCATCATAAAGGGAGTTTTCCAGGCCAGACTGCACTTTCCCCATCACTCACTGCTGAGAGATGCTCAGCTCACTCTGTGCAGCTTCCAGAGTCTCCAACTGCTTCCTCAACTAAGTATGTGGCACAGGAATTTAATTAAAAAGTAAAAAAAAAAAAAAAATCCACCTCCTCTCTCCAGGTCTCTGCTGATTTCCCAGGGAGTTTCAGTTCCAATCACTTATCTAAGAGAAGGAGAGCATTTAAAATAGAAAGTGCTCCCCTCCTCATGTCAGGATCACCCTTTCTCAACACCTCCTTTTTCACTCTTGCTGGGATGGAATTTATCCTGAACAATAAACCCCTATATGAAAAGCAGCTTAAAAGAAAGAGTAGGTAGCCCAGAGAGAAGGGGAAGTGCCCCCCAATGCCTCTCATTCCCCTTGGGGTGGGCAATGAGCTACTCCTGATCCCTTCAGCTCAGCTGGTTCAATTCACTGTTGTGCAAAACTTTTTGCACCAAAACTGCCATTTATAAGGGCCTCTGCAGGCTAGTGGAAACTCAATAGAGGTGTGCAGTCTACAGCTAAAAATTTCATTTTGATTACCAGAGAAAACTGCTGTCTAGTGCTTGGCAGGACTGTTTATTAAGAACTAGCTCCTGTGTATTTCAAATCAAAGGGAATTTATCTGGAAAACTACCTGATGAACTCTATCTACAGCAAAGCTGTTAAAGTCTGACATTTTTCACAGGAAAAAAGAGAAAGAATCAAAGTCCATTTGTTTTTGGCTGCAGAGACAAATATTGGAAAAACATCTTTTGTCGCAAGGGGAAAAATGAACGTGTGACAGCATCAGATGCAGGTGCCAGATACACACTTTAAGGACTTTTTATCATGTCCTTTTCTTTAAACATTTGTACGACCAAAGCACATCATTCTGGAGGATTCCTAAAAAGCAAACAATGCTTCAAACGTGCTTCTACACCCTGCAAAGATGAAGTTTTTTATATCAAACACAGATACTCAAGAGCAAAGCCATTCAGAGCCCAGCAAAGATAACCCACCACATCCCCCTCCAAGGCTGCAGAAGCCCAGGTTTGGACTCCCCCAGCCATGGGGGTGAGCAAGCTGTGGGTGAACACTCATGTGCTTCAAGGAGCCCTCTGCAGCCTGGACCAGCCAGGATGGTTTCCCTGTGGCCACGTCTGAGAGTCTCCAAACAAACACACACCAGCCCAGCAGCAACCACCCTGCAAGGGCTTGCATGTAACCAGCACTCTGTGCTTCAAGCACAGCTCCTGGTCAAATGCCAAGAGCCAAATTTTCATCCCCAGCCCCATCCCCTGCCCCAGGAGCCAGTGTCCTCACAGCTCACATCACAGCACACAGCTTGCCAGCAAAGCTGAATCTAATTCCCTTTTTGTCTCAGGGAATAAAAATCAGCAAAGCAAGGTCTCCTGGTCAGGAAGCTACTCCAGAAGACTCAAATATATTTTACATGTTTGGGCTAGTCCAAGACTCAGTAAAGCCACTACTCTAGCTAGAGCTATGCTGATGCTATAGCTGTCATTTAATGAATGCAAAATTACAGCAAGGAATCTGAATGAACAACAGGAAAAGAAAGTCCTGGGTCATGTTTTCATTTACTACTGCTCTTGGACACTGAGAACACTTCATTTATCATCAGGATTCCAGAAATTAAGAGAATATGGGGAAAGAGCACCAGCAAGCACACGATGTATATTCATCAGCAGAGCTCAGCATGCAGCTGCACTGCCTGTACAAAAGGATCCGAAGGTAAATTAGAGAGTGCATGTGAACTTTGTGGGATGCCAATATTTCCATTAGCTCTCCTCTCACAACTCATGCCTCCACCGAGCAGGCACAAACTTTGGGACGGGTCCCGGCGGGCTGGGACAGCCGTGCCCGGCGCTTTGAGCACAACCACAACCCAGGGACACAAAGAGGCGAAGCCAAACCAAGCCAAAAAGACGCCAGAGAACCCCAGAGGCTCTGTGGCAGCGCCAGAGCATCCTTCCCGAGGCGAGGGCTCCCTCCTCCAGCAGCACTCTCCCTCCTCCCCGCTGCAGCCGCAGCCGGTTCTCCTGCTGCAGGGCTCGGAGCCGCTGCCCCTGCCCCGGCACGGCGGCTCCGGGAACGGGGAACCGATCGGTGGGAACGGGGAAGGACGAGACCGGCCCCGCCGCCCCCCGGCCCACCTGAGGTGTCCCACATGTTGAGCTCCGTGCGCTGCTTGTCGATCTCGAAGCTGGCCGTGTAGTTCTCGAAGACGGTGGGCACGTAGCTCTGGGGGACGGAGGGGAGAGCACAGGTGAGCTGAGGTGAGCTGAGGGGACGCGGGGCGCAGAGCCCGGCCCGCCCTCCCGCAGCCCTCCCGCACCTCGGGGTAGCAGTCCTTGGCGAAGACGTGCAGCAGCGCCGTCTTGCCGCACTGCGTGTCCCCCACCACCACGATCTTGCAGCGAGCCAGGTGCCCCTCCATGGTGCGGGGCCGCCGCGCCCGCTCCGCCGCTTTACCGGGCCGGCCCCGGCCTGGCCGCGCCCCCGGCCCCGCCGGCACCAACCAGGCGCGGAGCGGAGCCGGCGCTGGGCAGGGCCGCGGCCCCGGGAGCCGCCCTCGCCAGCCCCGCCGTCCCTCGGGCCGTCCCCTCGGGCCCTCAGGCCGTCCCCTCGGCGCTGCTGCCGCTTGTCGCCAGCCCAGGGACGCGGCGGGTGGAGGATCCGGGGTGCCCTCAGCACCGCGGTCTCTGCCCGGCATGGGCCCACAGCCCGGCCCCGTGCCATTGTCCCAGCCCGGGATGGGCCCACAGCCCGGCCCCTAATGGCCTTCCCTGCCCGGGATGGGCCCACAGCCCGGCCCCGTGCCGCTCTCCCTGCCCGGGATGGCCCCACAGCCCGGCCTCTAATGGCCTTCCCTGCCCGGGATGGGCCCACAGCCCTGCCCGGGATGGGCTCACAGCCTGGCCCCGTGCAATTGTCCCTGCCCGGGATGGGCTCACAGCCCGGCCCCGTGCCGCTCTCCCTGCCCTGGAGATGCCCTTATCCCAGAGAACCGGAGCTGCTCCCTTAGGAATTCAGCAGAAGCAGGGACAGCCAGCATTCTGCGTTCGAAGAAACCCGTGTCCCCGATATCCGCGGCCAAGTGACATCAGCAGGGCAGGGAAGCAGTCGCTGCAGCGGCTGCATGACCCCACAGCCCTCTCCGGAGAGGGCAGCGATTTCTGCTCTCCGTCCCTCCTTGAGCACACACAGCACATCTATAAATTACAGGCAGCGGTTTTAATTAGCAGGCTTCTCTGCTGCTAGTATTTTGCTGGCCATGCTGCAGAAAGATTCACCTAAATGGCAAACTGACAGGCTGCCTGTCACAAGATGCAGTAAAAATAGACACAAGGAAGACAAAGAAGGCCTGGAGAAAAGGAAATGAAAATGTTTTGGCAGCGAAACAAGATTATTAATGGACTGAGGGGGCAGATTGTTTTTTGCTGAAATCACAGTCATATTTCGTATATAAATATTGGTGCTGTGCATGGTGTTGGGACAAGAACAAAGACAGGGAGCAAGGCATGGGGGGTTGCCATGCAGATACCCAGTGGTTTCAGGAGCTTCTTGGCCTTCTGACACCCCTGGCAGCCGAGCCCCTGGGGATACACCAGCCTCAGTCAGCCCTTTGGAGCCAGGTGCCTTCATGTGGTCACAAGCCACGCAGGTCCCACTCTCAGGGTGGGACAGGAGCCAGCTGCAAGCAGGGCTAAAGGTGTCTCTGAAGCACATTCAGTGGCCAGATGGGAATTCAGGCCCCACCTCATCATCACATACCAGAGAAAATCTGAAAGAGGAAGGGATGAGGTGGTCCAAGGAGACAGTCCTGGAATCCCTGTGGCTCCTGTCCTCAACTGATCTGATTCCTGCATTGTGTGGGCCAGGAGCTGGCTCAGCCAGCTCTTTGTTCTGCAGCTTTGCTGTGGGTTTTGCTGCAGCATCCCTGGGCCTCCCAGCCTCATCTTAAGCAAAATGATGAGTGACTGTCTCATGCTTGTTTCCTGCAGCCCTCCCTGGGGAAAGGAGCCTGTGCAGCACTGACAGGTTTTATAAGGCCTGTAGTGATTTTTTTGCCTCCTTATATGTGCGCATGTCACTCCATTTTTATGCAGAAGAACGGAAAGGAAAGTTCACTGGCTTGTGACTGCAGGTAAAGGAGTGCAGGGCATTCATCAGTGTCACCTGGAGCAGGGTTTTCCCCTTTCTGACAACACTTCACCATGTTTCTCAGTAGGAATTTGGTTTTTGCTCCCCACCAGCAGATTGCTGAAAGCCTGCTTCGGTGGAGGCAGGACGCTCTCTGCAGGGAGTACTCGGAGCTCTGCAAGACCCACATCCACATTTTCCTTCAGGAGAGGGAGAGGCAGCGAGCTGCCCCTCCTGCTCAGAGCTGCTGGGCACCACCATGGCTGAGCCTCACATCCCCTTCGGTGCAGAGCGCTTGCAGAATAAATTCAACAAGCCTTCATCATGGTGTGAATTCTCTGAGTAGGCTGCAGAGACGTGCTGTGGCTGTCACTGTGTGTGGAGAGGCGACAGATGGCTCTCACACGTTTGCTCCTGGAAGTGCTTCCCCAGTGGCTGGATCCTCCCTTGCTGATCCGTCCTCTCGGGGTCTTAATTGCTATTATGAATTAAATTTATTGTGTTATATTGATGCTATTTTCTGTACAAAGAAACAGGAAGACATTCTGCACTGGGAAAATACACTGTGAGAAGCCAATTTTCACTGAAGGACCCACGGCCTGAAACCTGGAGTGTGTGACATCTTATTCTGGTCTGCAAAGCCCCAAAGTTTGGTCCTGTACAGCCAGTCAGAGGCTCTGGAGTGAATTTCAAACGTGATGGGCAAGTGAATTACTGAGTGAGCAGTGTCCTGTGGTCTGTCACACAGCCATGGTCCCTGCAAGAAACACAGACACACCTGCTGAGAGGTGCCCTGGTGTCACCCTGGGATCAGGGATGGAGCTCCTGCTCTTCACACCGTGCAGTGACAGTTTCCTACATTTTTATGATGATTGCTCACTTTTTTTCCCCATCTTCTCTTTGGCATTTGTCTCAGTGTGCAATGTCTTATTTCCCAGCCTGGGACAGGAATAAGGGACACACTTTAGTGTCTCAGCACATCTAGTCTTAAATATCTTTTTGGACTGGTCAAATTTGGGAAAGAGCTAGAAACCACCCAGGCCAAGCTGTAGAGTAACTAACTATGAGTTGCTAGAGGTGCTAACTATGAACATGTGGAGTTACATAATTCAGCCCAGAGGTGTGTTGATGCTTTCCCCTAGAAGATAAAGGGTAGAAAAGCAGTAGAGTGTCGTAGACAGGAAGGAGAATTACAAAAGGCCTTATGAAATCAGGGCTTGCTCTGCTAAAATTGCCAAAGCTGGCCTGTCTTTTCTTCTAAGTGCAGCTAACAAGCAATTTGCAAGTTCCCATGAACATATATTCCCAGGTTGTTGAATATATTCTGCAAATGAGAAGTTCATTTGACACAACAATCTATTCTGAGGGTGAAAAGCAAATACACCTGTGTAAACAATGAAATTTGTCCCATGGGAGCCCACAAAGGAAAAATGTAAACATATCTAGGGAGAGAAAATTTGATAGACATGTACACTAGCCCTTACCATCCAATGAACTGAGTTTCAGTGCATTGCTGACCAATTAGGTTTAACACAGTGCTTTCTGTGATATTCTGATATTTCCTACAAATATGAGCTTGGTGAATAAAGAATTGGCTTTCTGCATGGAGAAAATGGAGTCTGGGCTGATTTGTTCCGGCACAAGGTGTCCCCGAAGACACGAGACACAAAAGAAGGAGGTGAAACGAGCCAAGCCGACCGCGGGACAGGATTTAGAGTCGGAATATCCAAAGATGTGAAAGGAAGAGTGCAGCGAGAGCAGGCACAGCACACGAACGCAGGATCGGAAATTCAAGCGGCAAATATGCAAAGCAGCAAAAGGAATATGCAAAGCAGCAAAAGGAATATGCAAAGCAGCAAAAGGAATATGCAAAGCAGCAAAAGGCTGCGGCTACGGTCAGCCGCGGGATCGCGGTGCAGCAAGCAAAGACAAGAGCCGGTGAAGCGGAGTGCACGGGGATGAGACGGTGTAGAACGCACAGAAAGGAACACGACACCTGGGAGAAAGCGAGCAGCCGGTGAGAACAGAGCTGCGAGCTGCAAACGCCGTCCTGAGCCGCGGGCGATGCGCGGTCCTGGACCGCGGAGGATGCGCAGCCGAAAGAGCCGCGGAAGGTGAGGGAGCTGCCGAGGAGAGAAGCGCGCAGCGAGTCGTGGGGACAACAGTGTTGTTAAAAACGACAGCAGGCTCCCGGTACTGAAGTGATTTCAGCATTTATTATAAGAAAAAGACTTAAAGCAAAGGCCGAGCAGGAGCGTTCCCGTCGGGGATGCTGCAGCGCCGGCGCTGGGGCTGCTTCAGCAGCGATGTCCTGGATGGAGAGGCACAAGTGCAGTGGGCCCGAAGTCTCTTTTTTATCGTTCTTTGGTTTGGTTTTGGGTATTTTTGTCCATTTAGGTTGATTTCTTCTTGGATCTTTCATTTCCATGAAGGTTTTATGCTCTTGCTTGTCCCATTACAGTTCTGTCCAGGCTGGCTCGTGGTGCACTTTATTTCGATGTATTATGCTACGTTGAGTGCCTTATTTCCTACAACAACCCTTTTAAACTCCTTTTACCGTAACCAAACTAATGGTTCATGCTTAACAATTATCAACTATTTTACAACACTTTCTCAACTACTTTTAACAGTGTCAAGAACAGCGGTGAGTGAACTCTCAGCTGCAAAGGTGTGGGGAAACAAATGGCAGGATAGAACCGTGATGTGGAAATCCACGCAGAAACGTATCCACCACGGAAAAAAAAGCCAAACTGTGAGTAATAAGAGGCAAAATATGTTGGGAAAAGGAGAGATACAGCACCATAAGTATGTGCTGACACCTTTGTTATGTGTTCTGTGGTCCAGGAGCTGGTCCCCGATTCGGCTAATGTATTTAGTGGAGACTGAGGCTACACTCCGGCTCTGGGACAGTGCCTGTGCGTGTCTGTCTGTCTGTGTGTCTGTCCGTGTGTCTGTCCCTGCTGCGGATGCTCGGGAGCGCACGGCCCCGTGTCGCTCATTGTCCTCTCCATCCCAGGAGTGGCTAGACTCAAACCTCGTGAAGAAACAAACAACCACGAGCTCGGAAGCAGAACTTAGTTGCAAAATTTCCTCCGGCACGATGAAATCGCCCTCCCCACCGACGGCGCGGGGCCGGCCGGCCGCCGCTCCATGGGGAACCGTGGCGACTGCGGGGGGCGGCGTGGCGACCATCTGAGCGGGGCTCGTCCTGCAGCAGAGCTCGTAAACTCCAGCAGAACTCGTGAACTGCAGGACCGGCTGCGCCGGGCAGTATTTTTGTAGCCAAGCTTCATTCCGGAGCTCCCCCGGGGCTGGCCCCTCTGTCACCGCTCCCCTCAGGCTCCAGACCAAGAGAGCCGCGGGCGCTTTGTGCCTTTGTAGCGTTTTCTAATTTATTATTATTATTATTATTTCCGCTCTTACGGTGTGTGGTTTTTGGGGTTTGTTTTTTATCGCCTTTTCCCCTCCTCTTTTTCAACCGCAAGTGTTTTAGGGGGCAGAGCAGAGGTGCAGCGGCGCAGGATGGAGCCGCGGAGTTTTCCCTTCCCTTTTTGGGGCGGTGTCTGCCCATCAATTGGCTCATTTTTATTTAATTGCTGTTCATCTAAGAGGCCTGTTGTAGATATGGCTTGGCCGCTGCAACTCTGTTCCTCTTTTTTTTTAAGCAAAACACGATTTATTGAAGGCAAACACAACAACATGACAGCTCCTGGTTTAAGTATATAAAAAGCAAAACAATTCACAGTACATTTAATGCTGGCTGTGATACATTTAAACAGGATGTTTTAAGTCCACCCTACCCCCTCCTGGAATTTAAAACAAGGAAAAGAAATTACAAATACCCTTTTACCAACTTACAAAACTGCAACTAGAAGTGTCTACAGAAAGTATCTCCAAAGTGTCTGGATTGTAGTTTTTAACATGTGCTGCACAAGAATGTCTTAATCCAGACAAGCTGGGATTAAGTCACTGAAAGTGTTGCTGGATATTCTCCTTGTTTGCTCCCCCATGCTGCTGCTTGATTTTTGAAATTTCATTTTCCAGCTCTGACAGGGATATTCCATTGCAAAGTGATCAAGAAACTCTATATTCTTTTACAGTCATGGGACAGGCTATACAAGTAAGAAGCTCTAGTAGTAGTTGTGTCAATTTTTGTCAACTATTTTTGTTCTATATTGACACCTGCTGACCATTTCTTCTGACTAGTCAGTTTTACTGTATCGCAAATTTATGCATTAGTTGGTCAAATATCTCTATATATATAGATATAGATATATTAATTGGCCAAATAAATGTAGGATTTCAGTCAGAGCTCCTTCAAGGACTTAAGGAGTATGTGTTTTATCTATGCATATGTTATCTATGTGTGTATATATGTGCCTGTATTAGTACACATACACATTTACAAAACTCCACTAACTACTGGACTGCTCATGTCTGCTGAAAGAAGCTTTCACAAATTTATTCAGAGCATAAAAGGTTTCTGCCATTTCAGACATGTGCAAAATTAAGTGTCTAGAGAGTCATAAACAAGTGTGAGAAAAGCTTTGTGTGCTGGAGTGATGCCTCCTGTGATTACTGCCCAAGGAAAGAGGCCATGGGGTCATCAGGTCTCTGCCTTTTCATTCTGTAGGCCTCCATCTCCTCCTCTGTTGGCTCCCTGCCTTCATAGTGGCTGTTGTATGGTCTCTTCCTCTCATCTAACTGCAGGATTTCTTTGATGTGGAGAAGTCGAGCCTCTTCAGCATTTAGAGCCTTTTTTAGTTTTTCTTGCTTCTTTTTCTCTTCACCCCCACTGTCAGAATTTGAGCTCTTCTTGTGCTTCTTTTTTTTCTTCCCTATTTGTTTCTCTTGGTGGATCTCCATCAGTGTTTTGGGTTTTGTCATGTGTTCTTCCTCCTCAGGCCGCTCTTCCATTAAACTTGCCTCTGTAGCAGCAATTTCTTTCCCAGTTTCCCCTGTACAGTAGGACCACTTGACAAAGGAGTGACAGCACTTGTAACCCCACCTGCCTTTCCAGTAGGAACCCCAAATACATGGATGGTTGTTGATCTTCACATCCTCCTCATACTTAGAGCAAGCAATAGCTTTCTGCTGCCCTTTGATGGCTGTTCCATGCCCAGAATACTGCACATAATCTTCTGTGGGAGCTAACAGCAGTTCAGCTGGGGGGGCATCTAAATGTTCCTGTCCTCCGTACTTCTCTAGGATGTTTTCTTTCTGCTGGGCCTTAAAATCTTCTTTTTTTGCTTTGAAAGATTTATAAAGGAGCTCTAATTTTGTAGGCTCTGCTTGAAGATGAACTTCAGAGCCTTTGTCACAAGCCTCCCAGGCAAAGAGCTGAGTCTGTGCCATTGAAATGGCATCGCCTGTGTAGCGAGCAGAGTTGTCACCTGCATAACCAACTTCATCTGGATTCTTGCCTGTGGTGCCATAAGGGTTCTCCCTCATTGCTCTTGTTTTGGGATCATAATAAGCAGAGTTTGGATCTAGGTTCCTCAGGTATTTAGCAGTATCTTCCCGAATACGTAAATTTCGGGCTGTGATGCGTCTTTTGGAGTCGAAGTTCTGCCCAGGCATATCAATGTCTTCTGCGTGTTTGTCTTCACCTTCACTGCTATGATCTCTTTCTGTCTGTGAATTTGATCCCTCTTGTCCCCTCTGGTGTCTTGGGGAGTTCAGTTGCTCCAGCTTCCCTGATGCCAGCTCCTCCTGAAGCTTCTGTGCTTTCAGTGCACATTTGGCCAAATCAACCTTGGAATATTCCTCAACAGTTTTCATGTGCTCCTCTGGGTCATAACCATTCCACCGGTCTCGCTTCCCATCGTAACCAAACATCAGCTGAGGCTGCACGTGCTCATCTGGGGCAATATTCATGCCTGTGTGTTTGGCTCCAGCTTTCCTGGGTCTCTCCATGCAGTCTCTCTTTTTGTGTGTCAGTGCCCCGCAGTTCTCACAGGCTCCTTTGCGGTACCTCGTGGCCGCAGGGTGCTGCTGAACTCCTCGTTTGTACCAATCTCCAGAGGAGCTGTACTGCTTCTGCTTCTCTGGCTGAGGTCTCTGATGCTTCAGTGTGGGTCTCTTAGAAGGATCTATGTACCATGGCACTGAGGAGATGTACTGAGGAATGTGAGGGTTGATATCTTTTCCTTCTTCATCCACTTCAGCAGGTGCATTTCCAAGTTTTCTCTGCTCTTCTAATTCCTTCTTTTTCCTCCAATCTTCCCTCATCACCCTCTTTGGTTCCTCCAGGCTCACATCATTTGCCACTCCTGCACCTGAGAACATTTTGGATTTCTTCCTGCTGGGCCACAGCACCACCCCACAACACCCCTCTCCCCTGTGGGCCTGTGGCTCTCCTCCCAAGATTATTTACAGCAATTAATTTTAAGTTCTTAACTATGTCCTATAACCTTGAATTTTATCAGCAGCAGTTATTTAGATTAGAAATAATTAGATAACAGTAAAAAAAAACTTTACAGCTGAAGCAGACAAAGCCAGAACAGTTAAATATCACTTTTCTGCATTGTAAGATGTATAGTTGCTTTCTTTTAAGAGATGACTCTGACTAAAGCATCTGTGATGAAACACTGGTGAACACCTGTTTGTGGATAAAGAAGGTACAGGGTGTTCACCCTTCATTTTATCAAAGATTCTGTTGCTTGTTACAATCTCTGTTGTTTTATCTTCCACAGACAACACAGAAGAGTCAGTGATGATTCTACATTATGGCTGTTATTGATTGTGAGCTGTTTCAGTGGTTTTCTTTGTTTCATTCTGCTGTCATAGTTACATGACTCTCTAGAAAGGTTTTATCTCAACTCCCTAACAACATGGTTACATGGTGTATTGATTACATGATGTGAATTTACTGATTTTGTAACAGGCATCATTCATAAGATGTTATTACTGTATTTATAGCCAGCTTCATATATGCTTTAATCTCTCTTTCTGTAATTATCTAAAAGACACATGTCATTTCAAGATCCTTTTTTCTTCTCTAGCCACTTATGCATCTCAGACCAGCTGAGCTCTCTGGCTGGTCCCTGCACTGGCTCTATGGTTTAACCCCATGCTGGGTTTAAGTTGTTTTTTTTATTTATTTATTTAAATATTTATTTATTTTTATTTTATTTATTTTTAATTTTTATTTATATTTATTTATTATATATATTTTTATATATTTAAGTTATAAACTTAAAATAAGTTTAAGTATTTTTCAGAGTTCTAAGAAAGGCTACCTGAGCTCCATTGAAAGCTTTTACCAAACTGCTAGTCTAGTGGTTTTTCCCAGTTATTATAGAAGCACTCCAGCAGTTTGCTGTGTTTGAAGCATCTCTGTCCTGAAGGAAACTTCAGAGGGATCCAGCTACTGGATGATGTGATTAGTCCTTAACCCCAAGGCCTTTGCTCATAACTGCTATTTTGAGGAGCCTTGTTTTAAAATGTGTTTAGGGAATTTCCTCCCAATTGGAGCCTGGGTAGTGGCCAGGCCTGGGGTCTACCTGGATGAATTTGCCAAGAAACCCAGATGTTTTCTGCATCAAAACTAAATTCAGGTCACTTTGACTTGACAATTTGACCCTTTATATATGACAGGTGAACCTATTTTTACAGCAAGCTTGGGAATTATTATCTGAAAATAATTATCCAAGCCCTCACTAAATTGAGGTTTGTCAGCTGTTTGCAGACTCTGGGATGATGGTGCAGTATTTCAGAGATTCCTAATCACCTAATTTCACAATTATTATTAATTATGTGTATTATCTGAAATATTCTTAATTGTTGTATCTGACTTACTCCTGATTGCTGTCAGTTTCTTGTTCACTACATGTTTTGTTTTGCCTTGATATTTCTTCATGCTCATAACCAAAGATATGCATCTCATTTAAAAAAAAAAAAAGAAGAAGGGGAATTTAGTGCCTTAAGAACATCCAAATAATGTAATATGTACATTAGAAGTTTAGACAACAAATAATTTTGAACAGTGCAATATTTGTATTAGAAATTTGGAAAAAATGTCATCAAATCTAAATCCCAATTGAGTGTGCCAGCAAAGCCTAATTGATTAATAGGCTGCAAGAAAGAGAGGCTGTGCTTGTGTTTTATCAGCAGCAGGTTCAGAGCAGTCACCTGTTCATTCCACCAGACACCAATTGCCTCTGAGAAAATGAGGCCCAGTGGAAAGAGAAATAACCTAATCACCCTGCAGCCTTCATGGCCAGAACAGGAACAGAAGTGGGACTGCCAAGACACAGCTGTGTCTGCAAACTACAGAGGCAATTTGTAAAAAAAAATTGTAAAAAAGTCTGATCTCATCATCAAGGTACAGTGTTCCTACTACCCTTCTTCAGCTATTCCCTGTTCCAGGATCCAGGAGGACAATCAGTGATGCCAAAGATCAACATTTCCAGCTAATGGACTTTCTCCTGAGTCTCACCTATTTGGACTTTAAAACAATGGTCATTTATTTCCTTTTCCCTAAGAGCTATTGGGCATTACTCTTTTGTTTGCTCATGCTGGGAAACCCTGTGTCAATGACTTGATAGAATTTGATTAATTTTGATGATTGTAAATGGTCTTTTATGTATCTTATCCCATATCTAATAGATAACCTGTGATAATCTTAATGAGACAATACCATCACAAGAGCAAGCTGTTTTAACATCAGAACAGAGCCTTATTTAAATTAACAAAAAGGGTGAGATGTCATAGACAGGAAGAAGAATTATAAAACAAAGGCCCAATGAAATCAGGCCTCCCTCTGCTAAAACTGCCAAAGCTGTCCTGCCATTTCTTCTAAGTGCATCTAACAAGCAATTTGCAAGTTCCCATGTGAAGCTATTTTACAAATGAGGAGTTTATTTAACACAACAATCTATTCTGAGGGTGAAAAACAAATGCACCTGTGTAAACAATGGAATTTGTCCCATGAGAACCCACAAAGGAAAAATGTAAACATATCTAGAGAGAGAAAATTTGATAGCTATATACAATATGAATGAACTGAGTTTTGCTGTATTGCTGACCAATTAGGTTTAACACAGTGCTTTCTGTGATATTCTGATATTTCCTACAAATATGAGCTTGGTGAATAAAGAATTTGCTTTCTGCATGAAGAAAATGGAGTCTGGGCTGATTTATTCCATCAGTAGAGATGCAGCAAAAGAATAAAAGTCAGCAGCAATTAGGAAGGTTAAAAAAGAGGAAGAGAAAAAAGAAATCCCAGCCAAATCCCCTTTCATGTGTCCAGCCTGTTTACATTCCGGGCTAGAATAACGCTGATCTGACTCACTGCTGGCATTAATGAAGTTTGCACCTCTGGGTGAGCAATTTAATTTATCTCAGCAAGCCAAAGCTCATTATAACTGTCCATAAATGCTATCAGATGAAAGCAGCATCCTTCAGCAATCTCAGGGATTAAAGCAAGGAGGATTCAAGTGCCAAGGCTTCCGCTGCAACGACTGCAGTCAGAGCGTGTGTGCTGGAGGCTGAGGAAGCACAATGCCTCAATTACTGCTGCAGATTTCTGTGTGGAGACAGTGATCTGAGCCTCTGGAGGTGAGCAGCTCCCTTTTCTCCCCTCTGTCTCTCCAGACATCTCTCCTCAGGGTTCATCAGGCCCAGTGGCAGCTGGAGAGAAATGGGGGGTCTGGGGGTTCCATAGGCTGGGCACAGCTGGTTTCTCTGCTCCAGGGAACAGGAGGCTCCTCGGAGGGGCACTGCAGCATGGAGGCACAAAAAGAGACAGGATGGGAGGAGGAAAACAGCTGATTGTGTCCTGCTGGATGTGGAAACCTCCTTGGCACGCACATCCTGTCCTGGGCTGCATCCAGCTGCTGGAGCTGCAGCTCCCGGGCTGTGCTGGCCTTGTCCTTGTCCCTGTGCTCACCTCGCTCCGGGTGGAGCAGTGCAGCACCCACACACGGTTCCCACGCTGCCCTTGTGCCAGGGCTGAGCTCCACACACAGCAGCAGCTGAGGGGACAGGGCAAGCCCAGCTGAGCCTTCCCTGGCAGAGGTGCTCAGAGAAAATGGCTTCTTCAGCAGCACGAGTGAGCCCCACTGCCTTCACTTTGGAAATCATGCAGCTTTGTAATTCTATTCATCTGGGGGTGAGGTGGACAAGGGATGAACAGAAAAAAACCCTCAAACTTTTCATTTCTTTACCATTTAATTTAAAAATTAACTGCATATCCTGTCACTATAAGACACGAAAAAGCACTACACGATCACACTGCTGTTCTCAAGGTAAAGAGGGCAGTTTATTTTCTGACTCCAACATTTATAGATTTCCAAAAGTGGCAGTGGATTGGAGGGTGACAGTGCCACCTCTCCAATGACACTGGACAAACCAACAGTCCATCACATTTCTCCTCCTCCATAAAAGAATGCAAAACAATAAGTTATTTACAGAAAGTGTGTGAGAAAGTTCATTACAAGAATGTAAACATCAGAAGGCTTAGAAAATCTTAAAAAATATCAGGGTGACAATATCCCAAACACAAACTGGAGAAAAAGCAGTTTTTAAACTCTTCCTTTCTGCAGGCCCAGCACGGTGAGGAGCATCCTGCAGGCTGTGTGTGCCTGTGGGGCTGCAGGGAGCTGGGAAGGTCCCTGAGGGATGGGCTCAGGTGAGGCTTTGCCTCTGCTGTGCCCTGATGGGTGCCAGCCCCACCTTGGCTTTTCTCTGCTCCTGCTCCAGGGAAGCACTGAAGCACAGAGCCAGAACCTGCCAGGGCCCTCAGACAGCAGCAGAGGCGGTGGTGCTGCAGAGAAACCCAGGTGTGAAAAACACCAGTCACTTGTTTTTGGAATTTGAAAAGTTTAATAGTAATAAAATTGTTATAAAAATAGTAATATAGATAGAGTAATAAAAATTTGGACAATTAGGATTTAGGACAATATGAGACAATAAAACTAAAGAGTTACAGACAGTCTGGGTACCTCTTTCTGGGCAGAATAAGCCCAAAAAAGGACCCATGTTAACAGAGGATGAACCCTTAAAAGCAATAGCCTGTTTCATGTTCATACACCTCATATATGATTCATAAATTCCATTCAAACACAGGATTCTGTCTGGTCAGTGTCAACTTCTTCCTCTGAATCCTGACAGCGTCTTCAGGGCTGAGGAGGCAGGAAGAAGTTTGTTTCTTCTGATAAGGGAGGAATAAATTCTTTCTCTCTGAAAGATTTAGGTGTCCTGTGGCTGCTATCTCAGTGTGAGTACCTCATTCCTCTCTTTAAAAAAATGTATCTTACACAGCATAGTTTCTATTTTAATATTATGTTATAACCTAAAACTGTATTTAACACACTACTTAAGAAAATTAATACAGCATAACTTTCTAACATAACACATAAAATATTAATTTTAATATTTGGGAAAAGCCAATCATAAAATACCCATTTTTCACACCAGGTGTTGATCCAAGACACAGCCACGCTGCCCAGTCCTGCCTGGGCAGGACTGAGCTTTTCTGCCTGATGTACCCCAGAAAAGTTCAGCACACAGAGGCAAGTGTGTGCATTTTCATCATGGTAAAACCCACTGCCCAGATACTGGGGTTCTCACAGATGCACAGCAGGTGAATGTGCTAAGCCTGTGATTTTGGGACCATAATTATCAGTAAATTATTGATGCTGTGGCAGAAGGTTGAAGGTAAGGAGACTGATTCTCATTTCACATGATTTCTCCAAGGACTGCAGTGGAGAAAGTGCCTCCTTCCAGAGGAGGGCACAGTGAGATGCTGTTCTCTTGTCACCATCATGTTTTCAGAAAAATCTCTTTGCCCAGAATTTTCTCCTGGGAAGCTGAGAAGCCTCAGAGAAAAATGAAAACAATAATTATCTCATTTGTTTCTCCTGTGTTTTGCTCCTTTGGAATGTGTTTGGACATTGTTTACCAACAGGTGATTGTTTTATTGGCTTCTGCTGTGAATTGTTTTGACTCAATGGCCACTTGGGGCCAAGCTGTGTCAGACTCTGGACAGAGTCACGAGTTTTCATTATTATCTTTTTAGCCTTCTGTAAGAATCCTTTCTGTATTCTTTAGTATAGTATAGTTTGGTATTCTTTAACATAAAATAGCAACATAAATTAATAAATTAGCTTTCTGAGAACATGGAGTCAGATTCATCATTCCTTCCACGGACAGGGGTCACAGAAAATACAACATTCTGTGCACACCTGGAATCTGGCCCCATGCATTCACTCGTGCTGCATCCTCAGCCTCTGCTGCTGGGGCTGTGCAGGGGAAGAGGCTGCAGAATTCCCACAGCCTTTGTGGGAATGATGCTCTGTGCTGGGAGGGTTTTTTCAGTCTGCTGCCAGGGCGAGGAGCGAGCTGCCATCCACCGAGCTTCAGTCAGCCCTTGACAACTGCCTCAATTTGTCTGTGATCAAAACAGCAGCGCAGGGAGCTGCAGCTGGGAGTGGCAGCTGTGTCTGAGGGCTTCTGCCAGATCTCTTCCACCTGCTGCTCTAGCTGTCAAATCTAAATGTCATTGACTGTGATACAGGCTCAGTGAGTGTCACCAGGAGGCACAGCACACCTGGTACGTGTGCTGCAGGTGGGACATCTTGTCTGTGTGTCCCTCTGTGTGCATCCTAGCACGCTGCATGCAAGGGTGAAGAAAAGGCAGAGCAGAGGCAGGAGGAATCTTTCTCTGGAGTTCCCAACAAATGCAGACAGATGGATCGAGGCCAACACTTGCTGTAGAGCCAGGGTACCAATCTGCAGAGCCCTGAAAGGGGGTGTGTGGGTGCCAGCACCCCATGGGGCTGACTGCAGCCCCACAGCTGCTCCCCAAGCCCAGTCCTTGCCCTGGCCTGCAGCTGGGGGAGCAGGGGGGCTCCAGGAGTGTGGGGGGCTCCAGCAGAGCAGGAGAGGGGCATGGTGGCACCAGGTCAGGGCCAGAGCTGGAATGGGGAACCCCAGGTGTGAGCACCTCACCAGCAGCCAGCCCCTGGCCACCAGTGGGGTCTCAGGGAGCCCTGCCCTGCAAGGTGAAGCTTTTGTTGTCCTGAGCCTCTGGGGTTCTGTCCTGAGATAGCCCTGGGAGCTGGCACAGGCAGCTCCCAAGACAAGAAAATGCTGCCAGTTGGCATTTTTTATCTTTTGCCTGGTCATTGTTCAAATGTCCTTGAGAGCAGAGAGGGAGTGCTGGAGCCTTCGTAGAAATAAAGGACAAGGAACAAAGGGCCAGGCAGGGGAGCTGGCACTGCTGCTGCTGTGGCACATCCTCCTCAGCCCCTTTCAGGAGATCAGGGAGGACTGCAGGAGGCTGGAAAAAGCAGGAGAGCAGCTTACAGGGAGGTGCAGGGCTGCTGGAAAGCTGAGTGTCTGGCAGAGAGAGAATGACAACAGCTACCTCGGTGGCCTGTGCCCAGCTCTGCCTGTAAATCACAAGTCAGCACCATTCAGAACAGCAGCAAAACTCACATTTGGAGAACTTGATGCAAAATGAGCTAGAGCAGCAAGCAGCAATTCCACTGGGAAAAATAGTTTTGTCTAGCTAATGCTCCCTTGGTGTTGTGCACCAGTGTCCTGACCACTCTGAGAGTCATCCCTGAACTCTGGGGTCTATAGAGCCTCCCTTTGGACCAGCATCCACCTTTGGTTTCACCCACCACAAGAGCCCTGACAGCTGTGAGCATAAATCACTGAAAGAAGGAAGGCTAGGAAAGCTCCTAGGAAGAGCAGTAGAAGACAGAGGATTATTTTGGCTGCTTCTTTCTGATCTGGGGTGTGGGACATGCCCACACATGTATTTCTCAGAGCTGACCAACAGCAAACAAAGGGTGAAGCTGTGCTGTGATCTTGCCGTGCAACTGGACATGATTTCCTCCTTGTTCCCACCGCAGCCACCCCAACACCCATAAATCTGCCACACACCATGTGCAGCTCTGTCCTCCTGCCTCCTTTCCTGTCTTTGTGCTCCTCTTCCTGAGCAGCCCCAGGCACTGCCAGGGTCAGGGCAGCCCAGCCTGGAGCGTGGTCCTGCAGGACAGAGCCATGCAGAGCTCCTGGAGCCCAGCTCAGCAGCTCACACTGGGATTCCTGCAGCCAGGAAAGGCCCTGGGGATGCCCGGGTGTGCTGATCCATGGGCCAGCCTGAGCTGTCACAGGGCTGGCAGTGCCCTGTGCTGGGTTTTGCTTGGCTTGGGAATGACACAGAGATTTCCCAGCACACTGATAATCCAGGTGGTTTGTGTTTTCTTTTTGGGCACGGATATTTTTCTGTTTTGGAGCCTCTCTGATTTGCTCTCTTGAGCAGTGGCTGTGGGTTGTTAGGGATGGGCTCACCAAGACCAGACAAGCGAGGTGTGGATTCTCTTGTGTCTGATTTGCTCCCTTGAGCAGTCACGCTGCAGTGGCTGTGAACTGTTAGGGATGGGCTCACCAAGACCAGACAAGCGAGGTGTGGATTCTCTTGTGCTCTGCACGCACAAAATGGCACCGAATCGGCATTCCCGATGGAAATGGGAGTGTTCCCACATTGCCAGTGTGATATCTGGGGGCCGAACAGGGACCCGGGCAGTGAGCTCATACAGGAGGCTGCTGTCTGCTGGCAGAAAGAGAGGCTGGATCCAGCCATGTCTGCACACACTGCCTGATTTATTTGCCTTTAGCTGCAGGATTAGAGCTCAGTTCCTCCCTCCGACCTCTGCGCATCCCGTGCCTCCTCCCTGTGGCAGAGAACTCCCCGCAAGTGTCAGGATTTCCGCAATATAAACCGTAGAAGGAACTCGGGGAAATGATGCTCCTGCAAAAATGCCGCTTCAACCGTGTCCCAGGAAGGACGCAAGCAGCGTGTTCGCTCGAAAGGAATAATTTAGAAAAATAATAATAATAATTAAAAAAATTAAAATAAAATAAAAATAAAAATAAATTTTAAAAAAAAGGAAAGAAAAAAATCTATAAAAGGCGGGGGGGTTGAGAAGATGCGAAGCTGCTCCGCGGGGCCCGGGGGCTGCCCCAGCTCGCCGCCCCGCCCGCCGCCGCTCCGCGCTGCCCCGCCGGATCAAATTTTGGCGCCGGAGCCGGCCCCCGGCCCCGAGCCGCCGGCGGGCGGCGGGGAGGCGGCGGAGCACCGGGCGCTGGTGCTGACGGGGTTCGGCGGCTACGACAAGCTGAAGGTGCAGGCGCGGCGCGGCGCGGAGCCGCGGCCCGGCGAGGTCTCGGTGAGCGTCCGCGCCTGCGGGCTCAACTTCGCCGACCTGATGGCGCGGCAGGGCCTGTACGACCGCCTGCCGCCGCCGCCCGTCTGCCCCGGCATGGAGTGCGCCGGCACCGTCCGCGCCCTCGGCGACGGCGTCCGCGACCGGCAGGTGAGGGCGGCCCGGCCCGGGCCCCGAGCCGCCCGCAGGTGCGGCCCCGCCCGCTGCCCGCAGCCACGGTGGCCCCCAGGGACCCGAGCGATGCCACCCGAGGTTGCGGCGGCGACCGGGCGGCGGACAAAGGGCAGGGACAAAGGGGCAGGGCGGGCAGGCATCCCCGGGGCTGCTCCGGGAGAACGGGAGCGCTGCTGCCCGCCGGGCCGGAGCCGCGGGGCGAGGCCTTGGATTCGGGAGGTTTTCTAAGTTTGGGCGTGCATTTTCCGTGATTGATGCTACTAAACGTTTCCCAAAGGCTCCTGCCTCCTACTCTCCTTACAGGGAGAGGCAGTAATATTTTTCGGTGTTTAGACTTCTGCTCCCAGCTTGGGCAAGGAGAGCAGGTCCTCATCCATCTTGTGTTGTGGGGGATCCAGCATGAATCCAGTGGTTGGTTTGGGCTACCACAGTTTGGGTTTGGGTTGCACTACAAAGGCGGAGCCTGGGGTGCCTGTGCTCTCTGGGGCTCCTGGTGTGTGCTGTGGTGAGAGGTGCTGTGCTGCAGCCTCCCCATGGGGAGGGAGCTAAACCAGCTGTGGTCTCTGGGAGTCCATGGGAGCTGCAATCCCTGCAGACCTCTGCACAGAGAGCACTGGATGCATTAGCTCTGACTTACCTGGTCTGATGGCTCCTGCTAGCCTCGGGGGCTGGTTTCACACCACCTTGTCCTCTGATTTTAGGTTGGTGATAAGGTAATGGTCCTGGCCAGGTCAGGGCTCTGGCAAGAAGTGGTGAATGTGCCGGCCAGTCACACCTTCCCGATGCCTGAGGGGATGAGCTTCGAGGAAGCTGCTGCTCTTCTTGTGAACTACATCACTGCCTACATGATTCTGTTTGACTTTGGGAACCTGAGACCCAACCAGAGTGTCCTGATCCACATGGCTGCAGGTAAACAGCTCTTGCCAGACCACGCTGAGACTCTTGGTTTCACCGTGCAGCTTCTGAATAAGTGGCGTGGGTGAGGAAATGATCAGAATGGAGCTGGGCTGACAAAATGTCACCTGGCAGAGATGCAGGCTTTGTGCTGACCCCATTTCCCAGCAGCTGGGGTCAGTCTCTCCCAGTGTGTCCCAGGACCAACCTCACCAGGCAGGGCCTCTATTCCCCAGGCTGCTGTGCTGTGTGATTGGTACAGGCAGGGATAATTCACTGAGTGGATTTTTACATTAGGTTTTTTAATTTACATGAGGTTTTTCTGACTGCTGGGGCTGTTTGCTTCTAAATCTTTCTTACTGCTGTTTTTCAGGTGGTGTGGGAACTGCTGCCATCCAGCTGTGCAAGACTGTAGAAAATGTCACCATTTTTGGCACAGCATCTGCCTCCAAGCACGAGGGCCTCAAGGAGAGTGGAGTTGCTCACCCCATTGACTACAGAACCATGGATTACGCAGAGGAGGTCCGGAAAATCTCTCCCAAAGGTATGATGTGGTGGAGGACTTGTGCAGCTGTCTTGCATTTCTTTCAATTGCAAAGAAGCTTCTATTTATTTCCAATTCCCTCTCTAGGTGTTGACATTGTCCTGGACCCTCTGGGAGGATCTGACACGTCCAAAGCTTTTAACCTCTTGAAGCCGATGGGCAAACTCATCACTTATGGTGAGTGTGAGCAAGGTGCCCAAAAACCCCAGGGACTGTGTGATGGTGGAATGGGATCCACACAGGAAAGCTCCATGTCTGGGTGCATGGCTGTCAGGGACACTATTCCTCACTGCACCCTGTGCTGTAGTTCTTTTATTTCATTAAGGTTTTCAGGATGCTTTGGCTTGGTGAGACACTGAGGGGAGTGAGATCTGTGCCTTGTCCCCAGAGCTGTGTTCACAGGCTGCAAGGCTCTTCCCTCCCGTGGTGAAATCTCTCTTGGAGTAAAAGCTGGTGCCTGCAGGGGAAGCTGGAATGTCCTCAGGGAGGAATACTGGCATAGCTGCTTTGTCTAGGCTGAGTTAATGCACAGCCTTGCTTTTCTTTTAGAGGATGTGTGGGAGATGAGGTTTGAGGCTACTGAATACTTATCTCTCCATTCCCCAGCCCTGGAACACTGTGATTTTGTCCCCCAGACAAAGCCCTCACACAACCCCCAGTGGGATTCCAGACACTTGCAGCAGTGTGCTGCTTTGGTTCCTCCAGCCAGTGTGATTCCCCTGGAGAAGCAGGGCTGGAGAAGGGGAAAGCTGTCCTGCCAGCCTGCCTGGATGTCACTTGTAACCCTTTCTTACCTCTGCCAGCCTCCAGTCTAGCTGCACTGCTGCTGCCTTAGGAGGGCCAGAGAGAGTAATTGTTCTGCATTTTTGCCCCATGAGTGCTGATAATCCAAATTCTGCTTATCCTGAGGCTGAGGCAGGTGCCTGTTTCCATTGAAGGTTGACTGGGCAGGTTCTGCTGTGTCAGTTCTCAGCTCTGTCCCTCACTGTGCCTGGTCTGAGCTGTTCCATGGGATGTTTATTGCCTCTTGTGTTGTGTTCCAGCTTACCTGTGCCTTGCCTTCTTTTCAGGTGTAGCAAACCTGCTCACTGGGCAGAAGAAGAACCTCATGGCTATGGCTAAAACCTGGTGGAACCAGTTCAGCATCACTGCCTTGCAGCTCCTGCACCAGAACAAGGCTGTGTGTGGCTACCATCTTGGGTATATGGATGAAGAAGTTGAGCTTCTCAGAAGTGTTGTAGCCAAGCTGGTTAACCTGTACAGTCAGGGCAAAATCAAGCCCAAAATAGATTCTGTATGGCCCTTTGATCAGGTGAGTGAGCTGACATGCAGGCAGTGTACAGAGTGAGCACCTTGTCCATGGGGCCTGGACTGTTGAAAATGTCTAATAACCATCTGTTCTCAGACATTCAGTGCCTTATTTCTTTTAAAATATTAAGGCTGAGTAAAGTGGCTGGGCTGTTCTGCTCCAGTGCACGGGGCTGGGCAATGCCAGACAGTGTCCCTGTGGAGCAGGGCAGGTGCTCAGCTGTGCTCCATGGGCAGCAGCAGCCAGGAGGGGGCTGGGTTATACATCAGACTGCAGCCCTGATAGTCTGTACCCTGTAATTAAGCAGACAGATGGGAAGGTTGTTGCTGCCCTTCCAAGAGTGCAAAAGAGCCCAGGCAGTGAAGCAGAATGAGGATATTGGAAGGGAGCAGCAGCTCTGCTCTGCTCAGGGTTATTGCATTGATGTGTTCAGGCAGAGTCAGGCTCTTCCCTTGGGAATCCTCTGCTGGGGCAGGACCTGCTGCAGGGGAGCAAAGAACTTAGTGATGATAGTCAGTGTTCATACCTGAGAATTAATCTGATGCAAAGGCTTAAGGAAAGCTTTGATTTTGGGCCTGGCCCAGGTGCTTGAAAATAATGATAATGATGATACAATTCTGTGCATATATTGTTTTGTGTAGCTGGTGGAGGCTTTGTCCTGCTGGCAGGTGACTGGATTCCTCCCTTTGGAGAGGAAGCTGTGGTGACACACACTGCACTCCCACATTTGTGTGAGCAGATCCTCCTTGTGTGTGTTAAGGTGGGGCTGTACGAATTCTTGAGGATAGTTTCCTCTAGGCCTTTTGGGCTAGTCTGTCCAAAGCACACCTGTGCAGAGGCACCTGAATGCTTGGGACATGCTTGAACTGCCAGGAAAGCTGCCTCCCAGCTGCCTCAGACTGCTCTGGGGGTGCTGAGGGGCTCAGAAAGGGCATGGATGCTCTCTGCAGTGGGTGGGGGTCTTACCAGACTCCTTTTGCCTCCAGGTGGCAGAGGCTATGAAGCAGATGCAAGAAAAGAAGAATGTTGGAAAAGTCATCCTGGTTCCTGAAGCACCCAAGGAAGAATCTAAAAAAGCAGAGAACTAAGGAGAAGAGATGAATGCAGATTATGAATTCATGGTTTAACTCCCTGATCTCTTTGGGACCTGGAAATGGACAGATCAGTATCTTCCATCTTTCACCAGTACAAGAACATCATGGTTGTCATTCAGACGAGGTTTGCATGCTCTTGTTGTGACTGACCCTTTGCCAGATATGCCTCCTGCTCTCTCTTTTGAAGCCTGTTTATTTCATACTGCTTTCTAACCACTTGCTTCTCCACTGAATTTCCAGACTAACCTTCTTTTTCTCTGGCAGTGAGGCTGAAGCTTCCAAGCAGTTGGTGTCTAACAACTGCACAGCCTGTCACTGTAAAGTCAAGGCACAATGTACTGTAACAACTGCCAAGTGTCTCTGCAGAAACTGAGCCCTGCTGAAGCATTTGCACTGTCAGCTTTGGGAAGCCTGTTCAGCAGAGGATTGGCCAAATGTAGGATGTTTCCTCCACAGCCAAAGGAAAACCACAGCTGGCCTACTTTAATTCAAGCAGGGGTTTCTCTTCTGTTCACACTAACCTGGCTCTATTCCCTCTGCTTTTTGTAGGCCACTAACACAGCCAGATATTAACAGCTCATGTTGTTTTTGCCTTGACCATCCTGGCAATTTGGAGTCTATGGCAGATCATACTCCATTTGCAGTCACTTCTCTGTGCACTCTGTAAATACCCTGACAGGCTGGGCTGGGCTATGCCTGACTACAGAAGAAAAGTTTCAATTAGATAACCTGATCCTGTCCATTTTCTATTTCCAAATTGTATAGAGAGATCTGAGCAGTGTCTGACTCTTAGAGACCATAAGGACTCAACTGTGTCTCAAACGACTGGAACAATTGATGTTGGCTCTGTGCTTTATTATGTTGGGCTCCAAGTTGGTATTGTTAGGGCTTCACCCTTGTCTTTGTATTTCCAAGAGCTGCAGTATTGAATTGGACTTGGCTGAGATGGAAACAAAATAATCCCCTATTAATGCTTTGTGCAGTGCCCTGTGCACTGAGGAGGTGTTGCAGTTTGGGAAGTAACTTTCAAGGGCCACTCCTGTGGGCTGGCTGCCCAGCAGCCTGGGCTGCTCTCCCCGTGGCACTCTGCTTGGTAAAGCTGTTGCCAGGGTAGCAGTTAGGTGACAAACAGCCCAGCTGTATGTCAAGCCTCTTGACCTGCACATTCTGAGCAGTTTCCATTGTGTTCTAGCTCATTTGCTGCAGCAGGGCTTGACTCTTCTCCCCCTGAATCTGTGTCTTGGTGCTCCAGTACTGAGGGTTTAGGAGCTGCTCCTCCCTACACCAGAACTGTTTCCTCTTCTACTTTTCTTTCCTTGTGTGCATTTGGAAACAGAGCTGTGTAGAGACCCAAGCCCAGCTCTGTGAGCACCTTGAGTCCTGGTGATGCTGTCCTGGACCCTGCTTGCAGCTCTGGGCAACTCTGGTGCTTACTTGGCATGGATTGTAGGTGTGGTGGGCTTTTGGGGCTTTCATTTGGAAACACAAGGGCACTAAGAAGAACTGCTGATCATGGAAGAACTTGTGCTCCAGAAGCAGAACCTTGAGACTAGAATCCTGCTTAACTAGCCCCCAGGGAGGGCCCAGGGCTCAAGGAGGGCAGGTACCCACTGGGCACAGGGCTGGGCACGCAGCCCCACCACCACCCAAGAGAGCCCAGGGCACACAGGGCTGGGTTCCTCTCTGAATTCTCCCTCAGCCTGCTCCAGTGGGACTCCTGTCTGCCAGTGCAGCCTGGCTTCAGGTGCCTGGGCTCAGTCCAGAGTTCTTTAGAAATGCACCCACACAGCTTCCAGGGTTGTGCCCTGGCTAGCTTTAAATATTGCAACAATCCTGTTCCCTACAACCTCAGAGGAGTGCTGGAGTCCTCCCACAGATCCTTGTCAGTTCATCTCTTGAACTTCATAACACAGGCTGATGGAACTCTCAAGCACAACTTTTTACCTTTCTGAATCCAAAATCTTGCTGCTTCTTTCAACCTGCCCTGTTGTGCTAATTCAGATTGAATCCAACAGTGTCTAATGCTGCTTTACCAGGTGTGAAAACAGAAGGATTGTCTAAATTGCTGCAATGGAAAGTCTGGACCTGTTCCTCTGAGAAACTGGACTTCACCTTGATGCCAGGGCAGCCTGCTCAAAAGGCACCCAACCCTGCACATCTGATTGTAAAGGGGAAAGCTCTTAAGGTGTGTTTTATAGTAACATCCTCTCTCTCCCTGCTTTATCCTGAGCCAATCTCGTGCTCAGTGCCTTACGTGGATGGCCTTGGGTCAGGCAGAGTGGCAGGGCTCCCACAGCTCCCATCAGACCCCTCTGCCTCCTGTGTGCCACAGGAAACAGCATCTCAGTGCCTTCTGCTACACGACTAGGAAGTCACTGGGGCCTTTTCCATTCTGGCCTTTCAAAGTATTGCCAAAACACTGTTTTGATTCTTATTAGCTCTGTTTTGTGAACACTGGTGATGTTGTTGGACTTTCCACGAGTTAGCTGTTCTCCCCCCAGGTGTTCCAGCCTTTCTGGGGCTGACCTGGTGCTTCTGTTCCCCCCAGTCCATAAGACCTGTTGTAAAGCCCTTGTCTTTCCCAGGGCAGCTGTTTGGCTCCAGGGTGAGGCTTTATCAGCTGCTCCAGCCTTGGCTCTTTAGAAACAATCTAGCTCCTGGCTCTTTTGGGGCTCACATGTCTTCTACGTAGAAATTCCTGAAGCCCTTATCAAGGCAGGAACACCAAGCAGTTACTGCCTGTTCGAGGTCAGCACTGACTATTTTGTGTCTCTTGGTAGCAACAGTGTTTTCTACAGGAAGACCAAGATTAAATGTAACCTTGCAATCCTCTGCCCCTGCTCAAAGTTCTGCTCTAGGTGGGTGTGGTTGGTTGTGTTTTGGTTTTTTACTTTTCTTTTTCATGGGCCAGTAAGTATAGAACCTATGTAAAACAACTTCAAGTGTCTTAATGCAGTTAACCAGCCGGTTTGTACACTAAGGACCAAAGCAAAAAAACCAAAACGAAACCCTAGGATAAAAATCATTCCATTCAATGTTGCTTGTTTAGGGCAAAGTTGTGCTACTGAGGAACTGGGAGATTCCTGTACTTAAATCATGTGTGCCATTCCAGAAGTGCAATTTAATGTTTATTTTACTGATTGTCTTGACTCAAAGGTTGTGCCATGAGGAGTCCAAGTGGAAGTGTAAGGAGTTGATGAGTGGAGGAGGCACCCACGGCCCTGCCTGCTGCAGGGGGCTCGGTGCCAGTGCCTCTCCTGTCATTGCTGTAGTGGCCTCCCAGCTGGTGCTGCTGGTCTGGGACAAAATGCAACTCCTTTGCTATCACCAGGCAGCAGCTGCCACATTTTTGACTCTCTGAAGCTCACTTGTGTTGCAAGCTGACTGCAGGAGGGGAAGGGGGCAGAGGTGGCCTCGGCTTGCACAGAGGAGTGTGGCCCCTGCCAAATGCTCTGGGAAGGAGTTCAGCTCTAGGATTTGTTTCAGACAGCTGTATTAAACTAGAATTGATTGGCCAGGGAGAAGGAAGAAGCACTGTGTGTGTGAGACTTCAGCTGGTGCAGGATCCTGGCCTGCTGACAGCTGCTATCATAGGTGTTAAACCACTCGGGTTGCCTGAAGTCTGGTGTGCTGAGCCCTTGTGATGGCAAAGTGTTATTGGCAAGTGTACATGAGCATGATGTGAAATGTGTTAGACTCTGAGTGAGCCTCTTGCAGCATATGGTCTGGTCTGTACTGTCTGAATTGTGTTGATTTGCAGATTTGTGATACGAGTGATGCTCATCCTACAGACACATAGCAAATCTTTTGTTTAAAAAAATATATTTCGCTTTGTGCGTGTAACCGAGTTGGACAGAAGACAACTGTGCCACTGCTGTTTACATGACTACAATGTGTACTGCTCCTCTGTCAAATGTTACCATATGCCTTATGTGTTTCAAATGTTAATTAAAAGCATAACAAAACCTTCCACAGTATGCTGCTCAGGTTGCTGTGAACACTCTGCCCACAGCTGACAAAGGAGGAGATGCCTCTGCTCTCAGTGACAACTGTTAATTGTTGGCTTGACTGTTGTTCCTGACACTAATCCTGGAGGGCAGCCATGGTGATTTTTGTTTGTGAAGCCTTTGTTGTGAACACTCTGCCCACAGCTCGGGGCAGGTTCAGCTGACAAAGGAGGAGATGCCTCTGCTCTCAGTGACAACTGTTAATTGTTGGCTTGACTGTTGTTCCTGACACTAATCCTGGAGGGCAGCCATGGTGATTTTTGTTTGTGAAGCCTTTACCTGGGCTCTGCACTTCATATCTGGGTGTCAGTAGCCAGGTGGGACTGAAGTGGGTGCCTGGGCTGAGGGTAAGACAAGGCATGAGCAGCCACATTAACATGAGAATAAATCCTATTTATTTGTCAGCATAGAGACTGTCCCTGGGAGGCATCTGCTGTGGCTGCTGAAAGCTGTTCATGTTCTCCTCAAGAGAGCACCAGGTCACCTGCTGGCCTCAGAGCAGGAGCTGGGGAGGGGCTGAGAGCTGACACTAAGGACAGCTCATCTCCAACCCCAGCTCTGGCAGCAGCTGAGCTGGAACCTCTCTGTTGTGGCAGGAGGTGGAAGAGACTTCCAGAAGCTGGGGCTGGATGAGGTGCAGACTCCTGCCCAGGTTTGTGTCTGCTGCTGAAAGCCAAGCAGGGCTCAGGCTGCAATCAGCTCTGTGATTTCAGGACGTGCATCCAAGAGGAGCTGGAGTTTCAGGGAAGTTTCAGCTCCATGCTGAGGCCTCCATAGGGCAGGGACAGAGGTGCTGCTCTTTGCTAATGTGCAGAGTTCTGGCTACATCTGGGGAAAGCAGAAGCTCCTTCTACAAACACATGCTTTTTCCTGAGCTGTCTCTGTTAAGCTGCAGTTTTCTCAGCAGGAAAAGAAGGTGAAGGGAAGCCACAGGTTGTGGCTGTGGGAGAATCACACGAGGCCCAGTTTATTGAGAACTGTGCCAACCTCATGGAGGTACTGGGCATCTGGGTAGCCATTCCTGTGGGGCAGAGAGGAAGCACTGTAAATCCTGCAGATGTGCCAAAACCACAGTGGGAAGCAGCCCTTTATTTTTGCCCCACCCTTTCAGAGGGGCTGAGAGGGGAAGTCCTGCTCCTGGGATGTCCTGCTGCCAGCAGGCACAGCTTGTACCCAGCACAGGCATGGGAAAAGCTGTAAGTGAACAGGGCCCACAGTTCTTGTCCATGGGGAATTACAGGTTTCCACATCACATATGGATGTGGGACGGACAATGGCTTTTGCTCCAGCTGGAGAGTGCCAGGTCTGCCATGCCATAGCTGCCCTGCAAGCTGAAGCAAAGGGAAGCACCAACTCTGCCACTGTGGGAGTGTGGAATACCCATCCCTGCCAGGATTTGTTGAGCTGAAGCCCATGGATCTCCTCCTCCCATTGCTAAAAACCCACAAACATACCCAGAAGCTTAAGATGAGCTGGACCATACCTGGCTTTGCCTCCATCCCAGGAGGTTTTGTGGGGGATAGGGCCCCACGTTACTCTTTCCTCTCCATTGCAGGACTTGATCTGGAATGTCAGCCCACATTCAAATGCTTTCTTCAGCAGATTTGCTATCTTCAGCCCTTCCTTGGTATCAGGCAGGAAGGCACAAAAATTGCCCCCTTTGTAAGGGTGTCCTGGGCGAGGGTCCCCAGCCTTAGAACAGGAATAAGACATGTTAAACAACAGCTGGAATGTTTTGCCTCTGAGGGGATTTCTAAGGTTTGCCTAGCTTGAAAACCACACTCCTGACCATGATCCCCATGGGCTGATAGTCACTGTCAATAAAACCAGAGGTCACATGCTCTCGAGAAGCAGCAAGCTGCTCCAAAACCTCCTGTGGAGCTTTTTGCCTTTCACAGGTTAATATCTCTGCTGCTTTGCATGTGGGACAGAGAGCTGTGGCTGCTCTTTCCGCCCCCAACCACCCTGACAGCCCCCCCTGTGTGGGCTGCAGTGGGATGGGGAAGCTCTGTGGGTGGTGGTACCTACCTCCTGCACGCCATCAGGGATGCAGTAAACAAGCTGAAGGGTTGTGTTCCCAGAGTATCCAGGCAGGCTCTCAGACACGGAGGAGATCTTCAGTGTCCCCAGGATATTGCAGCTTGGGGCAGCTGAGAAGGATTCACAGCCAGCTGGCTGCATACTGTCTGCTGCAAAACATGTCCTGCACAAGGCGTGACCACAGGAGCCCTGGCAGGTCACACCTGAGCCCTGGCAAGCATAACACTGGCCCAGAGGGATGGTGCTGCTTTCCTGTCCAAGGCTGGGGTCTCTTCTCTGCTGTGATGGGAGGTCAGGCTCCTCCTGCTCATTGCTCCTGCTCCCTGGGAGCTGGGCCCTTCCCCAGTCTGTGGGCTCTGCTGCAGGTGCCTGTTGGGCCACAGCTGGTGGTGGCTCAGCAGCCACGGCCCTGGGTAGCCAGGTGGGCAGAGAGTGAGGAGCTTCATCAGCTACAGGGACTGGACAGTGCTGCTGTCCCATTGCTTCATTGTGGCCTCCTCTGCTCCTGTCTCTTGCAAACTGGAATCTGTCTGGCAAGACTTGTTTTAGCCGGGTGATGTCAGGCTCCCCCGGAGCCAGTTTTGTTTTCAGCTGTTCCTGGAACTCCCTCAGGCCAGGAGGACTTAGCTTATCCCCTGTACTAAGGTTCAGAAGGCTGCTTCCTCTTCTTCCAGACCCAGAATCAATATAGCCCCTGGCCTCTTCCTGCCCCCAAGCCTGCTGGTACCTCCAAGGACTGGGGGACCTTTCCCCAGTCTGTGGCAACCAGGAAGCCCTGAGCACATCTGTAGAGTTTATTTTATGGATGATGTTCAGGTGCTGTAGGATATTCAGGCTGCCAGGAAGGACTACATCCAGCACTGAGTCCTGGCTTCTGCTTGGCTGGATGACACTTGATCTCCCTGGACTCTCTGGTCCAGGAGACATGGATGGAGACTTCATGGCACAGAGCCTCCTGGAGGAAAACATGCGGAAGGCCTCAGTCACTCCTGGCAGCATCTCCTTGGGGCAGGCAAGGTAGAGCTTGTACTTGTCTTTGCTGAGTCCAACCTGGAAGGATTTTCCTCGCAAGAGGTTGCACAGTTCACTCAGGTCACTGTCATCTGGACCACTGACAGCAAGCTCTGAGTAGCTGACACTCTGACACACCAAGTCAGGGCACTTCTGCACAAGATCTTCCACCTTCCATTTAGCCTGGAGCAGCCTTTTCCTGTCTTCTGCCTGCAGCACCAGCACTGTGCAGTCCCCAGCGTGGCGCTCCAAGATGTGCACCCCTCCAGCCCTGCACAGCTCATCAATAGTGGCATGGCAGACATCTTTCAGGTAAAACCACTGCAGAGTGTCCAGGCTTATCTCCTCACTCACCGTGCTGATCTGGCCAGAGTTGCTGCCTTCCTTTAACCGTGGTAGGGAGAAGCTGTTGGAGCGTCGCAGCACAGGCGTGGATGCAGAGGGTTTGCAGCCTAAAGCACAAGAGGTCCATGTCACATCACACTTGTTGTGGAGGCGGTGGTAGCCAATGGGACCTGAGCCTTTAGAGACCTCAGGAGGCTGAGAAGTGCTGTTTTCTTTGCCTGTAAAGGGCAACAGCATCTTTTCTTCTGTGAGTCTGGCACCTCCTTCCACACGGCCCCTTTCTCTTGTGTCGTTCTGCTGAGGCTCTGCTGCTGACCCCACAGCTTTATCTGTCACAGGGGTGGGAGGCTGATACTGCTGGGTCAGTGCCCTTGGGTCACTCTGACCAGGAGCATCTATCTCTGATGAATGCTCCTCAGAAAGCTGCTCCTGTCCCATTGCTGGAGAGTCCTGAGTCACCAAGAGACCCTGGCCAACCTGAGACCTGTCAGCTTTAGGAGTGCTGAAGTTGGCAGCTAGCTTGTGCTCACCTTTCAGCTCTGACTTGCTTGGGCTAAGTCTCATGGCTGAAGTACTCACAGGAGCTTTGGCCAGGTGTAGTGCAGCCTCTGTGGTGCCAGAGGGCTGGGAGCTGCTCAGCATGTCAACCGTGTGTGCAGCACTTCTCCTGGTGACCAAATCCTCAAGGAACTGCTTGGCCTTGGACACATCAACAAGATTTCCAACAAGATAAAGCTGCTTCACATCCTCATGGCAGAGCAGCTGGGGATACAGCTCCTGCAGCTCACGTGTCACAGCCCTGAGTGCCTGGCTGTCCATTCCCAGCCCTTCCTTAGCAATCTTCTCCTTGCGCAGGCTCACCTCCAGCTGCTGGTAGAGCTGCTGCAGGGCCAGGCGGGCCTGTCTCAAGGCATCTGTGTCCCCAGACACACCTCCAGATAGCTGCAGGTACAATACAGCAATGCCATCAGCACTGACATCCACCACATCCACGTGGTGTTGCTGCAGCACACCCTGGTACTCAGCAGCACGGAACCTCTGCATGTACAAGTAAATGTCCGAGTCCATTGCGAGGGAAAAGTCCTCCAGCTTCCCCAAAAGTCCCACAGCTTCCTCACCCCCTGGGCTCTGAGGTGATGGGACTTTAGCTGCCATTTCTTGCACCTGGTCCAAATTTGGCAGCTTTTCTGTCTCTTGTGCTGACTCAGTGGAGTCAGGCACTTGCTGGTGATCAGGCATTCCCATCTCTTTGGCCCCACAGCTGGAAGCTGGCAGGACCATCTGGCCAGTGGCTTCTCTCTTGAGGTTCAGGCTGCCCAGCAGGGCTCTGCTGAAGGTCTGCAGCTCAGTGAACGGCCCCTGCACTATGCACTGCATATTCTTTGAGTCGAAGCTGAAGTGTATATTTTTGTACTCTTTGTGCAAGTCCTTCAGGAGGGTTTTGCCTGTGGGCAGCTTGCTGTAGTCAATTGTCATGCTCACGTGTATGAAGATCTGCAAGTAGATAGCAAGGGAGTGAGAGAGCAAGGACCAAAACCAACCCCTCTCAAAGGCACAGAAGGCAAGTGGCCCCTGCATTACTGTGACACACTCTTCCACCTCTCTCCCTCCTACTTTCAAGAGAGATGGACCCTGACACAGACAGCACCAAAAGACCCAGACTAAGCAACTCCTTGACCTTGTGCACTTGTCAAAAGCTTTCTGCAAACAAGGAATCAGAGGGGGAAATTGCACAGAGATAGGGCTACATTTCTACACACTGGGAGCTCTTCAAAAAGCCCAAACCCAAGAAATCCACTATTGCTTCTGCATCTGAAATGCAGTTGCTCTCTTGCCTTTGCAGAGCTTCAACTCCAGATCCTCAAGCAGTTTTGGCATCACAGGCTTGCAAAAAGGTCTGCAAGGCCAGGCTAAGTCCCATGCCCTTGTTTTTGAGGCTCAGACATGAAAACATGAGACATGGCTACAGCCACAGTCTCTTGAGACTGGAGGAAGAGGCAAGAACTCTGCAGTGCTCCCTAGACACCAGCATGTCTGTATGCTAAGCTTTGCTGAGAATGAAAGAGGAACAATACACTGTAAGTCCAGCTGATGACACAGCAGAGGCATTAACAGCATCCCCTGCGTGGCACCAGATGGACTGGGGAAAAGTGCCTGTTCTCTTCCAGCCTGACTACCCTTCATTTGACAGGCACAAATGTCAGATGACTGAGAGACAGCCTGCCTGCCTGTCCCTGTGCTATTAGCACAGGGGAAAAAAATAATCTTCATTTGAATATGAATGAGAATGGATTTAAGTGTAATTAAGATGAAAGGAGAGAGTGAGGTCTCCTTTCTCAAGCTGCCTGCCAGGCACAGAGTCTGTGTGGGAGCAGCTGGGGCTGCCAATCCCTCAGTACCTCATTGGGGCTCAGCTCTGAAGCGTGGGGTGTCACCTCCAGCGGGTACTGTGTCTTTCCAATTGCCAGCACGTGGTTTTTCACCTCCAGGATCCTCTGGGCCACTGGTGGGAAAAGCCACCCAGACCAGCGTCAGCCCAGCCAAGGGACAGCAGTGGGGTGGGGGACAGTGGGACAGGGGATGGTGGGGCTGGGGACAGCAGGACAGGGGCGGTAGGACAGAGGATGGTGGGACAGGGGAGGGTGGGCAAGGCAATGTCAGGGATGGGGATGGTGGAAGAAGAGGTAGCAGGACAGGGACAAGTGAGGCTGAGGATGGTGAGACAGGGAAAAGGGGAGCTGGGGATGGTGGGACAGGGCAGAGAGGGCTGGGGATGGTGGGATGGGGCAGAAGGGGGCTGGGGATGGTGGGGCAGGACAGAGGGAGCTGGGGATGGTGGGGCAGGACAGAGGGGGCTGGGGATGGTGGGACAGGGCAGAGGGGGCTGGGGATGGTGGGACAGGGCAGAGGAGGCTGGGGATGGTGGGACAGGACAGAGGAGGCTGGGGATGGTGGGACAGGACAGAGGAGGCTGGGTCCCGCGGGCGTTACCTTCCGGCGCCTCGAAGGTGATGAGGGCGCAGGGCAGGGAGCCGGGCAGCACCCGGACGTTGGCAATGTCGCCGCCGCCGTTGCGGGAGCGCAGGAAGTGAATGGTCAGCTTGTCGGCCGCCCTGTCGGGAGGCAGCTCGGCGGGGAAGCCCTGCACCCGCACCGTGCGGCCCGCCATGCCCGCGGGGGCGGCTGCCCGAGCCCCGCCACACCCGCAGCGCCCCGGGCAGGACAGAGGGAGCTGGGGATGGTGGGGCAGGACAGAGGGGGCTGGGGATGGTGGGACAGGGCAGAGGGGGCTGGGGATGGTGGGACAGGACAGAGGAGGCTGGGGATGGTGGGACAGGACAGAGGAGGCTGGGGATGGTGAGACAGGCCAGGCCGCCGAGGGTCCCGCGGGCGTTACCTTCCGGCGCCTCGAAGGTGATGAGGGCGCAGGGCAGGGAGCCGGGCAGCACCCGGACGTTGGCAATGTCGCCGCCGCCGTTGCGGGAGCGCAGGAAGTGAATGGTCAGCTTGTCGGCCGCCCTGTCGGGAGGCAGCTCGGCGGGGAAGCCCTGCACCCGCACCGTGCGGCCCGCCATGCCCGCGGGGGCGGCTGCCCGAGCCCCGCCACACCGGCAGCGCCTCCCGGGAGCCCCGGCGGCGGCTGCCGCGCTTCACCGCACCGGGCCCTCACCGCCCGCTCCGGCCTCCGCGAGGAAACGAAAGCGAAAGCGGGGCCGCTCCGCCCTGGGCCCGCGGGAGGGCACAGCCCGGCCCCGCAGAGAGCGGCGGGCAAGGGCCCGGCCTCGCCCCGGTCCCTCAGAGAGCGGCGGGGAAGAGCCCAGCCTCGCCCCGGTCCCTCAGCTGGCCCCGCAGAGAGCGGCGGGGGAGAGCCCAGCCTCGCCCCGGTCCCTCAGAGAGCGGCGGGCAAGGGCCCGGCCTCGCCCCGGCCCCTCAGAGAGCGCCCGGCCCGGCCCGGCCCCAACACAACAGACACGACGGCTGCTCCCAACAGACACTTTAATTTCCCCCGTGCCCGCCGGTCAACGGACGCACGGAGCTCCTCAGCTGACGGGGCTGGCCAGGACTAGCCCGTGGCTAGGCAGGACTAGCCCGTGTCCTCCACGAACACGGCCACCCCTGTCCGCCCCGCTGGGACGTAAGCGAGGGCATCCACCTCCCCGCCGCCGCGGCTGGCCTTCTGGAAGTGGATCTCCAGGGCGTCTCTCATGGACTCCACACTCAGCACATCGGGGATGCCCAGGAGCAGGACGGTCCTGGGGCAGCGGGAGGGCTGGAGCTGGGCAGAGCAGGGGGTGAGCGGCAGAGTAGCGCAGGGAGAGGGGCTTCAGGAGCCCCCCAACCTGTGCTGCCTCCACAGGCTGGCAGGTGCTGCTTGCACAGGGTTCCTGCCCTTACCTGCAGGTTAAAGATGTCTCCACTCATGCATGGTGATATTTTGATTTTGTATTTCCCTTTCCCAATGGGCACCTGGGTATGGCCTCTTTCAATTAGCGGCTCTGCCACTGCATATGGAGAGGAAAGCCCTGAGCTGCCAGGTCCCAGGTAAGCTCCAGGAGAGGTTCTGTCCCTGGCATAGGCACCAAGGCTGACACTGCCCAGCTCACTGCTCAGTTCACCCACACCAGCACAGTTTTGGGGGAGGCAGGACAGCCTGGGGCTCTCTGCATCTTCCCTGTTCCCCAAACACAGCTTCATCTGCTCTCAGGAGATTTCCCCCAGAGCAGGCTGTGCTGCTCCACACCTTGCCAGCCACCCAGGCTCAGCACACCCCACACACCTCCATCCTGTGCAAAGGTCAGCACCACCTGGTGAGAGTCCTCCAGGAACTCCCTGCTCTCCACCTCACTGCCCCCATTCTTCGTCTTGCTGAAGAAGAGCTCCAGCTTGTCCAGCAGTGCCTCCTTGGAGATGTCCAGGCTGGGCAAGTCAGACACAAGGATGCTCCTGCTGCTCTGAGACAGCCTGATCTGTGGGTTGGCACCAGCCAGTCAGTGCCAGGGCAGGACTGGCCCCAGAGCTCGGGGGAGCAGGCTGGTAGCAGTGCCCTGGTCAAGGCAGGCTCAGACAGGGGAAGCAGCATGCCCAGGACACCCCCATGGCATAGGGACCCAGGGGCCTTACCTCCAGGGCAGATGGCAGCAGGATGTCCATTGGCACTGCCTGCACTCGCACTCTGCACTGGTCGAGCTCCTCCAGCTCCCCACAGCTCAGCTCCACCGTGTGCTCCTTCACCTCGATGATCCTCTGGGCCACTGCGGGCAGGGAGAGCCCCAGCACAGGGGAGTGACTGCCCACTCCCAGAGCTTTCCAGGACAGGACACGGCACAGCAAAGGTGCTGGGGAGGGGGCACAGCCCCACACAAGGTGTTGGGGAGGTGGGCACAGCCCCACACAAGGCAGGGAGAGGGGCACTGCCAAACTCTGGCACAGGACAGGCCCCAAAATGATCGAGGACACCTGGCCAGAGCAGTGCTCTTCTCACACTTACCCTCTGCCTCCTCAAAGGTGATGAGAGCTGAGCCCCCCGGCAGAGGGCAGTGGATCAGTGGGGTGAGCATCAGCTTGTTCATGTCCTCCTTGTTTGCTGTGAGTCCCTTAAAGATCATTTTCTTTTCTGGCAAGGCAGACAGTATCTAGGTACAAGTACAGACAGCACCTGGAGGAGACTGGACCCTGCACAGGGCATGTCCCTGCCGATCCACTGACTAGAAATAAACTCATGGCTCAAACAAACAGCCGGAGAACCTCAGCAGAGTCTCTCCCAGTGTCTGACTGTGCCTGGAATCCCAAAGCCATGACCAGAGCTCCTGGCCCTTGCAGAGGAGCTGTTCCAGTCATCACACAGTGCCCAGCTGCATTC
The DNA here is from genome assembly GCF_014805655.1 of Passer montanus. Lineage (NCBI taxonomy): Eukaryota > Metazoa > Chordata > Aves > Passeriformes > Passeridae > Passer > Passer montanus. The sequence continues at coordinate 351,985 of NW_024358389.1, forward strand.
ACCTGCAGCTTCTCCAGCCAGACTTGTGCCCTTGCCAGCAGACCCAAGTGCCCACACACACTCTGTTACCATCACAGGATCGTTCCAGAGCACCTTCTTCTTCAATTCTTCCAGTTTACTTTTCAGAACCTGCTTCTCCTGCCTCAGTTTGTTGTTCTCCTCCTTTATTGCAGAAATCTGGAAGGAAAGGAAGAGTGGGAAGTAGGGAACACCAGGACACGAGGGGCTGCAGTACACTTCTGTTCTGAGCACAACTGTGTTCTTGGGCACACAGCTCCAGCCCATTCTCCTGCTCTTGACTGCCTGCAGCTCTGCCCTGGTTCCTCTCCTTTGAGGACAGCTCTCCCCTCACTGCAGCACTGCCTCACTTCTTGGCACAGGCCTTGTGTTTCCCATAAAACCTCCACTGGATCCTAAGCAAGTGATCTCAGAGCAGTGACCTGCATCATGCAGCCTCTGCCACCCTTCCAAACCAAAGACACATCCACTGTACACTGACCTGGTGGGCTTTTTCTTCATCTCCGTTTAAAGGCAGTTGTTGCTCTAAAATTTTATGAAATTCTCCTTCTTTCTTCAGCTCTTGTGTCCTTTGCTGTGCAGCTTCCTTGGCCATTTGTAGCTTTGTACAGTCTTTCTCCAGCACACTGTAAAGCTCCTGTGAGAAGCACCATCAGACAGCAAGACCCTGACGACACTGAGCCACCCCCACCAGCCACCCAGCCCCGGCACAGGCTGTGCCCGCGGGAATGAGCCTGGGCTCTAGAACAGGCTCTCCTCTCCATGGGATTGTTCCTCTCTGCTGCCTCTGGCTCGTAGTCCTAGAGAAGACACCCGGGCTCCCGGCCAGGGCTGAGCCCGGACAGCCGGGACGCGGCCGGCCAGCCCCTGTCGGGAGCAGCCGGACCCACCTTGCACCGCTCGATCTCCTGCCGGAGCTGCTCGGGGCTCTTCAGGCTGTCGTCCCGCAGCCGGACGAACGATTCCTAAAGACAGAAGAGGTCTCAGCCGCGCTGCGCCGCCCCCCGCCCGCCGGTCCCCGTGGCTCGGCTCTTCCTCACCTCCTCCGAATCCATCCCCGCGGCGCTGGCGGCAGCACGGCCCGGAGCCCCGGTCCCGCGGGGAGCCCTGCCCGTGCCGGCACCGCTCTCCCTGCTCCGGCCGTGCCACCGAGAAGCCCCTGTCCGCTCTCGCCTTTCGCTTTCGTTTTCGCAAACTCGCCCCGCCCCGGCCCCTCCGAGGGCGGCGGAAAGCCGGGCCCGCCCAGCCCCGTCCGGTACCTCATGATTCCATCCCTGCCCCGCCTTCCCTGAGCACCCACCTGGCCTGTCAGGAATGCTCCAGCTACTAAATACAGGAATAAACTCTTCCGAACGAACCAGATACTAAATACAAACTCTTCCTGCCTCAATCTCGGATTTACAACCACACCCAGCCCCTGCTCCCCACCTGGCCAGCACCGCTCCGTTTGGGAAGCTGAAATCCAGCACCCACAGGCCAGTCAACACTCAGCCTTAACCCGGAATCACCCATTTGCCTTCCCTCTCTCACCATTTTTTTTTCACAGGGATCACCCTAGTTTTGGGAATAAGAGATTTCCCCTGTGGCAAGAGCCAAGCACCCTGCAGCTGCAGAAGGGAAGCGCAGCCCTGGCCACACCTGGAGCAGTGCCAGAGGTGACACCTGCACAAGGCTCCACACACGTACTGATGCTCACCTGGACTGCAACGGCTCCCTCCCCAGCTCTTAGAGACACAGAGCAAGCACGAGCACACCACAAAGGCCACTGCTTGTTTGTTAAATAACAAAAAATACATGGTTTTTAATAAACATTTATTGATGCAACCTCGTTACACCCTTAGAATCGCAGCTTCTGGAAGAACCACTTATTCTTGCCAGTTTTGTACCTGAAAGAGAACACACAAGTTAAAGGAGGTGTATTAGCAGGTAACAGCAGCAAACCTGTAGCTGAGCTGTCCCAGACAGACAGAATGTAGCACCTAATTCACACAGAGGTAATTCACCTGGTCTCTATGGCCTGAGCTACAACTAAACCCACTTTAAATATTGAAATTGCAAGGGAAGCAAGTGCCAGGTTTCAAATTTCTCATGAAAGACACCAGCACTGTGGCAGTTTCCACCCCAACGGGTACAAGCACAGGACACAGCCATCCTGCTGGACACCTCGTGTGGCAGGGGGAAATGCCTTTGGAGAACAGCTCAGGGGCTGCCTGAGACACTGTGTCCCACTGAGGCCACACAGCTCCTTCCTCTGAAGGAGCTTCTGAACACAAAACCATAAATAAAGAGCAGAAACCCAAGCACTCCCACACAAAGCATCAGCACTGCCCTGGCCCACCCAGCCCAGTGACAAGAGAGGATGAACGGGCAGCATCTTGTCAGATCATCCTGTGGCACCTGGAAGGTGCTGGCATGATGGTGCACAGACACACACACAGGTGAAAGGAACACACTCAACAAACATGCATGCAAAGAAGCTGGGGTGGAACTGCCAGCTTGGAAACACACAGACTGCAGCACACTGACACCGACCCCTCACACCAGTAACAGCACAAACACCACTGAAGAGATGAATTCCCAACTCACCTCTCCTCAAATTTCACCTTGGCTTCACGTCTTGCTTTGCGTTTCAGAGCAGGATCCCTGAACACGTCCTTATTGACCACTGTCTTGTCCAGGGGAATATCCACAGAATACCTGGGAGAGAGCAGAACAGTTCACAAGGGGCATGGTACCTGGCACAGGGCTGAAAACCAAGCGCAGCCAGGATCAGTCAACACTCACTCTAGTGTCCAGACAAGGAATTACAGCTTGTAAAGTTTCCTCAGCTCAGGAATCACCAAACCACCAGTCTCAGTTCAGCCTACAAAGGGAACAGCCATACCCCTTCTGAGGGATATGCAGCTCTGTTCCATGTGGTGCCTGGGAGCTGCTCTGAGCACAGTAAGAAACGGCTCTGCCAGCTCCAGACCCTCGCAGCTATCAAACTGCTCACCTCCTGAGCAAAAGGAAGATCAGTGTGGCTGAAATAAGAGCCAGCTGCCTCATCCCAAAAGCACATTAATATTTCCACTCAGCCTCAGACCCAACTCCGTTTTTGCAGAGCCTGAGCCTCACATTCACTCAGCCACAGCATTAACAGCTTGGTAACTCTCGGTGTTCAGCAGACAACACAAGAACCACGAAAGCAGCCAGCCAGCAGCACTCACCGGGTGGGCATCAGGTGGTTGTAGTTGTAAACCTTCACGAAGGACTTGATCTTGGACCTTTTAGCGATCTTTTTCTTGCCCATGGCAGCAGTCACCTTACGCGGGTAGCGGTCGATGCCGGCCACCAAGGCGTGGCTGTACGGCCGGTCCGAGGTGCCATCGTCGATGTTCTGAAACAAACACCGCGGCGGCGGCGATGGCACCGAGGAGCCGCGGCCCCGCAGCACCCACAGGAGCCGCGGCCGTGCCGCCCCGCCGGCTCCCGCTCGCCCCGGCCCCGCGCTCACCTTCACGATGACGGCCTTGCGCCCCGAGTAGCGGCCGGCCAGCACCAGCACCACCTTCCCCGGCTTCATGAACTTCCCCATCTCTGCGGACACAGCAGCCGGCAGTCAGAGCGCGCCCGCCACCCCCGCCCCGGCCGCCACTCCCGCGGATGGCGGCGGATCCCGCGCCCGCCCGCACTCACCGAGGCTCCGCTGCGATGGCGCTGGGCCGGAAGGCAAAGGGAGGGCTGCGCCCGGCTTTTACCCGCACAGCCTGCGTCACTTCCGCCGCGCCGCCGGGAGCTGCTGCCGGTGCCGGTGTCCGCCTCAGCCACCCCCGTGCGGGCACGGCGGCGCCGGGTCCGCTTCCCCCGTCCCCCCACTCCGGCGGTGCCGTGTCCGCCTCAGCCGCCCCCTCCCCGGTCGCAGCGGTGCCGGTATCCCCCCCCTCCGAGCACGGCGGTGCCCGGTGTCCGCCTCGCCCGCCCCCTCCCCGGTCCCGTGCACAGCGGTGCCCGTGTCAGCCTCAGCCACCCCCGCCCCGGCGGTGCCGGTGTCCGCCTCGCCCGCCCCCTCCCCGGTCACGGCAGGCGCAGTGTCACAGCCCCGGTAACGGACAGAGCACACGGGACGGCGGCGGGCTCGGCACACAGGTAGTACAGCGGTATTTAATATACCCCGCGGGACGCCGGGCTGCGCTGAGCCCCCACAAAGCCCGGAACAACGAGTTGGGTCCGTTGGACAAAGCGCCCCGGCAGCCCAAGGGACACAGACTGCAGAGCCGCTGGAGGAGCCCCCGGGCACCTCTGGCCCGGCCCTCCGGTTCTCCTGCCGGGGGAGCTCAAGTCCCTGTGACTGGGCAGCCCCCGCACCTGCCAGCTCCCTCCTCCACGAGGGATCGTGTGTGTGCAAGGGGTAGAGCAGAGACTGTGAGAAACAACCACCAGGGAGCTCAGCTGCACATCCCACGGGCCTTCCCCCAGCTGCAGGCCCCGTGGCCAGGTCTCTGCCCCCCAGCCCCGAACACTGGGCAGGGCAGTTTGGCCCGAGAGCAGCAGGAGTGGGCAGGGCGAGGTGCTGCTGCCCGGCCTGCAGCCGCTCTGCATCACACAACACACTGCCAACACCACGACACCCTAACATTTCCCTAAAAGCAAATACCAAAGAGACAAACTTGGGTCTTACAAAAGCCAGGCTTCTCGAGCCCAGCAGCTGCCTACCAGTGGAAAAATGGATGAAGGGCAATAAAAACACATCAAAACGCGTCTTTGATGTTCTTCAGCTGCCGAACAGCCAGGTCAACCGGGAGGTTGAACTTCAAGCTGCTCAGGCGGCTGAGGAGGGTGAGCGCGCCTTCGAAGCCGGTGCTGGCCATGTAGCTCCAGGGCTGGTAGTGGGACTGAACCAGAGCCCCGGACTTGCAGATGAGGTTGAGCCACGAGACCAGGCGCTGCTCGTTCAGCGCCATGCACACCAGCGCCTTCAGCTCCGAGTCCGCGCTGCGCTTGAAGGGGCCGTGCTCCGTCAGCACCGTGTGGATGGCGGCCAGCAGGCTCTGCTTGGGGGTGGCCACCACTGCTCCTGTCACAGGCAAGGCGAAGGACTGCGACAGCTTGCGAGCCGGGGACTCCACGAAGGCTCGTCCGTTCTTAGCGTTGTAATACTTGACAAAGAGCTCCCAGGGGTGCATGGTCTGCGGCGAGGGAGTGAAGGCGGGGATCAAGCACGCGATGGGGGCCAGCACCAGGCTCATGCCTGGGGAAGAGGAGTAGAGCCCGTGGGCCAGCAGGTCCCGCAGGGCCACCGTCAGCTCCCTGCGCACAGCCAGAGTCAGCTCGTCTCTGCCTCCCAGGGGAACGTCCTGCAGCTCGGAGGAGCAGATAACGTGCTCTGCCTGCTGGTGTTTCAGGGCCAGCTGCCTCACCCGCTCCACCGACAACTCCAGCTTCTCTATCAAGGGGGAGAAGTCCTGGTTGTCTTGGTTGTTCTGCCAGAGGGTGCGAGGGATCTGACCCGTGGCACAGCCAAACTGGCTGACAGCAAAGATCTGCAGCACGGCCAGCACGCGGCGCATGAGCTGCAGGCCCGTTTCTTGCATCCTTCTGGCATCTTCTGGGTTCACTGACCAGGTTGGAAAAGAGAAAAACATAATCTCATTAGGGAGCCAACAACTCTGCTTGTTCATACACACAAAGGGAGTGCAAATATCTGGAAATCCCTTCAGATTAGCATTCTGAGTAGCAGCAGATTCCTCCTGCTACATTATTATATTTCCAGCAGATTCAAGGGATAAGTAGGAAGGTCTCAAACTCTAAAGAACACTGGACCCCTCCCAGCTCACTGTACCTGCTCACAGAGCTCAGAGCCTGAAGAGCATGAATTAGAGTGTGTTTTGCACCAAGTATCTATCTCTTCCTGACTCCCACTGAGGACTGAGCCCACCCTCCATGCCACATGCTCAGGCTCTGTGACTACTCTGGGGGTCCCGTGGAAGGAGGGTAAAGGAACAGGACACAGGCCTTCAGCAGAGAAAGTACCAAAGCACAAAAACAGCTGCCAAGAAAAAGCACACAGTGACTGGTTCATGCTCATCAAAGCTCCAGGGAGGAGCTGGAGCTTTGCTGACAGTGCCAAGTCCAGCAGTGCCCACCTCTGTTCCCAGAAGGCCGGGTGCTGGGTTTGTAGGAGCCTCCACAGTCACAGTGGCCATCTTCTGCCTTGCCAGAGCTTCCAACTTCATCTACAAAAAAGGATTTCACATTTGTGAATTTCAGCTGCATATCCCAAGTATCAAGGTCAACGTTCCTCAGTCCCCTGTAGACCTCTTTTGTCACTCTATCAGTACTTTTCCTCACCATCAGTTTAGAGAGATTTGTACTTTCATGTGACCCAGAAGCTGTTCCTGCATCTCCCGACATCTGTGACCTTCTCTTTGTGACTACATCAGGGAATTACAAAGGAATTCAGTCTGCTCATTTAGAAACTCATCACTGACCCTGAATGAAGTTGATGAACATTTCGAGGTCCCTTATCTGGGTCTTCAGCTGTTCCACCAGCTGCTCCTTCACCCTGGCTGGGTTCACGATCTGTGCTATGGCAGCATCCACCCTCTGCCGCAGCTCCTCGGGAGAGAGCTTTGCAAAATCTTCACTCAAGTCCATGTCCAGCTTCTTTATCAACTCATTTATAATCATCTGCAAAACACAAATGAGCAGTGTAATTTCACCACCTGCCACTGCTGCCCAGGAGCTTCAAGTACTCCTTTCCCAGAGGTTCCCTAAGAAACTGGATACCTTTACTGCACAGAAATAATTGCAAAAGACACATGACAGGTTCACACGTGTAGACAAACTCCTGATACTCTATTATAGCTGCTGGTGAAAAATACAGACTGATGAGTGCCTACAGTATGTAAGACACTCAGAAGGGCTAGGAAATACAGCAGGAGGATTTGTGAGCCTTACCCGTTGCCTTTCCATAACCACAGACTGTGGCAGAGAATCATAGCTGCCCTCTTGGTAAGCAAAGGTCTCTAGGTCATCCAGCTGTGTCTTGAGCTGCAGGATCAGCTCTCTCTGCTTCTCCTTCTGGACCTCAATTTGCTCCTGCTTCTCTCGCTCACCCTGAAAAAAAGTTATCAGTGAATAAAATCGAAGGCTTATTGTCATACCCAAGCCACAGACAACAGGATTATGATGTGAGGAGTATCTCCTGCAGCTCATGTACTTCACTAGCCAGCACTGCAAACCAGTCTGAGAGAGAAATGTGAGCACCAAGTAGAGGTACCAGCTACACCACCTCATCTCATAAGAGAGGGGAAGCACCTCTCCAGATCGCTTGCATCCATGTCCTGTCCCACAAGGCCAGGGATCCAAGAAGAAAGAGGCCAAATAACACGTACATATCACAGACTCTGAGTCAGCCGTGCTGTACCAGGGCGTGGAGCGGTGACACACCACTCAGGGCTCTAGGGCACATCCCTGCGAGCTGGCTGCGACTCACCAGGAGCCTGTGCGCGTCTGGCGCTGAGCTCTGTGCCAACTGAGGGACCGCAGCCGCCGCTAATGGCCTTCAGGCGGGGTGAAGCCCACACACCGACCGCGGCAAAGGCTCCCTCAGCGCGGCGCGGGCACTCACCGGAGCGGCGCCGAGGCCGTGCGGCAGCGGCGCGGGGCAGCCGCGGAAGGCGAAGTCCTCGAGGTCGCGGAGCAGGCGCTGCTGCTCGGCCGGGCCGGCCCGGGCCACCTGCCGCAGGCGGAACTGCACCTGAGCGAAGTGCGAGGCGAGCGCCAGCAGCGCCCCGTGCAGCCGCCGCCGCTCGGCCCGCAGCCGCGGCAGCGACTCGGCCGACTCTCCCCCCGCGGCCGCCGCCTCTTCGTCCTCCTCATCCTCATCTTCCTCCGCGGACACGGCGCCCACCGGCGCCCAGCGCTCGCCGGGGCCCAGCGAGCCGCCCTCTCCCTCCATAGCCGCCGCTACCGGCGCCGCGGCGCCGCCGCCATCTTGGCGCTGCGGGGCGGGACCGGGC
>NW_024358389.1:360027-362345 GCF_014805655.1 Passer montanus
GCTCCCCGCGCCCCGCAGCCGCGCCCCCCGCCCGAAATAGCGCGGGGCGGGGTCGGCACCGCCATGGCGAGGTGAGCGCGACCGGACGGGACGGGCAGCGCACGGAACCCAAGCACGGTGCCCGGTAGAGGCACTGCCCGATAGGAGCCTGCGACCTGGAGCAGCGGGGAGCGGCGCCGGGCCGGGCAGAGGGAGCGGACACAGGGCGGCCGGGCACCGCCGACCGCCCGGCCAGGGGCGTGTGGGACGGCAGCGGCAGGAGTCCCGGGGCCGGTGTGCGCTACCCGCGCCCGGTCGGCACCCGCCCGGCTCCCTCTGCCCGTCCCGGGGCTCGGCCCAGGCACAGCCCGTGTCCGGGACCGCTGCCCCGCGCGGGCCCTGCTGAGCTCTGCTGGCACCGGGAAATGCCCGGTGGCGATGCCCGCTGGTGATGCCCGCTGGCGATGCCCGCTGGCGATGCCCGCTGGTGATGCCCGGTGGCGATGCCCGCTGGTGATGGCCGCTGCTCTGCTCTTCCCCAAGGCAACCCGCAAAGACGCTGTGGTACGACCGGCCGCGGTACGTGTACCTGGAGTTCTGCGTGGAGGACAGCACGGACGTGAAGGTGGTCATCGAGGACCACCGGCTGGTGTTCAGGTGAGCTGCCCTGCCCTGCCGGCCCTGCTCTAGGGTGGCTCAGAGGAGCGGGAGGGCTCTGTGGGAGCACAGCCTCAGCTCTCTCCTAAGGCCGGTTTTTACAATGTTTTGGCAGTTGTAAAAATGCCGATGGTGTGGAGTTCTACAACGAGATCAACCTGTACGCCAGAGTCAACTCCAAGGTGAGGTTTCCCGCCAACAAACTGTTCTCTGGCAGGCTGGCAGGCTCAGAGTCGGAGCCAATCTGTGCAGTCTTGAGCAACACTGCTTACCACTGAATACTGCCCATCCTGAGAGTGTCAAGGGCTGAGCCTGAGAACCCCAGCCCTGGGGCTAATACTCATAGAAACAACCTGGCTCTGTGCTTCTGGGACAGCCTGCACAGGGCTGAGTGTTAACCCTGTGCAGAGAGGAGCCTGGCAGACACTGAGGCAGCCCTGATGTCTTGGCAGGACTCACGGGAGAAGCGCTCTGACCGCTCCATCACGTGCTTTATGAGGAAGTGGAAGGAGAAAGTGGCCTGGCCGCGCATCACCAAGGAGAACATCAAGGTGTGTGTGGAGCCTGGTGCCTCAGTGCATGTGCTGTCCCCAGTCAGCCCCTCGCGGCTCCTGGGATCCAACCTGCCCCCAGGACAGACACAGAGGTTTCCAGAGGAGATCCCAAGACAGAGTTCCTAAAAAGCCCTACCTGATAATCACCACTAGCCCACAGACTTCTGCCCTCCAGGAAGGCTGTGGCACCCTTTTCCTTGACACACTCAGGATCACGACCAGTGCCTGCAGGCAAAGGGACATTGCTGCTTCCTGCCCCTGCCCAGTCTGACAAAGCGCCTTGCCTGTGCAGGAGCTGCCCCTGGGCTGCAGGTCCCTGTGGTGCTGCTCCCCCTGCTCAAGGGATGCTCTCTGTGCCCACAGCCAGCCTGGCTCTCCGTGGACTTTGACAACTGGCGAGATTGGGAAGGGGATGAGGAAGTGGAGAGGGCCATGGTGGAACAGTACGCAGAGGTGAGCTGGGCCACTGGCCTCAGGATCGTGGGCACATCGTATGGGTGTGTGGGATGGGGGGACGCCAGGCATTCGGGGATCCAGACGTTTGTTTCCCATCCAGATGCTGGAGAAGGTGACAGAAAAAGGCCCCCCGCCAGCCATGGATGACCTGGATGTAAGTACCACCTGCCAGCTGCTTCCCGATGCCCTGCCGAGCACAACCCAGCCTCAGCCTTCCGCCGGCTCCGGGGCACCGGCAGCACCTCGGGCAGCCTGTCCTGGAGCCAGCTCCCCGGGACAACTGGCTGGTGCCACCCGCTGCCACCGGGGCTGGCCCGGTCTCGGCCCCGTCCCTGGCACCTCGCTCCTCCCTCCCGCAGGATGACTGACGCCCTGGGGACGCCGCGGCCGCAGGAGGCCAGCCGGTGCACCGGTGGCACGCACCGGGGAGCAGCGCGGGCAGCCTTCTCCGGGGCAGCGGAGCCGCCTCAGCTCGTGCGTCGCCGCGGGCAGCGCTCCCGACCCTGGGCGGCGGACGCGGTCCGGTCTCCCGTAGCCGGTCACCCTGGCGGGGCACGGGGCAATAAACGTGAACTGCCGCAGCCGTGTGCCGTGCGCTCGGGCCGCCGCCGCACCGGGCACCGGGAGCCGCTCAGCCGCACCGGCCCCGGCAGCGCGCGCCGCCGGCGGGAG
>NW_024358389.1:362634-463958 GCF_014805655.1 Passer montanus
CGCGCGTCACCGGGCAGGCCCCGCCCGCTCGCGCCGCGCCGGTCCCGGTCCCTGTCCCGGTCCCTCCGCGGCCGCCCCCGCCGCCAGTCCCCGCTCGCTTGTGCCGAACGGTCGCGATGGTGTTCCGGTGCCAGCGGGACAGCTGGGCCCGGCAGGTAGCGTCGGGCCGGGGCCGGGGCGCGGGGCAGGCCCGGGCGGGCCCTCACGGCGCCGCCGTCTCTGTCTCAGTTCACCACCAGGGTGGTGTCGTGCCGGGCGGCCGAGCTGCGGCCCGAGGGCGGCGGGGAGCCGGTGCGCGGGTTCCAGGTGGTGCTGGAGGACACCATCCTCTTCCCCGAGGGCGGCGGGCAGGTACGGGCCGGGCCGGGCGGGGCGGGGCGGGGGCCGGGCCGCGGCCGGCGGCGCTGATGTCCCGTGTCCGCAGCCGGATGACCGCGGCCTCATCGGGGACGTGCCGGTGCTGCGCGTGACGCGGCGGGGCACCGAGGCCGTGCATTTCGTGCCGGCCGCGCTGGAACCGGGCGCGGAAGTGCTGCTGTCGCTGGACTGGGAGCGCCGCTTCGACCACATGCAGCAGCATTCAGGTCCGTGCCGGTAGCGGGCAGCGCACGGGAACACCCCGCGGGGCGTGCCGGTAGGGCGGGGGGCCGGTCAGCACCCACCGAGTGCCCACCCTGGTGAGGGCAGGGAGAAACCCGGCAGCTCTGTGTGCGCAGTCTGCTCCCGGGGCTACTGAGGGCAGCAGCTGCTCCTCTGCGAGCACTCCTTGGCTTGTAAACAAACGCACCAAACACAGGTTTGGAAGAGAAAGTTCAGCCTGCTTTGCAGCCCCAGCGTGTGCTGCAGTGCCAGGAACCAAGGCTCGCGCAGCCAGAGCTGTCTCCTTGCTGCTCCTGAGCACTGGCAGGAGCCCCTCAGCACCCAGCACTCGCCTGTCGTGGAGAATGTCAACAGGAAAGACACAGCCTGACTGAAAATAGCAGTGGCACTCAGAGGTAGTGCTTGCACATCTCTTCCAGGACAGCATCTCATCAGTGCCATTGCAGAGCAGATGTTTGGATTCAAGACGACTTCATGGTGAGCAGGATAAAGGTTCCTTTTGACCCGTTTGGTATGTGCCACCATGCCACCTGCACACAGCCTGAGCCCTGAAACACCAAAAGCAATTTGGATGTTTCACTTGAGCTCAGATGTTGCAGGAGAGGTGACTGACCTGGAGAGAAGTTGTATAAAGTGTCTCGTCCTCCTTAAGTGTTTGGTTTCCACCTGGTGCTTTGTGACAGGGAGAGGAGGAAGTCTGTTTGGTTTCAGCCACCACATTGCCAGCAGTGGGATGCTGGTGCTGCACAAAGGGATGTCCCAGCTGGTCTCAGCTACAGGAGCAGATGTTCTTCCTTGGTGCAGGGAGCTGGGCCGTCAGCGCAGTGTCATTGAGCTGGACACCCCCTTGGTGACAGCAGAGCAGGTGGAGGCCCTGGAGAAGAGCGTGAACGAGAAAATCCGGGACAGGGTCCCTGTAACAGTGAGGGAACTGGCTGCAGATGACCCTGAAGTTGAAACAGTGAGTGGTGGGAGGGAACTGATGGTTAACATGGGGCTGGAATACCTGAGCACAGATGTCAGCTGCTTTGTCACTCTCCTGTGGCAGGTGAGGAGCCGGGGGCTGCCCGATGACCACGCAGGGCCCGTGCGCGTGGTGGACATCAAAGGCATCGACTCCAACCTGTGCTGTGGGACTCACGTCTCCAACCTGAGCGACCTCCAGGTGGGCTGCTGCAGCTGGGCTGCCTCTGGGAGCCACTCTCCACATGAAGCACAGGCAGAGTCCCTGGGATCCACAGGCTGCTCCAGACTGTGCTGATGGGGAAGGGGGTGCAGCAGCCCAGGCTGAGGGAGCCCCAGGAGGGTCACACACAGGCTGGGTGCCACAGGTGCTTTTGTTTCCTTGTTGTAGAGCTCAGCCCTGTATGCAGCAGTGAGATTTTTGCACTGCTAGGGGTGTTGGTCATGTTCCCTCTGTTTAAAGCTCTGATATTTTTGAGTGCTCATCATGGATGAGAAATCTGTGCAGGGAAATGGTGATAAAATCCTAGACCTGTCTTTAAGTATTTGTACTTTCTCAGTCATTGGTTGGAGTCTGTTTCCTAGCAGATACATCCAGATGCCTTGTAGAGTACATCCCATGGCTAGAAGGTTGCATAAATTCCATTGTACCACTATCTCTTTTTTTTTTTTTTTGTATGTTGACCTTATGACTGATTTTCATCTATTTTCACTAGCAGAGTCAAATTTCACCACAAGGCATAATCTGGCAGGAACTGACCACCTATGTGAATTACCAAAATGCTGTCCTGACCAGGTTGATTTTCTTTTCAAGGTTATTAAACTCCTTGGCGTGGAAAAAGGGAAAAAGAACAAAACTAACTTGGTCTTCTTGGTGGGAAACAGAGTGCTGAAGTCAATCGAACAAAGTCACAGTACTGAGAAGGCTCTAACCTCCCTGCTCAAGTAATGCCCTTTTCACTTGTGCTATTTCATCTTCACTCCTCCTCCTCCTGAGAGATACCCCATAAGCCTCCGGGTGCACGTTGTGGGGCTGTGTGTGATGCTGCCTGTTTTGCTCCTTTAGGAAATCCTTCCTTTGTCCTTCAGAGCAGTGATCCAAAGTCTCCCATTTCTTTCAGAAATGGACCAGGTGAGCACGTAGAGGCTGTGAAGAGACTGCAGAGCTCTGTGAAACTGCTCCAGAAGGTACAAGAATGGCTGGGAAAAGTGGGTTGTCATTTCCTGTAGACCCTTAGTTGTGGTAACTGTGAGTCAAATCTTTGGTTTCAATTTTTGTGGATATTGTGAAAAGTGCTCAAACCTGTGGGAGCCCAACTGTGTTCACACTGACTTCTCCAGCTGAAGTACAGTTAATTTCCTTTTCTTTCAGAATAACCTGAACCTGCTTAGAGACATTGCTGTTTTGATAGCCCGGGACTTCAAGAGCAAACCTGCTCCAAAGCAGCTGTTTGTATTGCACAGGTATGGGGGAGCTCAGGGAAGAGGGGCCAGCAGTACCCCACACATTTTATGGCAGTTGGATCTCTCACACCTTGTGAGAGCAGCTTGTTTTCTCAAGGAAGAATGTAAACAAAGTAAATAGAATATTAAACTGCCTTGGCCTGCTGCAAAGATGTGCAATTAAAGGAATCTGTAATTCAGTCACTGAATTCTTCTGGTGCTGTAGCTGAGAAATTGCTGTGTTCATCTAATTCCCTCTGCACCTGATATTTTCAAATAAAACCAGGGAGCTCTGTTTCTTAAAGACAACACTTGCATAATTCCTAAGGAGTGCCCAGCAAGGATTTACATATATAGACAAATAAGAGCAAGAGGCCAAAATCCTGATCAGGCACTTGGTTTCTGATTGAGATTTTGTACTCTAGAGGGGGGTTTTGCTTCTTTCTGAAGTGGTTTTTTTTTTTTATTCATCCATACAGGAAAGAGGGTGATTCCGAATTTATGAACATCATTGCTAATGAGATTGGGACAGAGGTGAGTCACTGATAAAGACTAAACTGACACCACTCTTTTTTCACCCCAGTTTTACATGGACAGGGGCTGGCCAGGCTGCTGTTCCTGCCACAGTCATCATCTGCAGAGCTGGTTCCTTTGACAGGTACCTGAGGTTACCTGTCCCCAGCAGCCTCAGTCTGTAGGGCCGTCCTCAACAGTGAGAATTCAGAGCCCTGGAGAAGAGCCTTAGCCCCCAGGAGCTATACAGAGCCTCACTGGTTGAAATAGGTTAGGATGGGATTAGGTAGGAGTAGAATGGAAAGAACAGCAAGTTTCAGTGACAGCCACCTAGTTCAGTTGCCAACTGTATCCTGTTGACTTGGGATACCCCAAGCAGTCTCAGTAATGCACATAGACTTCCAAATTGCCAGTTTGCTGTTTGTGTCCTGTGGCCAGTGTGGCAAGCACTGATTTATCTGGAGCAAAGCCTGTCTTTGTCCACAGGAAACCCTGCTATTCCTGACTGTGGGAGATGAAAAAGAAGCAGGACTCTTCCTTCTAGCTGGACCTGTTGAAGCAGTTGAAAATTTAGGTCCCAGGTAACATGTTGTGTGATTTGTTTAACTTGAGTAAGAATTCTGTTGCAGACTGAGCAGCTGCACAGTGTGATCCAGGCAGGGATCTGTGTGTGCTGTGTGGAGCAGCTTGGGCTCCAGCCTGTGGTGTTGCTGCTGCAGGGTGGCAGAGCTGCTGGGTGGGAAAGGAGCTGGGAAGCGCGGCCGCTTCCAGGGCAAGGCAGCCAAGATGAGCCGGCGAGGAGAAGTGCAAGCTCTGCTCCAGGAATTTGTTAGCCATCAAAACCCAGGAGCATGAGAAACAATTCTCAAAGTAGGTTTGTCTTATATTTGTTTGCATAGGCTCCACTAACTTTTTACCAGAGAATAAAGGCCTGAACCCAACAGCTGGTGTGCACATGCTCTGCGTGGGCTGCTCACGGAAATGGGGAGGGGATCTGCCATTGATGCTTTCCTGCAAGGGCTCAGTTCTCAGGACAAATGGTGCAGGGATTAAAGTAGTCCTTAGTTAACCACTTTGTAGGGTTCCCAAACCCAGAAGGGGCCTCCTGCTGGCAGTACTTTGGGGCATTTTGCTTTGTGCCAGTTGCTGAGGAGGAGTTGCTTGGCAGGAATGCTCAAGCAAGAGGCAGCTGGGCTGGGCAAGGGCAGAGAGCAGCTGGAAGGGAGAGCAGGTGCCCAACAGACAGGAGATCACTCCTCACCACATACCAAGTCCTTTCCCGTGGTGGGGTGCAGTTACTGGTCGTTTTTTGACCATTGGTAGTTCTCAGGCTGATGCAGCTGTAAACTCCCTCGGGATCAGGCAGAGCTGTTCCCTCAGCTCACCTCTCCTGCCCAGGCAGGCCCTGGAGCTGCTGCAGTCTCCTCTGGAGGAACTAAAGGGCGCTGTGGAGCCACAACAGGGCTCAACAGGTATTTTGAGAATTTACCCTTCCCTGTCTTGATAGAAATGGTGTGACAGGTTTACCCCAGATGCTGCTAATAAACAGAGAAACAGAATAAAAGAAACCTCCATCCTAAGGACATTTATCTGTCATGAGCAAGGGGATGGGAACAGCCCCAGCAGATGGGGTTCCCACCCATGGGTGCTGTGACTGCTGCATGGCCACAGCCTTGGCTGAGCTGTTGGGATGGCATCAGAGCACAGGGACCACCACTGAGGCCTGGAACTGGGTGTGGGGTCAGAGCTGCAGGGGCTGGTGCTTTGGGAGTGATCCTACACATCCACACAGAGTCTGGCAGGAAGAAAGTGTCTGCACCTCCCTGTGTATTTTGGACTATCTCAGACTGAGGATGTTTCCTGAGAGGGTTGATAGCTGGGCTGTGCAGCCTGCACAGCTTGGAGGGCAGCAGGTTGAGCCCACAGCCCTGCTGCAGAGTGAGCACTGGGCTGGGGTACTGAAGTGGGAGGGACATGACCCCAGCCCCACACTGTGGCAAAATGCCAGCACTGTCCCCAACACCTTGGGGGCTCAGCACAGCCCCAGCTGGGCCAGTTGGTCCCAAAGCTGAGCTCGTTTCTGTAAGCAGTGAGGTGACACAAGTTTGTCCCTGTTCCTGGCACAAAGTGCACCCAGAAACCTTGGATAAACAGCACAAGAAGCAGCTCATTTCCCCCACTGTGCTGTCAGTGTTCAGCTGCACCTCAGGACAAAAGGAAAAGACCCAGGGTACTGGGTAGTGCCCTTCCTATTGGCTTGAACATGTCTTGCAGGTGTTGAGGGTCTCCAGCCCCCAGGAGAAATGTCCTTCCTCTACCACCTGCCATGGCACAGCCCTGCATCCAGGAGCTGATCCCCATCCCATGGTGCAGGCCAGCAGGACACTCAAACTTGCCAGCTAAACAACCTTCAGCTTTAATAAAACACCTCCTGTTTTATTAAAAGCACCTCCTGTGCTCCTGTGGGGCACAGCCCCAGCCACCCCATGTGATGTGTGCACAGCTCCATGTAATGCATGTGCACACGTGGGTGTGAGTGCCCCCCACGCTGATCACACACAGGTGAACACCAAACGTCCCTGGGCTGGGGGTCCCTCACACTGGCACTTGATCTCCATGTCACAGTCTGTCCATTCCTGTCACAGAGCTGCCTCTTCAGCAGACCCCAGACACGCTGAGGTGGGAGCCCTGCTGCCAGTGGTGCTGTCCCCAGCCCTGCAGCACAGAGGTGGCCTGTCCCCACGGGCTGCAAGGGAGTGCAGGACCTCCCTCTGCTGCTGCTGCTGCTGCTGGGTCCTGGGCAGGTGACCCCAACCTGTGGGTGCAGGAGGGGCAGCAGGGAAGTTGTGGGCATGCAGGGCTCTCTGTGCCAGCCCCAGCCCAGCGTGACTGGCACTGTGGGTCTGTGGTGTGGGAGCCACCCAGCAGCACCAGCAGCCCAGCCTCCGTGGTCTGCTCCCAGTGCAGAATCAGCCTGTGCAGACTCAGCGGGAGGCAAGCAGTGGCTGAGGTGCACCCAGGGCCTGCTAGCTGCCCCTGAGACACCCCTGGGGTGTCGGGGTGCCTTAGGCAGCCTTTTTGTGCTGTGTGGCCAGGAGCTGGGAGAGGCAGTAGGGGATGAGGCCGACAGTGGCCAGTGGCACAGCAGCACTCTTGCAGAAGGAGAGGGCGTAGAAGAGCAGCTGCATGTGGGAGGGAGGCTTGAAGGCATCGAAGACGTGGAGGATGAGGAGGGAGGCAGCGATGCAGCCCAGGCGGAGGGGCAGCTGCTGGCCCTGCTTTAACCAGGAGCTCTCCTGGTACAGGTGGGAGTTGAGGGCCAGCCCCAGCCCGAAGAGGATGCCCAGGTTACGGAGGAGGCTGGCAAAGGGAGTGGTGTCAATGTGGACCCACTCAGGGTTGCTGCACCACTTCTGTGCCTTCTCCAGCGTCCAGAGCAGGTCCACGCCGAATGTCCACAGCAGCAGGTAGAAACCCAGGGTGAAGCTGAAGAGGAACAAGGTGATGCCCAGGTACCGGTGGAAGCTGGCATGGTAGATGCAGCGGATGTGCTGGAAGGTCTTGGCCACAGCCATCCCTGCCAGTAACAAATTTGGAGCATTGGTCAGTGCTGCAGGTACTGCAGTCCAGCACAGTGCTGCTGCAGGGACAGGGAGAGGGGTCTGATACACTCACCTGAGAAAACCCCTGCAATCACCTGGTGGGGGAAGTGAGCAGCAATAAAGACTCGGGACATGCAGACACAGACCTGGACTGCCCAGAAGCCAATCCAAAGCACTGCCCACAGCACCCTGTGAGGGACAGGAGGCCATGTCAGTGCCAGGGCCAGCTTGCACTGCCCATGGCACTGCCATCATGTACTCCAAACAATGCCTGGCTGTCGCTGAGCCTGTGCCCATGCAGAGCCCAGCTGTCAGCCCACAGCCTTGCACCTGGATGGGCTTGGCTGTGCCTGTCAGTGCTGGAGCCACCTCTGCTTGGCACAGGTGGTTTTGGCACTCAGCTTACCAGTATCCCAGTGTTCTTGACTGCTTCTGTCCCGCAGCAGCAGAGAGGAGGGCTGTCACCATGACATAGTACACGCCTGCTGCACCCATGGCATGGCCAGATGGGCTCCCTGGGCAAGAAGAGAGACCCAGGTCAGGCTCTGCATGGGCCAGAGCTGAGCACCCACAGGGGTTTGTGCTGATCCACCACAGCTTCACCAAGGGTCAAAGTCTGCTCTGTGCAGGGGCTGCCCTGCCTCCTTCCCCTGCAGGCACAGCCAGTGTCCCCAGCAGCACAGCAGCAAGAGCCCTCTCTCCAGAGCTGTCCAGGGGCATGTGCTGCCTGCAGGCTGCCAGGCAGGCCAGGCTAGCACCCCCCTCTTTGCCTGTTCAGTCACCATGGGCAAGCACCCCCTGCCCTGGCTGCGAGCCCCTCCCATGGCTCGGGGAGCCCTACCTGGGCCAGTCTCGCAGGTGAGTGGGAACTGCTGGATCTCTGGTGCAGAGTTGTTGCCATAATAGTCTGTGTCAAGGACCCACCAGTATGGTCTCTCCCCAAAGAGGATCCTGAAAAGAAAAGAGCAGGGATCTGAGGAGGTCCAGGGCACAACTGCAGATTTAGATCTGTCCTGGGAGATGGAAGAAGCAAAGGACCCACAAGGTGCAGAGCATCCTGACAGACACAGCACCCAGCTGATGGCCTGGTTCTGACAGCTGACACTGCCACTCCATGTCCCCATCCCCAGCCCCAGAGCAAGAACTACCTGGAAGCAAGTCAGTATGACCTCCTGTGGTGAGGGGCTCTGTGGAGATCCCCCCACTCAGCACCAGCCCTGGCTGATGGGAAGCTCTGTTTGCAGGAGGCTCCATCTCTGCATGGCTTGGGAAGGAGTGACCATTGTCACTGCCCAGCTGGGGCTGAACTCTGTTTTACTCCAGCCCTGAGGCTGAGAGCATCCATCTGGCCCACATCAGTCCAGGTGTGCCAGCACATGGTGGGAGTGTTGGCTCGAGGCCACTCACCACTTGAAGACGAGGTTGAGCCAGTCTCCGATCACAGCCACCCAGATGAGCCTGATGCCCACTGCTTCACTGAAGTGGAACCAGATGGGGAAGAGGACAAAAAAAGCATTCCTGAGGTCAGCAGCATAGGAGATGAAGAGGAACCAGTCCTGGGAGCCCTGGAAGCGCTGCTGCAGCCAGTGTGTGGTCTGGATGCCCACGTCATGCAGGAGGTTCATGTTGGCCTCCATCCTGCTCTCTGCCCTCGGCGTACCTCTGCCTGTCCCGTACTCCACTGTGCCACTGGGGTTTTATACTCTGCAGGGTCTTGTTTGCAGCAGGCAGGTCACTGTCCCAGCACTGATCTTTGGACCCAAAACCACTCTTTCCAAAGGTACATCACCAGGGGCTTGTAACAAACATGTTTGGAACAGCTTACGTAAAAGGGGAAAACAGGTTTCGAGGGCACGTGGAGCGCAGTGCTCCAGCCCCAGCACCATCCCCTGCCCCTCACCATCCCCTCACTCGGGGGGAACTGCAGCTGACTCCTCCAGCTAGCCAGGACAGCAGCTCAGCTGCTCTGGCTGACCCACAGCCCTTGCTCCATTCTGCCACACTCTGTGTGTGACAGTCCTGCAGAGCTGCCATGTCCAGGGCTGACAGTTGCTCTGGTCTCTCTGCCATCCCCCTGTGAACCACCACCAGAGCAGGGCAAGGATGCCCAGGAGCATGCAGTGGGTGCATGGAACAGAGGGCAGGCTGCCCACCCCCCTCCTCATTTGCCAGGCTAATTTCACCAGGACTTTGCATAATGGAAGACTTCAAAGCCATTCCTGGAGGTCCCTGCAGTCCCAGACAGCCAGGCCTGGGTGCTCCTGGCTGCCAGTCGTGTTCTTCTGATCTCTAGTGGGGCCTGAAGGATCTTTGCAAATAAAGCCACCACCAGAGCATGGCAAGGATGCCCAGGAACATGCATGGAGCAGAGGGCAGACTGCCCACCCCCCTCCTCATTTGCCAGCCTAATTTAACCAGGACTTTGCATAATGGAAGACTTTCAAAGCCATTCCTGGAGGTCCCTGCAGCCCCAGACAGCCAGGCCTGGGTGCTCCTGGCTGCCAGTCGTGTTCTTCTGATCTCTAGTGGGGCCTGAAGGATCTTTGCAAATAAAGACTGCACTTCTTCTCCCAGCACTGCTCCACTGGGTTAATCCCTCCTGCCCCAACCCCAGCTGTGGGTACAGAGCCAAGCACAGAACTCATCCTGTGGTGCCCATGGCATCCCCTCCACCCCAGCTGCACTCTGCTGTCCCTGCTAGCAGTGCTGGCACTGCATCTTTGTCACCCACAGCTGCCAGTGCCTGGACACAGCCCCGTGGCAGCAGCACGGGGTGCCCAGCCAGCACCCACCACAGCTGAGCAGGCAGCAGGGCATTAATGACCAACAGCCAGTGAAATGCATCACTTATCTCCCTCCTGAGAAAATTCATGTCAGGATCCTTGAACCCCTGCCCTGTGGTGTTTGTCTCTGTGAGAGCTGTGTCCAGTCCTGGGTCCTGCTGACAAACAGCAGGAGTTACAGGCCCCATCCTGCCCCTCTGCCCGTGCAGAGCCCAGGGAGCCATGGGGTCTGACAGGCAAAACTCCAGCAAATCTTGCTCCTTGGGATATGGGCATGGATGGCCTGGGAGGAGAGCAGGCAAAGGCCACAGACACAGACTCAGCCCTGCTGCAGGCATGTCCCATCCAGCCTGGCCGTGCTGCACCCAAGGAAGGTGATCCCAGACCCTGGACTGAGCTCCTGACCTGCAAAACGTCCCAACAAAGCAGAAGTTTGCACAGAAACAGAATTACTCTTGCAAAATAAATTCCCCAACAGCTCATTCCAGGGTCTTCAACTGAGAGTGGCTTTGGCCAGCGTGAAGGAATGCAACAGACTTGGCTTCTGTTCCAAAAATATTTTGAAACCGTCAGCAATAAATCCTTCCCAGGAGAATTCACAGCGGAAAATGGGGCAAAAGGTGCTGGGGGATGGGGACTAGCACTCCAGTCCCCTAGGAAAAAGTCACTGCAGGAAACTGGGGCCGTAATGGGGAGAGAGCAGGAAGCAGGATGGAAGCAGCCACCTCCTCCCTCCCAGCACAGAGAGAGTGGCTCAGCCCAGTACTCCAGTGTTTTTGTGCAGTGCCAGGTGCACATGCCACTGGTCAGGACTGTGCCAGAGGTGCCACACACGGTCCTAGCACTGCTCCATGCTCTGCCCTGTGGATAAATCCCCAGCCCCAAAGTCACTCTGTGGACCTGGGGCAGGGCAGGGCAGCAGAGCTGCCTGGGCACTGCAGGGTTCTGCATTCTGCCTGGCCTGACAAGTGCTCAGGGTGCTGCTCTGTACAGCCCTGCCAGCAGCACTGCTGGGATGTGAACTGAAAACAGGCTGGCTTTCCAGGGAAGGACTGGGGCCAGCTGGGGGTGCCCAATTCCTGCCCAGCTGTGTGACTGCAGTGGCAGCAGCTGGCTCTGGCACACGCTGTGCCCATGCTGCCCAAGGCTCTGGATGCTGGCTGTGGCACACGCTGTGCCCATGCTCCCAAAGCTCTGGATGCAGGCTGTGGCACATGTTATACCCGTGCTGCCCGAGGCTCTGGCACATGTTATACCCGTGCTGCCCGAGGCTCTGGCACACGCTGTGCCCGTGCTGCCCAAGGTTCCAGGTGAAGCTCTGGCCAGCACAGCACCAGTGGGGGCTGGCCGTGCCACGTGGAGTGCCCGTGTTTGGTCCGGAATGTTCCCTGACAGCTGCAAGGTCCAGGCTGGGCTGTGGCAGCGTGGTCCCTGCGTCAGCACTGCACATGTGGGCACACGGTGGGCAGGGAGCTGCCTGGGCACGACCTTCCTCCTCTGGGCACAGCCCAGGGCAGCCAGGGGCCACTGCAGCCCCACACTGAGCCATGGCCTCTCCTCCCCTCACCTCTCCCGTGTGCTGCAGCAAGCTGAGCTGGCTCCCAGGGGCACATGCTCAGCCACTGGGGCTGCTCAAGCCCCTCTCAGCATGTTCTGGACAGACCCATCCACTACAGGAGGGGATGGATACCCACCATGCCCCCAGGTGAGTGTGTAGTATCTCAGCCATGGGCCAGGGCTGGCACTGGCACCACCAAGCTTCTTGGTGTCCCCACGGCAGCCTGGCACGGTGGGGAGGGGCTCTGTGGGATCCTGCAGCCCAGAGCTGTGGAATCAAGGGTCCCCACACAGGGGGGCTGAGCAGGCTGGGCAGCAGCCAAGCCCAGAACTGATTAACACAGCTCAGAACAACTGTTAAACATTAACTCCCTTGTTTGCTGTGTATTCCCTGGCAGGAGCCTCCTGCCAGCACCGGGGTCCAGGAGCATCGCCAGGACAGCCCACACAGCCATGCCAGGCACTGTGCCAGGCTCTGGGGCAGCCCCACAGCCCCGCAGAGCTGAGCCAGGGCCATCCCTAACAGGGCTTCAGCCGTGCCACAGGAGACAGAGCAGCACCCGGGAGTTTGTTCAGGAAAAGCACTCGAGTGCCCTTTTATTGGGAAGGGCACACATGGGGCAGTCCAGCCCGGGCACTGCCCATCCAGAGGCCCAGCCATGGGCTCCTGCAGCCATGGGCTCCTCCAGCAGCCTCCCAGGGCAGCACCTCCCTCTGCAGAGCTGGCCCTGCATGCTGCAGTGGCTGCGAGGCTGGGGAGGAGGTTTGGGCATCCTGTGGCAGTTCCACAGCAGCACCACACCACTCACTCCTGCCCCTGTGGGCAAAACCTCAGCTGGCCCACAGCTCCAGGGGCAGCTGCAGCTTTGTGTGTGGCCAGCACTGTGCCCCTGTGTGCAGCGATGATGGGGACGTGGTGGAAGCCCCATCCTGGAGGAGGGGAGCATTTTTGGGCACCCCACAGTACACAGGGTGAAATAAAAAAATCGCTCCCAGGGGTTGCTTTTCAGAGGCTTTGGGCCCTCCTTTGGCAGTGCTGAAACAAGAGCTGAGCTTCTCCCCAAACCTGAGCCTGAGCACAGGACACCCTGGGCAGGGGGAGGGCAGGTCCTGGGACTGAGACCCTCTGAGCAGCAGCCCCTGGCCCATCAGAGCCCGCCGAGAGGCGGTGCCAGGCTGAGGTTGAGGAAGCCCCCAAAGTGGAAGGGGGGCAGGCGGGGGGCACAGGTGGCAGCAGAGGACAGGCAGGCAAGGGGATTGTCCCCACACGCCCCAGCGTCCTGCTCACTGCTGAAGTAGACACTGTCAGCTGAATCCACCGAGGGGTCCTCGCTGAAGTAGTTGTAGGGCCTCAGGAAGAAGCCAACTCCATTCCCCACTGTCACTGTGTTGGGGATGTCTTCAGCATGAGGGATGTGCAGGAACCCCACAGTGATCCAGGCAACCAGGTCCTGGGAGAAGAGGAACGAGGCATCTGTCAGGCTGAGCAGGACTCTGCCAGCCCAGCAGCTGCTCAGTGTGGCTCTGGGACAGGAGCAGCTTCTGTCCAGGGCAGGAGGCAGGTTGTCCCCACAAGGTTCAGCTTCTCTCACACAGAATCACTGAATCTCTAGGTTGGAAGAGACCTTTAAGATCATCGAGTCCAACCCATGTTCTAGCACCTCAACTAGATCATGGCACCAAGTGCCACATCCAGTCTTTTTTTAAACACATCCAGGGATGGTGACTCCACCACCTCCCTGGGCAGGTGATTCCAGTATTTGACCACTCTTTCTGTGAAAAACTTCCTCCTTAAGTCTAGCCCGTATCTCCCTTGGTGCAGCTTGAGACTGTGTCCTCTTGTTCTATCTGTTGTTGCCCGGAGAAAGAGACCGACCCCCAGCTCACCACAGCCACCCTTCAGGAAGTTGAAGAGAGTGGTAAGGTCACCTCTGAGTCTCCTTTTCTCCAGGCTAAACAATCCCAGCTCCCTCAGCCGTTCCTCATATGGCTTGTGTTCCTCTCCATCCCAGGGACCCCAGCTCACCTGGTTGGTGATGGTCTCGTTGTTGATGAAGTCAGCAAAGGCCACAGTGGGTGTCCAGGGGTCGTTCTGGTTGTAGATGCTGGTGCTGGTGGGCTCCTCCTCCTTCCTCCGGGTGACAGCCAGCTGGTACCTGCCAGCACAGGGGTCACAGGGACCTGCCCACGCCAGCCATGGCATTGCCAGCTGGGAGACACTGCCAGACTGGGGTTGGGCATCCCCAGTCTGCCCTGGGGAGGGGAGGAAAGGGCCAAGAGGGCAGTAATGGGCAGCCCCAGCATCTCCGAGCTTTGTGGGGGATCCCTTGCTGCCTGTGGTTTTCCAGCATGGCTGGGAAACGTGGATGGATCCAGGGGCAAACACTGCCACTCAATGCCCAGTGCACTCCCTTAAGCCACAGCTGCTTCTCCCCCACACAGATTTCCCCAGCATGAGCTCCACCAGTTCACCCTGGCAGTGAGACTGGCCTGTGCTTACCCCAAGCATTTTCCAAAAGGCATTCTGTCCTCGTGGGAAGATATCACGACCTGGCAATGCCAGTGCTTCCCTTAGGAATTCATTCTGCAGCCTACTCCCCCTCAAAGGGAAAAACACATGGGGTTGCTCTAAATTAGTCTGACGTGGGGTCAGACTCCTGCCTGTGAACTGCCATAAGCAGATGTTATTGAGCAACATGTCAAGGAAATTTCAGAGCCAAAAGCTCTGAAAAAGCATGTTTGCTTTAACCCTTTGTTTAACCCTTCCCTGCAGCCTGGTGCAGGCCTGCCCAGGGGTGAGAGCCTCCCTCCACCAGGAGCAGGAGCAGCTGAGGCTCAGGCTGCACAGCCCTGGCACCCACCTGCTCCAGCTGACAGAGCGTTCCATGGAGCTGTTGGTGGGCAGGTGCTTCCCAGGAAAGCTGATGATCTGGATCCTGTAGCTGCGTGGGTGCTCCCACTTGTTGGGATTGGGGCTGACAAAGGAGAGGTAGCGGGGCATGGGGACATGGAGTGGGAATGCTGCCTCATCCTCCCTCTGCAGCCTTTCCCTGCGGAGGTATGGCCGCTCAATGGTGCTCTGTGTGCTCCAGGGATCTTTGACAAACTCGTACTCCATATCCTGGGTCTCCACGGAGTTCAGCTGCCCTGTGAAGCAGAACAGAAAACCCTCTCAAGCCCTGCACCCCAGGCCACAGTAAACCACAGCCATGCACGAAGGTGGCCAGACCTACCATCAACATCCAGGTCCACCTTGTAGTGGATGTGGTGGAGGTGCATCGTCCCCAGCGTGTGGGGCCCAACCCTGTTGCCATAGTCAGTGCCTCGGCCATGGAAGAAGGAGGAGCTGATGTAGCCCGTGGCGTGCACCCGCACCTCCACGGCCCCGCTGGCATGGAACATGAAGTCCCAGACGTAGTCATAGTTGATGAGCGTGGAGATGCTGCGGATGACCAGCGTGGTTTTCCTCAGCCCGCCGTAGTAGAAGGACTGTGAGTCGGAGAAGTGGCGCCTCAGAGGGAGGGCAGAGTCGTGCTCAAAAATGCAGAGCGAGTTTTGGTTGGTTTTGGGAGTATCTGCCTCTGCCAGGTAGTGCCGGTCCACGTAGGTCGCAGTGTAGGGGCAGTCCAGGCCCCGCACCAGCTCGTAGGCAAACCTGCCGATGCCAAAGCTGCCGTCCAGGTAGCGGGTGGACATTCCCCCGGGGCAGTTGGAGCCGTACAGGGCTAAGGCTTCCTGCAGGCTCAGCTCGTAGACAATCCTCTCCCCGCGGTACCTGATGTCGAAGAGGCGCGGGCCGGTGTTGGGGTTCATGCCGAAGGCGATGCTCCAGCCCTGGAAGGTGATGTGGTTGTTCCTGACGCTGTAGCGGGGACCCTGCGGCTCAAACTGCAGCGGGCCCGGGGGCCCAGGCAGGCGCCGGGGCTTCATTGAGCCCAGAACTGCACCAGCCTGGGGCTGCTTGAGCCTGACCACCTCCAGCGTGCCAGCCACAAACTCCTGTTCCAGATCCCCTGTGCCGGCAAAGTACCGGCCGTTGTAGAAGACTTTGCGCAGCTGCCACCGGGAGACGTGGAGGTCCCCGTGGTCCACCAGCACCTCCAGCCCCACTGGGGACAGGTAGTAGCCGGTGCCAGCCACGTTGTGGAAAAGGACAAACCAGGTGACGCGGTCACCGGACTTGAAGCCGCGCGGGGCCGTGGTGAGGGTGACCAGGTCGGTCCCGTCGGACTCGCAGCAGGCGGTGAGGAAGCGCGGCGCCTTCCTGAGCTCCCTGTGGATGACGGCGTTGATCTCCGCGTACTCGCTGCCGGTGACGGCTCTGCGGTGGTAGGGCACCTTCCCCCCGTACTTCTGCACCGTCACGTCCCGGTGGTACGCCGGCCTGGGCAGCGGCCCCACCACGTACTCCGTGATGTTGGGCTCTGCCTGCTGCCCAAAGTACAGCACGGCCAGAGCCTCCCGGGGGGGACGGGCCCCGCCGCCGTCCAGGAACCGCAGCACCTCGGCCTTGGCGGGCACCTGCAGATCCACCCAGGCGATGCAGTTCTCCGAGGGCTTGGCACGCGACGCCTCCACCAGCGGCACCCCGAGGTGGCCCTGCAGGTACAGCACCACCTGCGACATCTCCTCAGCTGTCAGGTCAGCAAACACCAGGCTCTGCCCGTCCTCCGTGTCCTCCTGCTCCGGGGGCAGGTGCTGGCAGCTTCTGGGGGTCCTTTCTCTGGTCAGCAACACGCAGACCAGAGCGAAGATGGTGGCTAATGCCAGACCAAGGAGGATGAGCACGGTTTTCAGGCTCATGCCTGCACTGTCTTCAGTGCTCCTGCAGTCTGGCAGGACACGTTTCCAGCTGTGGAATCCTCCCAGCAGCTCACTAGAACAAGGGGCTGGGTTGGCTCGGGTTTATTTTCCTCCCCTGTTTCCTCAGCAGGGAACAGCCCTGAGGAACTCGCAGGGAGGGTGCAAGGGGACGTTCTCACACATTGCCAGGATTTTCTAGGAACCATAAAAGGCAACTTTGCTGTGCTTCCCTGGAGAGCCGTAATTTTAAGTAAACTCAATGTTTGTACATCTGTCCTTTCCCTCTGGTCCCAGATCCTCCACTGCAGAGCTTGGAGAGGATGGATGCAGTGTTTAGGGGGAATAAGCACATTCTCACTTCTCTTTCTCTTAACCCTGCAGATGCTGGGCAGGCAGCAGTGGCTGGAGAGATAATCCTTCCCAGTGCAGAGCAGTGCTAAACACAGCACCACTGCCTCTCCTGACACAGCCCTGCCATCACTGCTGCTGCCAACACCCCCGTGGTCCTGCAGCCAGGGGAGAGGGGACAGCTGTTTGTCACCTTGCAAAGGTGCCCACTGATCCTGAGTTACAGCCTAGCACAGATAGGGATGGAGGAGGGGAACAGGGGCACCAGAGCCCAGCCAAACAGGCAGTGGCACTGGCCATGCAGCCAGGAAAGGTGAAACCATTAATGCCATTAAACCCTTTCCTGCAAGGTCCTGTCCAGATCCCTGCCTTGTGCCCAGCACTGAGGGCCTGAGAGCCACAACCCACAGAGTCCTGGCCACGATCCAACAGCCCAACAGCCCCAGGGCTTGGTGCCAGTGCCCACCTCCACCCCAGCTTGTCCCTCCTGCCCTCCAGCTGGACATCCCCGTGCCCAGACAACACCCAGAGCCACGCTGGGCTGGTTTGTGGGCACAGCAAACATGGCAGAGACCAGCACCACCCCCAGGAGACGCTGCTGTACGTTGTAAGAACAAGACACTCAAGAGCATTGGACCAGCACCATTTTCATTATTTTAACCTGAGATATGCACTACACAGCACTTGCTTCTACAGCAGAGGCACAGGATCCTCTCCTGATTTTCCTCTGGCAATAGACTCAAATTCAGGAACTAACAGATAATGTAGACTTCCATCTCACATCATGCTAGGAAAATCATGTTTCCCTCTTCAAGAGCACTATTTCAAAAGCAATGATAAAATGTGAAGTCACTGGACAACGGAAAATTGAGACAATTTCACAAAAAAGCTGAAAATCAGAGACAGAACAGTCAGCCTGGTGTCTCTGACCACATCTCCTCACCATCCTGCACCATTAAACCCTGCTCATATTTCGAAAACCATCATAGGTGAACGGGGGGAAGTTTGGCAAACAGGAGGCAGTTTTGGGCAAGCAGGCAAGAGGGTTGATTTCACATGCTGTAAAGTCCTGCTCGCTGGTGAAGAACACACCATCATGGGAGTATATAGAGGGGTCCAGGTCATAGTAGTTGTAGGGTCTCAGGAGAAAACCAACCGCGTTTCCCACGGTCACAGTGTTGGGAATATCCTCAGAGTGTGGA
Organism: Passer montanus; assembly: GCF_014805655.1. Lineage (NCBI taxonomy): Eukaryota > Metazoa > Chordata > Aves > Passeriformes > Passeridae > Passer > Passer montanus. Next base: position 380,449 of record NW_024358389.1, read on the forward strand.
ATGTGGAGGAAGCCAGCAGTTATCCAGGCAACCAGGTCCTAGGCAGGGAAGAGCCACAAGCCCAGGGTTACTTCAGAAGCTGCAGTGACCAAAATACACGTGGGGCAGTGGGGAGTGACAGAGGAGAAGGAGGGGGACCCCGATGGGCACCAGCCAGCTGCATTCCCCCACCAAGCTCCCCTCTCCTGGGAAAGCTCCTCCCTTCCCCAAAGACCTGCCACAGCCATGGCTGTAGATATCCACCCAGAGGAAGGACCCTTGCCTTGACCTCCATGGCCTCACTCTGGCCTCACAGAGATTTTCATGAGGTTTTGCTAGCATTTCTCCACAGGGAGAATATAGGAATGTGCCTTTTGTTGATGGAGTGAGGTGTTTTACCAGGGGCAGGAAGACCTCTTGCACCTGGATCAGTTTTTCTCTGTAAAGACTTTGTTATTTTGCCTTTTATTAAAACCTTTTTGTTCCCAACACTACCACAGAAGCCATCCTGCTGATTTTATGCCTTCTAAGGTAGCTGAGCTATCTTGGGTGTCAAATAGATCTCCAAGACCTTATGAGACCTGGCTTGAGGAGACCCATGTTTCAGGAGAAACAAACTTCTCCTCTGCTCACACTCTCTATGTTCTCTGACCAAAGTACCAAGCAGACACACAGAGAAGGAGATGCTCAAACCCACTTTCCTCTGGGCTGCTGCTCTCAAAGCTGGGCCCATTGTCCCAGGGGTGGTGCTGGAGTCTCCCTGCTCCTTGGGGCTCCCATTGAGCCTGGGCTGGGTGTTACATTCAGCCCAGGGACCCCAGCTCACCTGGTTGGTGATGGTCTCGTTGTTGATGAAGTCAGCAAAGGCCACAGTGGGTGTCCAGGGGTCGTTCTGGTTGTAGATGCTGGTGCTGGTGGGCTCCTCCTCCTTCCTCCGGGTGACAGCCAGCTGGTACCTGAGGACAAGAAAAGAGAGGGGAGCAGCCCCCCGAGGCAGGGCAGAGCTAAATCAGCTCCTGAAAGCCTGCAGAGCACAGGCCTGTACCATCAAGGGACATCCAGCAGTGCCTTCCCAGCTGGCAGGGCTGAGGGGGGCTCTGAGAACCTGCCATGCCAGCCACAACAGCCTGACCTTGCCCAGCTGATGGCCCTCTCCATGGAACTGGCCTCGGGGATGTGCTCCCCTGCAGAACTGGTGATCTGGATCCTGTAGCCACGCTGGTGGCCCCACTTGTTTTTGCTGTTGGCTGCAAAGAAGATGTATCTGGGCATCTTGGACTGGAGTCGGAAGGCAGCCTGGTCTTCTGTGTCCAGGACTGTCTTGGTGAGTCGTGGCCGCTCTATCTGCTGCTCTGGGCTCCAGGGAGCCCGTGCCATCTCAAAGGCCATGTCGTGGGCCACGAGGGAGTTTTTCACCCCTGTGGAGCCAAAACAAAGTCACTGAGGAGAGTGCCCACAGTGCCCCGCTCCCCAAGGACAGCACAGTGCTCACAGTGCCTGCTCTCCCTGGGCTCTGAGCACCAACCCTGTCCAGGAGCAGCTGCTGCTCTGCAGCTCCACGTGCCATGACAACACCCCATGTTGGATCTAGGGCTGGACACTTGTCCAAGCTGGGCAGCACCTCTGCAGCAGAGGCTATGAGAGACAAGAGGGGACAAGGGATGTTCTTCCACCCCAGGACAGAAGAACAGGTTTGCCTCCCATGCAAGCACAGTGTCATTAACTAGAGCACGAGCTTGGTTACTGCTTATCCTGCACACTGGAGGCACCTGGAGCAGCCACTGCCAGGCTGTGACTGCACACAGGAGCAGGGGACCTCTCTGGGTCACTGTAGTGGCTCCACAACTCGGGATCCAACACCCAAGTGTTCCTCAAGAGAAGAAGGGGAGGGATCTGCAGGAGCTCCCTGCATGGCCCCGAGCCCTCCTGCCTGAACAGGGCTCCCCTCTCACCACAGGAACAGTCTGAGATTTACACAGCTCTGCTCAGGAGGGCTGTGCAGCAGTCAGGGCTCAGCCTCTGTAAACAGAGGGGCGTTGAAGTCACAGAAAAGGACCCTGCCCCCAAACAGGAACTGTATTTTAGCACCTTCTCAAGCCTTGCTTGCAGGAAGGAGCCAGTACTAGCCCTGATTTTGACTGTAACCACAGCAGCAGCACCTTTCAAGGCCACACAAACCCCTGCACCACAGGAGGACACCAAATGCTTGCTCTGGGGTTAGCTGCAGCTTGACCAGCACAGCTCTGAGGTTACTTTCCACACTGCAGAGACAGCCGGGATCCCTGGGGCTGTCCCTGTTCCCTGTCCCTGCATTTCTCTTTGGGCTGGTTCAGATGTAGCCACTGCCCACCAGCGACCTCTTTGGTCCTGTGCAGATGTAGAACATTTTCCCTCTGCCTTTGACAGAAGCTGTTTTCAACAACAGGCACCAGGTGTGGCCCCAGTGTCCCCAGACTGCAGGAGCTGCCATCGCCTTCTGGGGGACTCAGAGGTGCCCCTGAGCATCCCTGCACTTCCAGGGTGGCTGCCAGCACTTCACTGTGAGCAGGGGGCTGCTCCTGGGCTCAAAACCCTGTGCAGACACCCACTGCCAGGCTGTGACTGCACACGGGAGCAGGGACCTCGCTGGGCTGCTGTAGCTGCTTCACAATCCAGGATCCAACACCCGAGTGCTTCCTCAAGGGAAGAAAGGGAGGGATCTGCAGGGGCTCAGCCCCACGGAGCACCAGGATATCTGCCCTGCTTTACACGGGGCAGTGAGACACTAGGAGGGTTTTCCCAGGGGACAAGGAGTGCCAGGAGCAGCAGCAGGGCTGTGAAAGCAGGCTCACTCTGTGCTCAGACAGGGCCAACTCCCGTCTGCCCGGCCTTGCCTATGGCAACACACACCGTGCCAGACATGAGGCCTCAAGGAAACACAAACATTTTTCAGCTGCTACCTTTCATACTTTCCCTGAGCTGAACACAGAGCTCCCAGAAATTCCCACTGCTTTCCACTCAATGACCCTGACAGACTGTTTTATAGATCGAAAAATAATTTTGCAATGAAAGAAGAAGTTAGGAGAATAAAGAAGCAGAGTTCTGATGTGAGTTATTAGGGACTGTATGGACAAGGAGGCAAATCCCAAAGCTCTGAGGCTTATCAGAACAATGGCAGACATTAACAGAAGATCCAGACCTACCTCCCACATCCAAGTCCACCTTGTAGTTGACAAAATGGGTGTGTATGGTACCCAGGGTGTGCTCCCAAAGCCTATTCCCGTATCTCAGGCCATCCCCATGGAGAAAGGACGAGCTTGGGTACCCCGTGGCCTGCACCTTGCCCTCAAGGGCCCCGTTCTGGTAGAAGATGAAGTCCCACACGTAGTCGTAGTTGCCCACGGTGGTGATGGAGCGAAGGACCAGAGCGGAGTTCACCAGCCCCCCGTAGTAGAGCGACTGCAAGTTGGAGTAGTGGCGCCTCAGAGGGGAGCCCAGGTTGTGCTCAAAGACGCAGAGCGAGGCCTTCCTCTTCTTGGGCCTCAGGCTGTCGGACAGGGAGTGCGTGTCCACGTAGGTGGCCAGGTAGGGGCAGTCCACCCCTGGCACCAGGGGCGAGGTGTAGCGGCCCAGGCCAAAGCTGCCGTCCATGTAGCGGGTGGACATTCCCCCAGGGCAGTTGGAGCCGTACACGGACAGTGCCTCCTGCACGCTGATCTCGTAGGCAACCCTCTCCCCCTTGTGTCGGATGTCAAACAGCCGCAGGCCCGTGCTCACGCTCATCCCAAAGGCAAAGCTCCAGCCCTGGAAGAGCACCCGGTTGCTCCTGACGCTGTAGCGGGGACCCTGCGGCTCGAACTGCAGCGGGAACAGCGCGGCCGCAGGCGCTCGAGGCTTCATGGATGAGAAATCCCCGTCCCACGGCGCTCTCCTCACCTTCTCCACGCTGACCCGGCCCTGCACGTAGGCACTCTCCAGCTGCTCCATGTCCCTGTAGTACTGCCCGTTGTAGAACACCCTGCTCACTGCCCACTGCGACATGTCCAGGCTGCTGTGGTCCACCAGCACCTCCAGCCCCACGGGGTGCACAAAGAATCCACTCACGTTCTGAAACAGGACGAACCAGGTGACCCGATCCCCGGACTGGAATCCACGGGGAGCAGCCGTCACCACGGCGAGATTGGCTCCGTCGTACTCCAGTACTTGTTGCATGAAAGCTGGAGCTGAGGGGAACACCTGGCTCTTCAGAAACCCTCCAATCTGCTTGTACTCCACAGCCAGCGTGGGTCTGCGGTGGTAGGGCACCTTCCCCCCGTACTTCTGCACCGTCACGTCCCGGTGGTACGCCGGCCTGGGCAGCGGCCCCACCACGTACTCCGTGATGTTGGGCTCTGCCTGCTGCCCAAAGTACAGCACGGCCAGAGCCTCCCGGGGGGGACGGGCCCCGCCGCCGTCCAGGAACCGCAGCACCTCGGCCTTGGCGGGCACCTGCAGATCCACCCAGGCGATGCAGTTCTCCGAGGGCTTGGCACGCGACGCCTCCACCAGCGGCACCCCGAGGTGGCCCTGCAGGTACAGCACCACCTGCGACATCTCCTCAGCTGTCAGGTCAGCAAACACCAGGCTCTGCCCGTCCTCCGTGTCCTCCTGCTCCGGGGGCAGGTGCTGGCAGCTTCTGGGGGTCCTTTCTCTGGTCAGCAACACGCAGACCAGAGCGAAGATGGTGGCTAATGCCAGACCAAGGAGGACGAGCACGGTTTTCAGGTTCATGCCTGCGGTTGGTCCAGCAGCATTCAGAGACTTTCAGAGAGGCTTTCCAGCTCCTGCCTCTGTCAGTGTATGCTGCACTGGATGGATTAACACAGAAAGTACAAAAGACTGGGAGAGGCTAGGGGAGGAGATCGGAAACCCTTGGTGACCAGAAAGGGCAGATCTCCTCTCAGCTGCAGCCTCTTTGGTCCTCCTTCACGGCAGTGCCCTGAAAGAACTTGTGGAGATGTAGGGTCAGTGACTCAGACAAGTTCCACATAATTCCGTTACTTTTTCAGTCCAGCCTGCTTTCCTGAGGCTGCCTGTAAAAACGGAGGTTCTGCAGTCAGCCTGTGGTGGCTGTGACCACTGTGAGGCTCTGACAAGCTGGGAATTGTTGCCACACTGTACAATTTCACCTCTTTACAACTCACCGCTTTTCCTTGTTTATCAGGCTGCTTCCTTGTAAACATTCTCCCTGGCAACACCATTCCAAGCTTGGAGTTACTTTTTATTTAATTTTTTTCAGTCTTCCACATGGAAGCCTTTGCTGAAAACACATCCTTCTGTGTAGCAGCAGAAAAACTTTGGCAGGCGTGGAGATGTAGTTCAGGATGAGAATCAGGCCCCCAGCGTGCTGTGAACAACCAGCTCTTAGTTTGCACCTCAGAACAGCTCTGAGCCAATTAATCCCCAGCACTGCACTACCACAGGATCATCCAGCCTTTGTCTCTGCCTCCAGCTCACAGATAAACCGAGGCACAGCTTCCAAGAGGTTCCCTCAAGGAGAGAAGGACCCTGAACCCACACCTGGCAGTGCCTGCTGTCAGTGCTGCCAAGCCATGGTGCCCAGGCTGGGCACCACAGCTGCTCTGTGCCACCCCAAGGACAGTCCCTGCAAGCCCCAGTGCTGCTCCCAGCCCTGGCAGAGCAAGGCAGCCAGGACCTGGTGCTCCCTCCTGCCACGCAGCAGATGCTCGGGGTAGACAAGACTCACCACCTTGGCTGCAGTCCCGGAGCTGGTGCTGAGCAGGACAAGGCATCCAAGAGAACCATGGCTGGAGATTCAACCCAACATTTCCACTCCTGCTGCCAGCCTCACCTCACCTCACCCTCCTCTTCCTTGCATCATTTCCCTGATGGGAGACAGCGCCCACCAGCCCCTGGTTCTTCCTCTGCAGCAGATCCTGCCTGGGGCTCAGCCCCTCTGTGCTCCCCTGTGCTCCCCTGTGCTCAGACACCAGGCTGGGAGGCAGAAGGCCACGTTGCTGTGGGACACACTCCATCATCCTCAGCACCACTGGCAGCCTGAGCCTTGCTCAGGGCAGCTGTGAGGCCAGGGACACACTCACCCTGTCTGTGCCAGCACACAGGCTCTGCCTCACCAGCCAGGAGAGCTGAGCCACAGCACTGCTGCATGCAGCAAAGGGCTCACTGCAGCACAGACACAGCACGGGCAGGGACAGCACAGAGAAAACAGAGCTGTGGCTGCATGGGACACAGCAGCCACAGGTGGCAGAAATACCTGCTCTCATCAGCTCCCAGCAGCAGAATCAAATGTCTCTGAGGAGCCCCAAACAAGGCAAAGCAGCACTGACTTCCTAGTCAGTCAGGTCTCAAGGATTACCTGAGGTTAGGCTTGGAAGAAAAATTCCCTTTTGGGTTTGGCCTGGAACATGGTGGCCATTTCACTTGGAGCACAGAGCAGCAGCTCTGCTGTCCTGGGTCAGGTCTGGAGCACACACAACAGCTCTGCTGTCCTGGGTCAGGTCTGGAGCACAGAGCAGCAGCTCTGCTGTCCTGGGTCAGGTCTGGAGCACAGAGCAGCAGCTCTGCTGTCCTGGGTCAGGTCTGGAGCACAGAGCAGCAGCTCTGCTGTCCTGGGTCAGGTCTGGAGCACAGATCAGCAGCTCTGCTGTCCTGGGTCAGGTCTGGAGCACAGCCAGGACATACCTGCTGCCTCCCAGGAATGGGACAAGTGTTCTCCTGGCACACACACACCAGCACAGCCAAGGTGAGGCTGCAGCAGAACCTCCCTGGCTCCAGAACAAAGCTCATGTGGATCTTTCCTTTGAGAAGCACAAAGAGATTGTTCAGGTTTGACTTTGCCCCTTGGGTTTGCATCTGCAGCTCCTCAAAGCCACGGCACAGGCTGCAATTACAGAAGGGCCCTTTCCAAGCAGCACAGCAGTAGTTTAGGAAAACTCCACAGGCCTTCCTGCCCCACAAATCACAACTCAACCCTGCAGCTGGGCTGAGAGAGATCCAGAAATAGACTGTGGGAACACTCCTGGTTCTCTGCACGTTGGGGGCTTGGAAAGAAAGAGAAACCCTAATCTGTACTGACATCCCCATGACAAACCAACCACAGCACACACCCCAGGGCTGCTGGACAAGGATGGCAGCTTTCTGCCCCACTGCAGAGCCTGTGCCATGGAGGCCTTGTCTGATAACAGGTTTTTTAGTTCTGTCTGTTTCTGCTGGACATTTCCAGCTCTGGTTTAAAGCTGTTTCAGAATAAACACAACAGCCCTAAATCCACCTTCATCTTGCAGTAGGAATTTGAGGAAGCAGAGTAATTAACTAAGTCTGCAGAGCCAGAACCTGTGTCAATAGCTGCCTGATGGAAAGCAATGAGGGATCTTTGGGGGCCACACACACCATGGAATTGCTCATGTGCCCTCTCCAAAAGGAGCCTGCAGCAGCTTAAAGCTAACCTAGAATTAAAGAAATTGCACGTCTCTGTAATAACAGCAGCAACTTATAACTTGTAACTTCTCCCTAACTTGTTTATGACCTGCTCAGTGCACGTACTGCTTCCCACATGCCAGTCCCCAGTGTGATCAGCCCATCACTGACCCACACCCCATGGAGAATTCACATCCTACCCACGTTTTATTTTGGCTGCGTGGTGGCTTTTAGGCACTGCCCATCTTGTATTTGTTAAATTGCCCACGTTCCCCAGACAGCAAGGGAGATGGGAGTGCTGTTTTCCACACACACAGAAAGGTAGAGGTGGCAAAAAATAGCATCTGAAATTTACTGAAACCCAAACCAGACAGGTTTTGGCTTGGGGAAACTCTGAGACAGTAACTGTGACAGCTGGGGAAAGGGGACAGGAGGAACACCCCTGCCAACACTCCCCACACCAGCAAGGCTTGAGCAAGCCCCAAACCAGAGCTCAGACTTCAGAAAGCTCTCAATGCCTCACCTCATGGGGTCAGCTTATGCAAAGCACAACAGTGGGACCTGCCTGACCCTTGCTCCATTCCAGCTGTGCTGCTGGCAGTGCCTGTGCCTGCACACAGCTGCTGAGCCATTATTCTCCTCCCCTGCACTTAAGCTGGGATGTTTCAAGGACTGGTGAAGCAGAGCCCTGACTGCACACAGCAACTGCTCCTAGAAAACAAACCCTCCCCTGCTCCCCCAGAGAAACCCCACTCCCTGCCAGCACCTGCCAAGACAATTGTCCTGGATGCTCCATCCTCCCGTGGGATGCTGGCACTGGCTCCCTGGGAGTGCAGATTTTTTCACTGGGGTGAGGAGGAGCCCCTCGTGCTGCACCACACCAAGTCCTGCCAGCAAGTCCTTCCTTTGGGCTCTGCTCCAGCTGCCTTGGCCCTGAGCTCTGTGTGCAGCTGGGTCAGGCACCTGCAGGGCTTTCCCACACTGCAGGAACTTCCCTGCACGAGTGGCTGCTCCCGTTCCTGGGCAGCCGGAGGTGCCACAGCCAGAGCTCCAGTCTGCAGCTGCTGCCAGGGCCAGTCAGACTCTGCTGGGCAGTACCATGACCAGGACAGGCAAACCCCAAAGAGGCATTGAGCCCTGGACCCTCTGCTGGCTCCGAGGGGGGCAGGACACTCAGGAGAGCCTGGAGTGCCCCTCGAGAGGCCTCTGTGCCCCAGCACGCAGGGAAGGAGGAACAGGATGATGCCAGAAGAGCAGAGGGCACTGTGGCTGGGGACTGCAGGGCAGCTGCCTCTCCTTGGGTACCACACACAGGGAGCAGCCAGGAGCAAGAGGTGTGTGCCCCACAGAGACACCTGCCTGGCAGAGAAACCCTGGAGCAACTGCAGGCTCAGAGAAACACCATGTCTGCTTGAACTGGGACAGCCCAAGTCCCACACTGGGCTGAGATGGGACAGATTCCATCAATCCCAAGCCCATGGGCAAAATCATGCCCAACGTGAGGCATGCTGATGGAACAGAAACAACCTACACAGCAGGTTAGTTTATAACGAAGAGGGATGAGGAGAATGAAGGGAAGGAGGAACTGAGTGTGAGAAAGGCAGAACCAGAACTGGACACTAAAACTGCACGGCCTAAGAGCCCAGCATCACACACAAGGGGCTGCCTTGAAAGAATTCCAAGTACCTTATTTTAATTTCTTGACATGGTAAAAGTTTACATAGGTTCATCTTGCAAAGAAAGCTGAACAAATGAAAAGGAATCAATACAAAGAAACACAAGGGGAAGTGCTGCTCCCAGGCAGCAGCTCAACGCAGTTGGTTTGTTACTGAATATTTATTAGAGGGAAGACTAAGAGTTGACTTACTACAAACAACAACAGAAGAGTCTATAGCAGGGGCCAGCAGCCCGCCACACTCTGGGCAAATCCCTGGGAAACCAGCAAGAGACAACATGGCTCTTAGATGTGGAAGCAGAGGGAAAAAAAAAACAAACCAACTAAAAACAAAGTAAAAAAAAAATTTTGTCACTGTTGTTACAATGAGATTAACACAACTCTTAAGGCTACTGCACAATAAGAATATACAGGTGTAACAGCGAGACCTGGGAAACAGCAAGGTTCCTGAAACAAATGATTTAACGTTCCCTGATTAGGGGACTTAAGTAGAAATACTATAAATAAGAAAAATTTTGAAGCCTGCAGCGTTATGGGCCCACTTGCCACACACAAAAACTGACACAACACAACCAGTCATTTCCAGAGGGGTTTGTAATGGACCACGAAATGTTCTGGCAGCTTAGAGGAGTCACGAGGCACGGGAGTGTGCCCTTTGCAGGGGAAAAACTGCAAGGTCTGCAAGGTACCAGGTGGGTATCAGCCACCCTCACCATCAAGCACCAGCTGTGGCAGCCAGCCTGCTCTGCCCAGGCACCAGGAAGCACTGCCAGGGACACGGGGACTCAGTCTGATCACATGCAGAGATATTTTAGGACTTTAGCATCAGATCTCCAGCCCCTCCCTTCCCTCAGCCCAGGCAAAAGCAACCCATGCTGAAGGGGCAACTGGGATGTATGTGAGAGAACATTGGTTTTAGCCAAGAAAGTGGCTCTAGTCAAATGGCAGAAGCCACCTGAGCTCATGACAGCCAGGACAGCACCAGCTCTAGTTCCAAGCATTTGCCTCATGCTCTGCACTGATCCAGACAGAACTGGTGAGGCAGAGACCTGTGGGGCAGGCTCTGCTGAGCCAGGAGAGCGCCACACAGGGAGTGCAGATGGCTCAGGGGCACCAGAGCACAGCTGCCAAGGGGAAGGGTCCCTGGTCAGTGCAGAGCTGGTGGCAGGGGGGCCTGGCCACAGCCAGCAGTGGGGAGAGCTTCCCTGCTGTGGCACTGCCAGGCTGCCCTTGTGCTGGGCTGTTTGCCCTGCTCCAGAAACCCCAGTGCAGCCACCAGACAAGAGATGGGACAGGACAAGGGCTTGGTCTATAGTGTTGTTCCCACTCAGGTGGGAAGCAAGGCATGAAGGAATGTCCCTGCCTGGCTGCTGCAGCCTCTGGGGTGTCCAGTGCAGCATGGCCTCTACTACCAGTGACTAGAGGAAGAGGGAGAGCTCCTGAGACCTGAACAAAACCAATCACAAAACTAGGCAAGAATTTCTTTAGAGTTTAACTAAGAATGCAATACTATTTCCAGCCAGTTTCCCATCTCGATAGTCACGTAACAAACCAAGGCAATGACGGTCTTTAGTTGACTGAACAGTTCTCAAGTTCAAACGTTGACACTTAATAGAGGGTCTCAGCATTGCTGCTCCGAGGCCTCTTGATCTTCTCAATGTTTTTAAGGATCATGTCATGCAAAGTGACCTGCAAAAAGGAAGAACAGGACTCAGACAGGAAGCCATAAGCACTGGTTACCACAGCAGCACCACCCTCAACCCCTCTGTGCAACCACACACCTGGTTAAGGCAAGGGCTTCCTTCAGCCAGACCTTACAGAAGCCACTACATGTAATACCAAAAATATTCATTCAGAAACCCTAGGATTGGCTTGTACTGTATGAAGAGCTCAGGAACAGATTTCCACAGAGGGGATAGGAATATTTTGCACTAGGGCCCTGTGAACACTGCTGGGAACATCTGCATCTCCAGGAGAGGGTGGAGAAGCACTTTGCTGGAGCCAAAGTGGGAAGGAGGCAGGCTTCCCCCAGGAGTGGCCGTGCTCAGGGGGAAAGGGGAGAGGAGCAGCAGCAGGAGCACAGTGTGAGCTGTGTGTTTTCACTCACATATTGGTTTCTCAGCTCTGAAATGATGAGGCGCAGACTAATGTACTCCTTCTCGTCGATCTCCGTCACGGTGCGGCGATAATCCTCCTGCAGACAGGGGGGCACACGGGGCTCAGCCCAGCCTCCCACAAAGCACCCCCACCTTCAGCTCAGTCCTTGTGTGATCTCCCCCTCTTCCCCCAGCACCCTCAGCTCAGAAAGGACAGTGACAAAGCAGCTCAGAGTGCCAGCATCATCTAAGTCCCCGCCATGTACATCTCCGGGTCCCCGCTGACTCACCACATGAGGGTACTTGGCTATTTTGGAAACCAGCTTTGCTCTTGTGATATAGTATCTGGCAGGAAAAGAGAAAGAGATTGATGCTCAGATAAACAACCAGGATTGTCTTCAGGTCCAAGCTGCCCTGTAAAAACAGCTGGAGGACCTTTCCCAAACACATTCCTCTTCCAAGGAGATCCCAAAAAAGAAGTCTGTTCTTGCATGCCTACCTAGAAATCTGGTCCAGGTAAGATGCTGCCTCACTCTCCACAGTCCGAAGTTCAGCAACTGTTTCTTCCTGCAGGGGAGACAAGGAAGCTGTGAGCTGCAGTAGGCTGCAGGTGGCCTTCAGGACTCGTGAGGCACTGTCTCAGCAGCAGCACATCAAGTTCAGGTTTGGGTTTTAAAATCTCAGCCACCCCCATGACTGCAGCTGCTGCATATCATGAGCTGAAAGATTCAGAGGAAGCCCAGAGATCCAAGTCTGGAGCACAGAGCAGTGCCTTACCTGAATAGAAACACCAAAGTTGTTCCCATCCTCTATCCTGGGAATGAGAAGCTGCACCCACATTTTGACCTGCAGTGGAGAGATCACAGCACTGACCAATGCCAACATCTGCACAAAGATTTCTCTCAGGAATGTCAGCAGAAGCTCCCAGGACCCTGCCTTTGCCACACAGCTCATGAAGAACTGCTGCAGGTCCTTTATGCACTTCCAAGATCACTTCCCACATGGCTGGGATGCCATGCAAGCCAGCACAGGCCCAGCTTCCCATGGGAAGCTCTCCTCACCATGCCACAGCAGCCCTTGGCAGGAATCTGTGCCCGGGCAAAAGAAGGGCAAGGCAAAGCCTCATGAGGCCTGATAACAGACATCCTTCTCCTTCAGGTGAACCACAGAGCTCCCCAAGGGTTTCACCTGCCTGTCAGACAGGACAAAGCCCTGCCTTTCCTCCTCTGCAGCACAGAGGAACTGCTCCTTCCACAGCCCCACCTCTCCAGGGTAACACCACCCCTCTGCCTCCCCTTGCTCCAGGCCCACACCCACCGTATTGCACTTCTCAATGAGCAGCCTGATCTCTGGTTTCACTTTCTCAATGATGTCCACCAGCTGCTGGTTGCTCTTCAGCATCCCATTGGGCATCACAAACACTTTGGTACCTGTGGCAGAGACAAACCCCATTGTCAGGGACTCACAGCTGCGCCAGGGCTGGCCTGAGGGGCCACCTGAGCCTCCCTCATCTCCCACAAGGCCAGAAAGGGACTGAGCCAGGCTTTGGCCACCTGTAGGGAAGGGGAGAGGGACAGGGGACAAGCAGTGAGCACAAGGGAAGGGAAAGAGAGAAAGCAGAGCAGGATGAGACTGAAGAGCTCGAGGATGCTGAGCACAAAGGGTTTTTCCTGGTGCACAAGTTTCTGTCTCAGCTTAGTGCAAAGCCTGGAATGTTCTTCCAGACAAAGAGAGGAACTGCACAGGGCCACCAGGAGATCAGCTGCCTCTGTCAGCAGGCCAAGGTCCAGCCAAGTACTACTTATGTCTATCAGAGAAGTACTAATTATGCTTCTAAGAGCTGGAACCTCAACCCTCCACATCAAAACATCTGTAGGTCAGGCTCTGGCCTGCAAGAGCAGCAGCTGCTGGCAGGGCAGGGCACGTGGGGCTTGCACAGTTTGCATCTCCAAGGCTCAGTGCAGCAGTCCAGGGGGCAGGCAGCAATACAAGGGACTTGGGGAGCCTTACCCTGAAAGGTCTCTTCGTGGTCTTCCAGCTTCCTCTTTTTCATATTTGGCTAAAATATACAAAATGTTTTATTCACAAACTAGTTGTAAGCTGTAAAAAAGTTGCAAAGGAAAAAAATGAAAACTTAGAGGCCTGCCAAGGGAACAATAGTTCCTGGTTTCCAGGCACTCTTCCTTAAATCCCAGGAAGGGCTGCAGAGCAGTGTTACCTCCAGGCTTGAGAGATCAATCTCTGACAGCCCCTGGGCAAAAGTCTGGTATTAAATAAGAATATCCTAGCCCAGCACAGAGCAAACCACGCAGTTTGAACAGGGGTTGGGATCCCAGCCAAGTAACCTTACCCCATCCAGCCCATCGTGGCTGTTGGTGAGAAGAATTGGGTCAGGCACTGGGAGGTTCATGTCCGAATGGATCTGAGTGAGATCATGAATATTCAGGATGGGCTCCTGCAGAGCAAAGCAGATTTGTTACTTGATCACGGGCTAACAAATTCTGCCACACCAAACACAACGAGACAAAAGATTCAAGGCTCCTTCTTGTCCAAACTTGGGATGAGTGGAGATAAAAGGTCTGGCAATAGGCCCCAGCAGTGCCAGGAAGAGCCCACTGGGGAGAAAGATAAATGTGAGAGATGACACAAAGCAAAGTGCACAAGGCAGCACCCCTCCAGAGCCAGCAGCACTGCAGCTGCTGCCTTGTGTCCCTGCAGCAAGGGGAAATGCACGGAAAACACCCCTGGAGAGACCTGCCACTGCACTTCCAAAATGCAGCTGGAAGTGCAAAAGGACACACAGCACAGGGCACACCCTACCTTCAGGAATCCATCGAGTTCTAACAGCTTCTTTGGGAAAAAGTTTGCTACGAGGTCTTCAGCCTAAGAAAGAAAGAAAGAACAAACAGTGATGAGGAAAGCCACGTGGCTCCCACCAGCAGGGAAATCATCTGTGCACATGCAGGAAACAAAGAGAACCCAGTGCTTCCTGCTGCCAGCACCAAACAAAGCCCAGGTGAGGAGAAAGCCACGAGGCCCACTGCAGTGGTGAGGGCACCAGCTGGGTGTTGCTGGCTGTTGCTAAGCTGCCAGGGCAGGCTCAGCCCACAACCGAGTGTGTCAGAAAGATAAGGCCAAAACAAACCTCCTTCCTGCCCGAGCCGCGGCACTCACCTCACTCGTGATCCGCTCCCTGAAGGAGTCAACCTACAGAAGGAAACGGGGACGCGTCAGGGCTACTCCGCACGGCGGGGCCCGGGGCGCACCGCGCTCCCGTTCTCCCGGGGGAGCGGGAGGAGCCCCGCCAGCACCGAGCGGGAGCTGCCCGCGGCGGCTCCGCCCGCCCGGCCCCGGCCCCGGGGAGCTGGAGACCGCGCAGCTCCGCCGGGGGGAAGGAACGATCCGCGGGGGGAAGGATCCCCGGGGGGAAGGAAGGATCCGCCGGGGGAAGGAAGGATCCCCGGGGGGAAGGAAGGATCCCCGGGCCGCCCCCGGCACACGGGCCCGGCCCAGCCCGGCCCCGGCCGCATCCCCGCCCCCCGGCGCTGCAGGGCCGCGTGGCGGGGCGCGCGCGGGCGGCGCGATGGAGGCAGCGCGGGCGGGCGGCGGCACCGCGCACGTCAGCTTCGTGTGCCAGCGCTGCTGCCAGCCGCTCAAGCTCGACACCTCCTTCAAGGTCCTCGACCGCCTCACCATCCAGGAGCTCACCGGTACCGAGCGCCGCGGGGCGGGGCGGGGCGCCGCGGCTCGGGCCTAGCCCCGGGCCCGGCTGACGCCGTGTCTCCCACAGCCCCGCTGGTGAGCGCCGCGCCGGCCAGGCCCGGGGAGCCGCACGAGGAGGAGAGCGCCCTGACGGAGGTGCGGGCGGGCTCGGCGGCGGGGCTCGGCGGCGGCTCCGCCGGGCCTGCCCGTGACGGTGTTTCCGTGCCTCCAGGAAGCCTTCGTGGAGAACCGGCAGGATGGCGTGTCCCGGAGGTTCATCCCGCCGGCCAGGTACAGCGGCGGGCCCGGCCCCGCTGGGAGCCCGGGCTGTCCCTGCGGGCAGCCTGAGCCTGCGCTGGGGCAGCGCCTCGGCAATGTCCCCCCGGCCGTGGGTGGCTCCTGTGAGCTTCCCCCGCGCCCCGTGTCGGTGTGAGCACAGAACTGCACGGTCCTTGGGGCAGCAAACCTGGCAGAGCCCTCAAACACGGGTTACCCCAGCCCCCTGCTCCCTTTCCCCCGAGTCAGCCCCAGGTTCTGGGCTGGCGCTGGCACTGCCTCCCCCCGCGCTTGGCGCTCACGTCAGTCACGTTCTTTCCAAGAATGATGTCAACAGAAAGTGCCAACAGTTTCACGCTGATCGGAGAGGCCTCGGATGGTGGCACCATGGAGAACCTCAGCAGGAGGCTGAAGGCAAGTGGGCAAACTCTGATCCTTGGGAGCACAGCATCAGTTTTTCCTGATGCTCTGCAAAACTAAACTGTAAAGTTTCCCATAGCATTTGCCTTCTGGAGCTTGGTTGGTGAGTAGTTGAGCAAAGATAGAGGATTTTAATCAATATTTGGCCTGCAAAGAAGATTCCTGCCAACTGGAGCTGCTGAAGAGCAGCAGGCAGCTGCCTGTGGTTTCCCTTGCAGTAATGTGAGCCCTTCCGAAACTAAACTGCAAAGTTTCCCATAGCATTTGCCTTCTAGGAGCTTGGTTGGTGAGTAGTTGAGCAGAGATAGAGGATTTTAATCAATATTTGGCCTGCAAAGAAGATTCCTGCCAACTGGAGCTGCTGAAGAGCAGCAGGCAGCTGCCTGTGGTTTCCCTTGCAGTAATGTGAGCCCTTCCTCCAGGTCACTGGGGACCTCTTTGACATCATGTCTGGGCAGACAGATGTGGATCACCCTCTGTGTGAGGAGTGCACGGACACTCTGCTGGACCAGCTGGACACACAGCTCAACATCACGGAGAACGAGTGCCAGAACTACAAGTGAGTGATGCAGGGGTGGCAGAGCCTGAGGCACAGTCAGTGTGCAGAGCTCAGCAGTGGCAGGGGCTGCCACGGGGCTGGGACTCCCAGCACACCTCTTCTGCTAATCCTGGTGTTCTCCTCTAGGAGGTGCCTGGAGATACTGGAGCAGATGAATGAGGATGATAAAGAGAAGCTGCAGGCAGAGCTGAAGGAGCTGGCACTGGAGGAGGAGCAGCTGATTCAGGAGCTGGAGGATGTGGAGAAGAACCGCAAGATTGTGGCTGAGGACTTTGAGAAAGTCAGGGCAGAGGCTGAGCGGCTGGAGCAGGAGGAGGCTCAGTGAGTGAGCTGCTCCTGCAGCTTGTGGCAGGGCTTGGAGGCAAAAAATTAATGAGAAACACATAAATGGTAACATGAGAAACCTGTAAATGTGCCCAAGTGCCAGTGGCTTGCTGTGTGCAGAAGGAAAGGTGGTGAGACCAAGCTGTCACTCTGAGGCAGGAGCCAGCACTCAGCACTTCTTGTCTTGTTTCTGCTCAAAGGTACCAGAAGGAATACTGTGAGTTCAAGAGGCAGCAGCTGGAGCTGGATGATGAGCTGAAAAGTGTGGACAACCAAATGCGCTATGCCCAGATGCAGTTGGATAAACTAAAGAAAACCAACGTGTTCAATGCTACCTTTCACATCTGGTAACGTAGACACTGGGATATTGCATCCATTTTCTTGGAATCTGCAGTTGAAGCTGTTTAAGTCCCTGCATTTGACAGGGAAGGTGCAAGCCAGCTCACAGTTACCTCCCAGCAAAGCAATGAATGCCATGTCCCAGGCATGGCAGCTCAGTAAAGTGTGCCAGGCTGTGGGACTGGGAAATGGCTCCTTCACCAGTCCCAGTAACACTTTGGGACCCCCTGTGCCAGCCAGCAGTGACACTGGCATTAGGGTTCACAGAGCAGGCAGCTTGGAGAGGCTGGCTGGGGGTTTTTGTTGTGTTTTTGTGACAAAAAGAGATCAAGTGTTTGGTGTTTACATACACTTGTTAAGAACAGCCCCAAACCCTCCTTGTGCTTGGCTGGCACTGTGTGTGCTGTGCTGCTGGGACACAGCCCCTATTTGGTTATCAGGCCAGGAGCTTTTCCCAGCCTAGCACATTTATTTATATTTTTTCTTATCACAGGCACAGTGGGCAGTTTGGCACAATAAATAACTTCAGGCTTGGCCGCCTCCCCAGCGTTCCTGTGGAATGGAATGAGATCAACGCTGCCTGGGGGCAGACTGTGCTGCTGCTGCATGCCCTGGCCAACAAAATGGGCCTGAAGTTTCAGAGGTACCTAAAACCACACACAGGTCATTTATGGCCCAGAGGAAGGGGCAGACTCGGGTGCCTGTGAATTCTGTCTCCTTTTTTCAGATACCGCCTCGTCCCCTATGGCAACCACTCCTATTTGGAGTCCCTCACAGACAAATCCAAGGTAAGGGATCCCTTACAAATCATGGGACACTGATTTTGAGTGCCAGAGCCCTGGTCACACTGGGGATGCAGGAAGCAAAGCTTGGTCTCTGTGGATGTGGAATCCAGCAAAGCTGGCTGCCCCAGCTCCTCCAGCATGGTGACATCTCACATCCTGTGTGAAGCCACTGGTGCTGCCAGCCAGCAGTGTTAAAAGGGACAGAACTGTTGAATGGCACACCTGGCCAGAGGCAGAGGCATGTTTTGGGGTGATTGGCAGGTAGATGGCATGATTTGGGGTTGGTGGAAGTCAGGAACACATGCCTGCACATGGCAGGCACTTGCACAAAACCAGTCACACTTGCCCTGTGCCACAAGCCATTTCTCAGCACCCCGTGACAAGTTTAAGCATCACATGAGGTTAAAAAGCTGCAGTGGCCATATCAAAAACAAGTGCTTGGTGTTCCTGATACAAATCTCTTTTCCAGGAGCTTCCCCTGTACTGCTCTGGAGGGTTGAGGTTCTTCTGGGACAATAAGTTTGATCATGCCATGGTGGCATTCCTGGACTGTGTGCAGCAGTTCAAAGAGGAAGTGGAGAAAGGTGAAACTCGGTTTTGTTTGCCTTACAGGTGAGTGTTGCCACAAAACTGTCAGATTCAGCCCTGTATGCTCCCCTAGCACTGCTTGCTGTTTCAGCCCTGATTTTTCAGAAATCATCTGGAATTTGTAATGATGTGTTTGCTACTTTAATTGAAAGTTAAAGCCAGGCCCTTGGGTGGAGTCCTGAGGCTTTTGCTCAAGTCCCTTTAAAAACAGGATAGTGTTATTGTCAGATTTAAAATGTAGTGCTTGGTGTCATACTGAGATTAAATGTTTGCTGTGGGAATACACTAATTAAAGCTTGTGTGTGATACAGGATGGACGTGGAGAAAGGAAAGATCGAAGACACAGGAGGCAGTGGTGGCTCTTACTCAATTAAAACACAATTTAACTCTGAAGAGCAGTGGACAAAAGCACTAAAATTCATGTTAACTAACCTGAAATGGGGCCTGGCCTGGGTCTCATCCCAATTCTATAACAAGTAACTGTGATCAGAACTTGGCCTGGCAGCTGTGGAGTGTCTGCTTTGTGTTGAAGAAAGGCAAATTCAGATGTCTCTTAATATTAACCAGTACAAAATGTTTACAATACCAAAAATCCACAAGACACTTTATTTTAAAATGCCATTATTACAAGTAGTTTATAGAAAAGCAATATGCAAAGTTGTATCATCGAGCTGAACAGAATAAAACCCAGCTATTAAATGGATTCTAAACTGTTGTTTTTGGGGTTTATGGCCATGCACATAAATCATTGTCAAATGAGCATCAGTTTGATGCTGCTCTGTTACAGCTAATGCAAGGTTGGAAAAGCAGGACGTTAAAAACACGGGGAGTAATGTGGGAAAACTGCCAGAACTCTGCCTGGTCATTAATTAAAGAGTTTAAAATAAAGTATTTTCTAAGTCATATCAGCCCTTCTTTGTGCTGCTGCACTTAGCAAGGTTTGATACCATTACAGCACTGCAATCCCTCCTGCAGCCTGCTCCTGCACAGGGCTGTGCTGAGGAAACAATGAAATTATTCCAGGTGTTTCCAGCAGTGCCTGGCACAGCACAAACCCCTGGCACTGGCAGGGACACCCAGGCTGGGCACTGCTGTGGTGCCAGTCACAGCACTGGCCCTTCTCTGTCCTCACACAACACTGCTGGCTGTGGCAGGGCAGGAGGTGCTGGCACAGAGGGGACACAGAGGGGACAATCACAGGCAGCTGGGGCAGGGGTTTTATAAAAGCAGCAGGAGACAGACCAGCCCCATTTGTGAGAGCTGGTCCCACCAGCCAGGGCAGCACCTTTCAAACACAGCCACTCTGAGGGGTCTCTGGTTAAAGGGGGCTTAGGTTCAAAATTTAAAAATGCAGCTGTTACAATCAAGCTTTTAGGGCATTTCTAAACACTGTGGTGCTGTTGGGCCTCCTTTCAGAGCATGACTGTGATGCCTGGCAGGACGAGCTTTGCTAATTAAGATGTGACAGAATTCAGGTAACCCTGAGCTGTGCTGGGTGCCTGGGCAGTGTCACAGAGGAGGGACAGTTCCCAGCAGCGTGACAATTCCTGCTGCTGCTGCCTGGATGGCCGGGGTGGTTCTATTTCTGAGGAGGAATCCTGTCCTCAGGAGATTTGGTGCCACGGTGCTGCTCAGGTGTGGTGCTGCCAACAATGCGCCTCACCACGGCGTAGGAGAACTCCAGGATGCTCTGGGGAGTGATGCCAGTGATGCAGTTCAAATGCTCCACAACCTGGAGAAAAGAAAAGAACTCCCAAAGGCTGTGAGTTTACAGACTGACAAGAGTAATTGCTCCATGAGGTTGCTGCTCTGCCTGCCAGTGAAACATTGCCTGTGGGGTTTTGTTCTGCCCGGGAAGCACTAAAGGGGAGGACACTTGTAGCAATGTGCCCCCTGTTGATGGAGTGACTAAATTACTCTTTGTCTGCTTAAAAAGGCAAAAAGCCCAGAAGTTTCTCTCACAATTTGGTACAAAAGACACCTCATAGGACCTTTGGGACTTCACCTCACACCTGGAGCTGTCCAGCTGGACAGAGGCCAAGAGGTCCTGCCTAGGTAATTCACTAGGAAAGGAAGAGAACAAAGGAAATAATTGCTTTTGTGGGGTGTTTTAGCAGGAGCAACAACCTCTTACCCCTAACTCGGTTTTTCTCTGTAAGAGCTTTGTTATTTTGCCCTTTATTAAACCTTTTTCTATTTCCAACACTACCTCAAAAGCCATCCTACTAATTTTATACTGTTCAAAGCAGCTAAGCTATCTCAAGTGTAATGAGTTTCTCTTTGAGCTAACTCAAAAAATAACACAACAGACGTGGCACACAGAACTGCCCCATGCCCTCAGCTCTGACAAAACCCACATGCTTTGTGCTAAAAGACAGAGGTGCCCCTCCCAGTGCAGCCCCAGCTGTGCTGGAGCAGATAAACCACCTTGGCACTGTGTTCCCGTGGAGCCTTCAGCAGTGACTGTACCTGCTCCCAGTGCCCGGGGCTCAGGATGAACACACCTGTACTGATGACTCCAACAGCCAGCAGCATGAAATCTTCCTTCACTGTTAAAAACTTGGCTCTGCAGGAGGAAAAGTGTGTTCAGCTGTAAAATGCTGCTTCACAGTTCAAAAGCACCTGCTGGTGCATGCCAGTGCCCAGGACATGATGGTCTATTCAGGCCAGCCAAAAACCATCACCAGGAGCTGGAACTGACAGTGCAAGGCTGGATTTTAACCAAATGAAACACTTTCCTTGCCCTTGAAGGAGCTGTGGAAAAGCATGTTGCTTTGAACTGGTTCATTTAGAAACAATGATGAATGTTGTCCCCCCCAAATTATTTTTTAAAACATGCCCCCAAAATGGCATAATGAGAGTTATGCTGCTGTTTATCAGCTTTTTAAGGGTTTTAATTTCAAAGGGGTTTTTTTATTAGCTTTTTCAAGGGTTTTAATTTCAAAGGGAATTTATTTTATTAGCTTTTTCAAGGGTTTTAATTTCAAAGGGTTATTTTTATTATTTTAAGTCATTGTCAGGTCTTACATCTGCAGTTTGCTTGGTGTGGAGTTGTCGATGGCAGTCTTCAGCAGGGTGTCATAGATGGTCTCTCTGGTCAGGTAGCAGAAGTCCAGCAGCTGCACACACAGCTGGTGTAAGGGCTTGGCAGGAAGCAAGCAGCCATTGTATCCTGGCAGAGATCACACCATCAGTGCCACATTTTGGGTCACTACATTGAGCTAGGAGTCTTGGGTACTGTAAGGGAGAGGGAATTCTGCCCTGTCTCTGAATGCCACAGGATCCCTCAGCCTCAAGGTAATGTCACTCTGAAATTCAGGCTATCAGAACTGGGCCAAGAAGATGGTGAGTGATTGTGGAAAATGTGGCCTAGCACCATATTTGGGGGCTTTAAACTCTTAATCTTTTACTGAACGAGTCACGACTGGCTGTCCAACAACATTCTACAAAGGACAAAGTTCTCATCTAAAAAGTGAAGCTCTGGACAATCTGAACAGTTCTACATGCAAAAATCTGTAATATGAAACATTTCAGACCAGCAGCAGCTTTGTGACCCTACTAAAAAATTTCCTTCTCATTCTCCCTGACTGATACTCTCACCTAGAACCTCCAGGAGCAATTCCACATAGGCCAAGGGGGTTGACACATTGATGTGGAAGTGCAGAGTGTTTAAAACAGCAAGCTCCGACTCCAGCAATTCCTGTTTAGTGTAGGAGTATTTTAAGGATTGCAGAAATGTTAAAGCTGTGTCACTGGTCACTCTCTGAAGAGGAAAAAAAGAGACAAAAGGTCTTCCAGGCAGTAAGGCAGGAACACAGTGCTCTGTCACCTCTCTGCTCCTGCTGAGCACGGGTCCTTGGAGCTGGTGTGGGAAATCCAGCTCTGACCTTGCCCACAGGTTTCAGCTCAACAAACCATCCCCAGGCAGGTGTGAGCCCCTGTGGACACACCAGTTTTGAGATTTTCCTGCCCTTTTTTATGCCCCCAGAACTGGGAACACTTCCCAGCAAATTGATACTGGATGAGCAGCAATTTACCTACCCTAAAGGGAATGTGGTGTCCTTGGCATCTCATTATCACTACTGTCTTCCAAAAAGGAAATCTATTTTTAAGAGAGATTAAAACACTGCAGCTTTAACCACGCTGCTAGAGCAAGGACAGGCTGAGCTGGCTTACACTGTAGTGCAGGGAGAGTTTGCTGGCAAGCTGCACACAGGACACGAGCCTCAGGACAAAGGTGTTGGTGATGTGATCCCTCACAGAGCTCCAGCTGCTCCTCTGGCCCTGGCCACGGCTGGTGGTGCTGCCTCTGCCATCACACACCTGCTCTACCTGCTTGATCAGGAACCTACAAAAGCCACAGCTGCTCAGAGCGTGGATCTGGCTGCTCAGAAAAGGGAACAAAGGCAATTCCACATACATGTGTATATAATATATGTGTGTGTATATATATGTGTATATATAAATATACATATATAAATATTTTATATGTGTATATATAAAATATATATTTATATATACACAGATATTATGTGTGTATATATATTATATATATGTATATATACATATATTTTTAATATACCATATATACATATATATTTATATTTGTGTGTGTGTATATATATGTATATATAGGTATGAGTATATGTAGAAGTAATAATTTGGTTTATTATACATATTATATACATATACTATATGTATATAATATATATAATAGATAATATAATATAATATATACTATATATAGTTATATATATATTTATATGTATATGTGCATGTATAAGAGCATATGTAAAAGTAATAATTCGGATTACTATACATATATATACACATATGCTATATGTATATAATATATAAAATATATAGTAATAATTATATATAATATATAATCTATATTTATATGTATATGTGTATATATATGTATGAGTATGTAGAAAAAATAATTTGGATTACTATACATAATATATACATATAGTATATGTATATATTATATAATAATTATCTTCTATATAATATATATTACATGTATATGTGTATATATGTGTATAAATGAGTATATGTAGAAATAATTTGGATTACTGTACATATATATACATATACTATATATAGTGTATGTACTATATATATACATTTTATGTGCTGTACATAAAATATACACACACACATATATTTACTATATGTACATATATGTGTATATATACTATATATACATATAGTATATATATTTCTATGTGTATATACACCATATAGACACAAATATTTACTATATATATACATATATATTTTTTTATATATGTGTGTATATGTATGTAAAAGAGTATATGTTGAATTGCTAATTTGGATGAAATGAAAGAGGAGACGGAGCACATCAGTCCTGTGTGGTTTTGGGACAGAGAGGGGCAGGGCTGGCAATGAAACCCCGGCCGGGAACGGGAGGTATTTTTTTATATATGTGTGTATATGTATGTAAAAGAGTATATGTTGAATTGCTAATTTGGATGAAATGAAAGAGGAGACAGCACATCGATGCTGTGTGGTTTTGGGACAGAGAGGGGCAGGGCTGGCAATGAAACCCCGGCCGGGAACGGGAGATGTGCTCAGTGTTTAGAACTCTTTATTACCGTTCAAGCAGCTCCACTGCCTGGTACCGCGTGGGCTGGTCCAAGCGCCACTTTTCAGACAGAAGGAATATGAATTCTGCAAGAAGCGGAGCAGGCGGTCACCGCGGGCCGCCGGGCCCGGGCGGAGCGGGCCCTGCCCCGGGCGGAGCGGGCCCTGCCCCGGCCGCCTCTCACCCACGATCCGCGTGTGCTTGAAGAGCCCGGCCTGCTCCGGCAGCGCGCTCAGGTGCCGCTCGTTCTCCGCGGCCAGGTGCATCAGGGTGTCCTCCATAACCTCGGGAGCAACCCCGCTGAACACGGGCCCCGAGTCACGGCCCCGGCCCGGCACCGGCACCGGCACCGGGGACGCCATGAGCGGGGCAGGCCGGGAGCAGTGACTGCACCGCGCCACGGGGCAGGCCGGGACACGGCCGCGCCAGCTCCTCCCGGCACCGGGACGGGCCGGGCGCTCGGGGCCGGGCCGGGCCGGGCTTTGGGCAGGCCCCGGCCCGGTTCAGGCCCCGGCCCGGTTCCTCCATCACGTGACCCCGCTCCGCCAATCATCACGCGCCGATGCCGCGACCGACACCAGCCGCGCGCCGCTCCGTTCCTCCGATTGGCCAGCGCCCCCTCGCCGGATGTGGCGTCACGTCTCCGCGCGGAGACGGCGGGGGAAGATGGCGGCGCCGGGAGAGCCCGGGGAGGCGGCGTTCGCGCGGCGCATCGACCCGGCCCGGGAGCCGGGGCTCAGCCCCGAGCAGCGCCGCCTCATGGCGCAGGTGGAGCACGCCCAGCGCCAGCGCGCCCTGCAGCGCCGGCTCCGCAGCCGCAACGTGCTGCTGGCTCTCGGCATCGGCGCGGTGACGTTTGGCATCTGTATCCTCCGGGGCACCGAGGGGCCGGGGGGCTCCGGGGCCGCGCCCGCTGCTTTTCCTTAACTCCCCCCGCAGACGGTTACACCTTCTACTCGGTGTCGCAGGAGCGGTTCCTGGACGAGCTGGAGCAGGAGGCGGAGGCGGCGCGGGCGCGGGCCCGGGCGCGGGCCGAGGGCGCCGCGAGCTGAGCGGGGAGCGCCCGGCCCGGCCCGGCCCGGGACTGAGCTGCCGCCCGCGCCAGGCAGGACGGGCCGCGAGATGCGCCCGAGGGGTTCGGGCCGGCCCCGTGCTCTGCGATGCCGGGAGGAGGCCCCGGGGGCTCCCGCAGGCCGGCAGAGCCCGGCCCGGGGCCGTGCCCGCGGCAAGGACGGGGCGCCCCGGTGCCAGCGCTCCCCGCAATAAATCTCTCACTGGAGAACGCCTCAGCGCCCGTTGTCGCGGATCTCTCGGGCTGAGCCCGGCTCGCGGGGGATTTTCTGCTGTGCTCTGTGTCCTCACACGGCGAGGCGAGCAGCCGCGCGTCCCGCCCCACAGACACGCACCAGACACGGTTTGTACTCAATCCGTGTTTATGAAAACGCTTTTCCAACGCCAGTTCGTATCACAGCGCTCCCGCATCCCGGCGCTGCGGCCGAGGGCGGGGTCCGGGGCTGGGCTGGGACGAGCCGGGGATCCTCGGGGCGGGCTCGGCTCCTCGCAGCCCCCGCGACGGGGACACCTCGGGCTGGCGACAGCGGGCACACAGCTGTGGGTGCGAGCACGGCCCCGCGGCGCAGGCACTTGGGTGAGGTAGTTCACGGAGTCACTCCTGGCCAGCCGGCTACTGCGGAGAGAAGCGGCCGTGAACCGAGCGCCGCGGGCCCGGCCGGGAGCGCCCGGGCATCGCGCCCTGCCCTTACCGCCCGCCCGAGCTCGTCGGCGAAGGTCACGCCCTTGCTGAGGCGCTGCTCCTGCGAGCCCGTGCTGCTGCCGCTCAGCGAGTTCCGGCGCATGATGCCTGCGGGGACAGGGCCGTGAGGGCACGGCGGGCGGCGCGGCCCCGGTGCCCGCGGGGAACGGGAACGGGAACGGGAGCGGGGCGGCACCTGCGGGCGGTGCGAGCTCCAGGCGCTGCAGGCTGTTGCGGCGGGACGGGTTGAAGCTGCCCTTGGAGAGGCGGCGCTGGCGGCCCGACAGCATGGCAGCGGGCGAGACGATGCCCAGCGGCGGCTGCTTCCCCATGCGCAGGTACAGCTCCTCGATCTCCTTCTTCTGGGCGCTCTGCAGCAGCTGCACCTCCGCCAGGTGCCTGGGGACAGGACAGGGGCTGGCAGCGGGGCCGGGGAAGGGGCAGCGAGCTCCCCCCGGGCTGGGTGGGAGCAGGGGTGGCCTCCGGGTGCAGCCCAGCCCCGGCTCACTTCTGGCGCAGGTTCTGCAGCTCCTCCCAGATCTCCTCGTCCTCGCTCTCGGTGTCGTCGCTGCTCACGTAGGACAAGCTGCGGGAGTAGCTCAGCCACACCTGGCTCAGCATGGCCTGCGGCACGTTTTCGGTGCTCTCCTCCCCCGGGCCCTCGCCCGGGTCGCTGCCCGGCGGCGCGGCCGGCGCGGTGCCCGCCTCGGCTGGCACCTCCTCAGCCCTGGGGCCTCGCTCCGCCGCCTCCGCCGCCGCATCCGAGTCGCTGCTCGAGCTGTGGCTGGTGTCGGGCCCCGGGGGAGGCGGGGAGCCGCTCGCTGCCGGCTCCGGGCCCCGCTGCTCTCCGTCGCTGCTGCCCAGCCCCGCCGAGCTCACGGCCAGCTCCTTGGCTGGCACCACCTGGAACCGGCCCAGCACCTGCGGCTTGGCTTCTGCGGGGCACAGGGGCGGCTGGTGGGCTCAGGGCACAGGGCTGGCGGGGCACTGCGGTGCCCTGGCGCCGGCACAGCCCCGGCCCTGCCCCGCCTTACCTTCATTGATGGGCGAGAGCTGCGCCTTGGGCACGCTGGGGGCTGGTGCCTCCGAGATGATCAGAGAGTGGCTGGGCTTGGGGGCACCCGGCAGCACCTGTGGGCACCTGAGCACATCAGCAGCCCCACCCCAGGTCCTGCCACATCCACATCTCCCGTCCTCCCCTCTGTGCCCTGGGATCTGCCACCTGCTCAGCCCTCCCTGCATCCCAGGGGCTCCACAAGCCATGAGGCTCCATCCCATCCCAGTGCAGCACCTGCAGCAACCACCCAGCCCTGCTGACGCTGAGCTCCACCTGGACAGCCCTCGTACAGCCACACTCACCGTGCTGCCCTCTGCACTCCCAGGTGTGGATGGGCTCAGCAGCTGCACAGGGCTCCCCACGGCCTCGCTGCCCGGGGGGCACGCTGGGGCTGGTGCCAAGGGAAGGGAGGGTATGGGCACCCCAGCAGTGGGGACAGCAGCTCCCACCGACTCTGGGGTCCCACTGCCAGGTGGGACTGGCTTGTCTGTGCTGGTGGGGTCAGGGTAGACAAAGCGTGGGGCACCCAGGGCAAGACTCTGCGGCCGTGGCAGCAGTGCTGGGTACAGGTGCCCACCTGAGCTGGCAATGGAGGAGACAGTGTGGGCCACGGTCATCACTGCCAGGGAGAAGACATTGGCCAGGGACAAGAGGGGGGCAGTGGGGGACAAGGGTGTGCTGGTCACAGCGGGGCTCAGGGGGCTGCTGGGCTCACGGGGAACAGGGGATGTGGGGACAGGCTGGGGGGACAGGAGGGCTTGGGGCAGGGCAGGGGGGACAGGCCCCCCGGGGGTCCCCTGGGGAGTCAGCGTTGGTGTCAGTGCTGGTGACGACGTGAGCCAGGAGGGAGTCATGGAGACGAGGGGCCAGGTCTGCGCTGAGCCTGCAGGGACAGAAGTGTCAGGAGCAGCCCCCAGGGCCACCTCCCACCCCTGCCCAGGGAGCAGCTGGCAGCCCCAGGGCAATGAGCACGCCCACCCTGCCAGCACGGGCACCTGTGGGGGAGCCGAGTGGCCCCGGGGCTGGCGGAGGCTCCGCGGGACTGGCCAGGTTGGTCTCTGACGGGGAGCGGCTCAGCAGCGGCAGCACGGGGGACTGCACAGCCAGGCTGGGACTGGTGCAGCTCAGGTCTGTGCCAAGGGGTGACAGCCAGGCTCAGCCAGGGCAGGACATGTCCTTTGAGACCCTCAGGGCTTGGCTGAGGCCATCACCTGCCCTGCACGAGGCTTGGGGAGGCGGGAAGGGCCCGCACAGGGGCACAGACGTACCACTGAGTGAGGATGAGGAGGAGATGGAGCGCGAGAGCCCCTGCAGCTGCAGGTCCACCTGCGAGAAGGGCGAGCTGAGCCCAGCACCGGGGCAGAGGCCCCAGCCAGGCTGTGCCAAGCCCCCACTGGGCCCCACCCTGGCCCCACCACCTGTGGGGACAGGAGCTGGAGTCTCTTCTGTGCTGGGGAGCACCTTGACTTGTCACAGGAGCGGGCAAGCGACCACAGGAGGACCCTGCACCCCAGCCCCCACCCCGGACTCCCTGGGGCCAGGCAGCACCCCAAGCCATGCTCAGCAGCAGCAGCAGCAGCTTCCCCAGCGCTGGCAGGGCCAGGCTGGCACTCACGGGGCTGCCCAGAGCACTGTCAGCCTCGGGGCCCTTGGGCAGCTCGGCGCCACCGCGGCCGTCCTTGCGGAGCAGGGTCTCCACGCGGTGGATGATGTCCCGGATACGGTTGATGAAACTCTCCCTCTCTGACTTGAGGATGAACTCATTGTGGACCTGAGGGTGGAGGGGTCAGTCAGCACCCAGCCCAGCCAGGCAGGCCCCACCTTCACCCTGCCCCTGCTCTCACCATGGCGGCTGCAATTTCCTCCGGGTTGTCCCCATCCAGGTCGAACTTGAAGGTCACCATCTTGTTGTTGTAGGTCTGCAGCTGGCACTCCACCACTCGGTCGTTCTTGTCGGAGATCTGTGGGCAGCAGGGCTGGCTCAGCCTAGGAGAACCCACCTGGCATCTTCCTGGCACCTTCCTGGCCCCTGCCTGGCCCCTGTGGCACTCACGTTGGTGATGCGCAACCTGGACCGGGCTCGGCGTCTCAGCAGCTTCCCCGAGGCTCTCTTGGGTGGCAGCTTGGTGCTCTGCTCGCTGGCTGACAGCCCCTCGTAGCCATCACTCATGCCCGATGCCACATCCGAGGTGTAGCTGCAGGAAGCCCCAGCTCCAGAGCATCAGCGTGGCCATTCCCAAGCACCACGCTCCCCGCCCGACCCCCCAGCCTCACCTGTCCACCGAGGAGGAGAAGCCACTGGCAGGGGGCAAATGCTCGGTGGGCAGCTGCACGGCGATGCTCTGCAGGGAGAGGAGGGGGTGAGCTGCTGCCACGGCTGCCCTGAGCCCCCTCCCCACCCCATGGGGCCGTGCTCACCGTGGGGAAGCAGCGCACGGGCCGGGTGGGTGGGGGGCTGGTGGGGTCCACAGCCACAAAGCTGCGGTGGGCCCGGTCCGGGGAGTCCAGGAAGCCAGAGGAGCTCAGGTACCCATCAGTCTCACAGTCGGCTGTGGGGGAGAGCTGGCATGAGCCAAAGCCCTGAGCAGCTGGGGAAGGGCTGTGGGGCTGGGAGAAGCTGACAGACCCCCCCTCCTGCCTCCCCCCCAGCTCCCCTGCTGCCCACCCGGCAGTTGCCCCTTGGTGCCTACGCACAGGTGGCTGAGGAGTAGCTGGTGTGCCGGTAGGTGAAGTGCTGGTGCTGGTCAGCCTCGGGCTCCTCAGGCTCCAGGGGGAAGGTGCTGCTGAAGGCAGAGTCCCCAGAGCCAGGGGTGGCCAGGGCAGGCGTGGGGGCACCAGGTGGCAGCGGGGACTTGAGCTCCTCCAGCAGCCTCAGGACGCCCGGGGGCTGCTCTGGCTCTGCGGGTGATGGAGCACCCTGGGCACGCTTCAGCTTCTCCCGCTTGCGCTTGATGGCGACCACACGGTCCCTCACAGCCTTGGCCACCAGCTTGTAGTCAGCCTCACACACAAAGCCCAGGACCACCTGCACAGGAGGGAGCTTGTCACTTCGGGGTGCAGGGACCGCCCAGGGCTCCCCTATCTCTGTACCCACCATCTCCTGAGCCACCTCCTCTGCCACGTCCTTGTAGAGCTCAAAGAGGAACTCGATGGCGTTGTTGTCCTTGTATTTGCCGTGCAGCTTCTTCGTGTCGTCCATGCGCAGCCAGAGCTTGAGCCCAGACTTGACTCCGTCATCCTCCTCAGCCAGCTCCACGTGCACCCCTGTGTCCTCCTGGAAGAAGGAATGCTCCAGCAGGTCCTGGATGGTGTACCTGCAGAGGGCACAGCTCAGTGTGGGCTCAGGGCCGGGGGCACCCTGCCACCCAGGCTCCCCTCTGCCCCCACCTCTCGTTCTTGTCCATGCGGATGCAGCCTTCGATGATCTCCTTCAGCTCGGGCACCTTCACCTTGTAGAAGCTGCTGGGCTTCAGGCCCTGGGGGTAGTGAGAGTGAGTGAGCACCTCCTGCGCCATCCCAGCGCAGGGAACAACCAGCCCAGGGCCACACGAGCTCTGCAGTGGCCCCGGTGGCCAGGCCACGTGTGCCTGCACGAGCCAGGCTGCCCCAGGGCTCAGAGTTTCCACCCCAACAGGCAGGAGCTGGCAGGAGCCAGCTGTGACTGGTCAGGGCAGCTGCAGTGCCCCAGGCCAGGGTGACCGAGCAGACTGCTGCCGTTCCACCCCATTAACACACTGGCAGTGCCTGGTGCAGAGCCAGGGATGTGGGGTCTGGCCAAGCCGTGCCCCACCACCACCACCCACAGCTCCATGGCCTGGCAGAGCAACCCCTCACTATCTTTAGCCACTCACACAACCCTCACGGTGACACATTTTGTCAGCAGCAGGGCCTGACAGCTCCAGCTGACCGTGTCCCCTGGCTCCTGTGGGACCAGCCAGCAGCACCACCCCCAGCTGGGGCTGGGCCTCACCGAGGTGACCTTGCGGTAGATCTGGGCGGCGTTCTGGCACTCGGAGTAGGGGTACTCCGAGGTGGCCATCTCCAGCATGCACATCCCAAAGGCGTAGACATCCACTGCCTCGTCGTACTTCTCCTCGTACATCTCCGGCGCCATGAACTCGGGGGTGCCTGGAGGAGCAGTGGAGCTCAGGACCCCCGGGATGCCCACCCCTGCAGCCCCCACAGCTCCCTGGAGGAGCAGTGCAGCTCAGGACCCCCAGGTTCCCACTCCTGCAGCCCCCACAGCTCCCTGGAGGAGCAGAGGAGCTCAGGACCCCTGAGATGCCCATCCCTGCAGCCCCCACAGCTCCCTGGAGGAGCAGTGCAGCTCAGGACCCCCGGGATGCCCACCCCTGCAGCCCCCACAGCTCCCTGGAGGAGCAGTGCAGCTCAGGACCCCCAGGTTCCCCCCACAGCTCCCTGGAGGAGCAGTGCAGCTCAGGACCCCCGGGATGCCCACCCCTGCAGCCCCCCCAGCTCCCTGGAGGAGCAGTGCAGCTCAGGACCCCCGGGATGCCCACCCCTGCAGCCCCCACAGCTCCCTGGAGGAGCAGTGCAGCTCAGGACCCCCAGGTTCCCACTCCTGCAGCCCCCACAGCTCCCTGGAGGAGCAGAGGAGCTCAGGACCCCCAGGATTCCCACCCCTGCAGCCCCCACAGCTCCCAGGGGCTCCCTGGAGGAGCAGAGGAGCTCAGGACCCCCAGGTTCCCACCCCTGCAGCCCCCACAGCTCCCTGGAGGAGCAGAGGAGCTCAGGACCCCCAGGTTCCCACCCCTGCAGCCCCCACAGCTCCCTGGAGCCAGCCCCACCTATCACACTCTTGGCAAAGGAGGCTCTCTTGAGCGTGGCCAGGCCCAGGTCCCCAATCTTGACGGAGCCCGTGGGGCCCGTGATGAAGATGTTGTCACACTTGAGGTCGCGGTGGATGATGGGGGGCGAGCGAGTGTGCAGGAAATGCAGACCCTTGAGGATCTGCCGGCTCCAGCGCTGCAGCACCTTCAGCTTCATCTCTTTGAAGCGCTTCAAATACCTGCCAGGGACCAACAGGGCTCAGACCTGCGGGATTGGACTCGTGGCCCAGCCTTGGCTCCAGCCCACCCTCCTCTTGTTGCCATCTGGACTCAGATGACCACACAACAAAGAGCGGGGACCCCGTTCCCTCCCCTGCACGCCCCAATCACGTTTTCAGGGTGCCAGACGTCATGAGCTCTGTGACCAGCACGATGCAGATCTGGCCTTTGATAGTTGACTTCCAGGAGTCGTAGAAGCGGACGATGTTGGGGTGCTGCAGCCCCTTCAGCATCTCCACCTCCTCGCTGAACCGCTGCCGCTCCGTCTTGGACAGCTTCCGTGTCTGTGGGGGCCAGGGGGGGTGTGAGGAGGGCACGGGGGTCCTGCCGAGCACAGGGGGGTGCCCTGGCCACAAAAGTCCCTCATGTCCCCATACGAGGCAGAGGAGGCTTCTGTGGCCCCATCACGGACCTGCTGTCCCCCAGCACGGTGGCACACTCGTGGCTGCGGCCACCCTGGGCTGTGGTCCCCCCACCAGCCCACCACTCTGGGTGGGTGCACGCCAGATGGGAACTGTGCAGCTCCCCACTGCCCTGTGCTGGGCCCACTCCCCTCCCTCAGCCCCCAGCTGGAGCCCCCCACGCTGCCTCGGGACAGGGAACCCCAGGCTGCAGCTGGAGGGGACGTGAGGGGTCTGCAGAAGCTGCTGCCATCCTGCCCTGTGCAGACACGATGGCCACGGCTCTTGTGTCCTCTCTGGGCTCCGTGTAGCCGGGTGCTGGGCCAGCCTCAATGAGGCCTTTGTTGGGGAAAGCAGGCGGGGGAGGCTCCAGCCCAGGTTTTTCCATGTTCCTCCTGCTCGAGTTAATTAAAGTGGAAACACAAGCCGAGGGTGCTGACTGCAGCTGGGGCGGGGGCCAGCGGAGGGGACAGCCCCCTCATGCTGGAGGGACACAGCCCCGGGTGCAGGGAGAGGGGAGCTGAGCCAGGGCTGGAGCAGCCAGGCTCAGCCCTGGGCAGGAGCAGGAGCAGCGACAACCCCACCACAGCCTGGGCTGCTGCAGAGCCTGGGGGCCTCCAGGCTGGGACCCCTGCCCAGCCCACGTTCAGAGGCCAAGGAAAGTGGAGCTGCCACAGAGCTCCCACCTCCAGAGCTGTCCCGGCCCCTTGGCCAGTGGCCACCCTCCATCAATCCCGTGGCTTTCGTAACACTTTCATTGCATCACAGGCGGCCCCGTGGCTTGGCTGGAGCTGCTCCATAATCCCCCCACATTTAATACATGCTCAGGGACAGGCTCAGCCCAGAGGAGAACCTGAGCCCGCTGCAGCAGCATGAATGGGACCTTTCATAGGGAAGGAGGAAAACAGCACCCGAACCCCTGCAGGGCCAGCAGCACACCCCGGCTTCCCTGCCCAGTGCCACGGCCACCACCACCCCTCTGGCCCTCTCCTACCCACTGAGAGGTGTCCAGAGCCTTCACTGCACCCCACAAACCTGCGAGGGCATGAGGAAGCTGGCACGGGCCGTGAAGTGGGCAGTCACAGGTGGCCATGCTCTCCCAGCTCAGCCAGAGTGGACCCCAACTGGAGCAGTTGTGCCAGCACGGCCCTCACTGTGCCATGCCCAGTTCCAGGCAGAGCCCCAGCACAAGGCCACCTCTCCCAGAGTGCCTGGAGTGAGGTCTGGGGGAGGCAAGGCTGTGCCAGGGCTGCTGGGCTCGCTTGGCATCGCTCCTTCCACACGACCCGAGTGGCAGCAGCTCCCAGCCCTGTGCTGATACTCTCCCTGTTGAGTGTGGGCATCCAAGCCCAGCCTGGGCATAGCCTGGCTGGAGGAGCACCAGGAGGGGCAGGGCAGACAGGGCTGCCAGCACAGACATGGCACACAGCAGGGGCACACCACGTCCTCTCCGAGCAGCTCCCACACAGGGCGGAGGAGGACGCTGGGGGTGGTGGCATGGGGACCACGAGGAGCTGGGTGGCAATGGTCCAGCCCATGCTGTGAGCCAGGAGCTGGCTGCTGAGGAGCCCAGCACAGCCAGCACCAGGAGCTGAGGCCAGCTGCAGGAGAAGGGAGGGTGGGGACGGCTGTTGTCCCTGCAGCAGGAGGCTGTCCCCAGCCTGGCAGTGCTCAGTGCCCTCTGCAGCACTCACAGGGCTGCCCCATCCCTGGCTCTGCACTGGCACTTGCACTCTGGAGGGGCATTCAGAGCAGCACCACGGCGGGCACAGGGCCAGGGCTGGAAAGTGCCCAGCACTCTCCCCCCAGCCACGTCCACAGCCCCAGGGAGGTCCCCAGCCCCCCCAGAGGAGCCAGCTCTCTGTCAGCAGTGGGTGCCAGCGCCTCGCTGCCCTCCCTGCGGGTCTGCCCTGCCAAGCAGGAGCTCACAGCCATGTGAGCACACACGCACAAGGTGCCCTACAGCCCCAGGGCTGCTGGCTGAGGTTACCTGGGCGCTGGAGCTGGGGAGGCACAGCAGTGCCTGCTGCCCAGAGTGCTCTTGCCCACTTGGGGAACCCCAAGGGGTTCCACAGGGAAATTGCACAGTCAGGTATTTAGAGCCAGACCCCACTCTGGGCCTCTGGTTTCCTCCCTGCTTCCTCCTTCCCCACCGCCCGCAGCACCTAGGACAGAAATAGTGCCAGGCTAAAGCTGGAAAGCACAAACAGAGGGGCTGTGGACAGACAGACGCTGCGTTCAGGACAGGGGACAGGGATGGGCAGTCCCCTGAGGGGTCTCAGAGACACATAAGACAGGCAAAGCCAACCTCTGCTCCACCAGGCTCTGAGGAGGGAAGGTCAGGGCAAGGACAGTAGGGAGAGCTGGGGTTTGGGACTGGGATCCATCACGGCAGCTCAACCAGGTTCTCTGGTGCAGAACAGGTCAGGCCTGAGGTTAAGTACTCATTTGGAATTGAAAGGCAATAGAAGGAGAACTGTGAAGTGCACAGGACAAAGCTATTTTTAAAATGGCAGAACCACAACCATTTTTATTTGTGGTTCCAAATCCCGTATTTGTGTCACAGTGTCCAATTCTTTGCATGATTGCTGGAGAAAACAAACTTCTAAATGTCTGCATCTGTCCTCTCAGCCCCCTGTGGGACATGGATTTGGGTACAAGAGACACTGAATAAAGAGCAGTCAGTGGAATGGAGCCAAACACTGGGTGGGGAGGGGAGAGGGCAGGGGCAGGCACGGGGTGGGAGCAGGGACCTGTCTGCACTCCCGTGGGAGGCTGCAGGACCAGAGGGGTCAGATCTTCCCAGCACCATGGGATGCTCACAGGAGGGTCCCTGGCAGGGGTCCCCAGCCCCTCCACAGCCACCCCCAGGGGACAAGTGAGTGGCTGTGCCACTCCTGGCTGGCAGGAGCAGCAGCGGGGCCAGCCTGTGCCTGCTGGGCTGGGACACGGGAGTGTTTTGCTGCCCAGCTCCCTTCTCCCCTCCAGCTGGGGGCTGCAGGCTCATCCCCTCACAGCCCCTCCAAGCAGGGAGCAGCAGGACAAGGAGCTGCTGCCAGCCCTGCTGTGCGTGCCAGGCCCCAGGACAGGGGACGTGGGGCTGAGACCCAGGGGAGGGACACGGAGCTGGCGGAGCGGGAAGCGCTGGGGACAGCTGACTCATCCAGGCAAGGAAGGTCCTGGCTCGCCAAGGAGAGCCTGTTCCAGTCAGTGGCTGCCACCTGAAGGGACTCAGGAGAGCTCAGGGGCGTTTGGATGGAGCTGTGGGGCTTTGTGAGGGCAGGAGAACTGAGCTGGCTCTGAACTGAGCTCTCAACGACTGAAGCATTTGTGGAACCCATGGGGGTGGGGGCTAAATCTTCACCTTCCTCACCAAGAGGCCATGGTCAGCCCTCTAGAAACCACCCACCAGTCTCTCAGGATCTCTTCTTGCTCTGCTGGGCTGCAGCCACCCCAAGGACCCAGCCCAGCAGCTGCCTGCAGTGCACTGAGCTTTTAGGAACAAGACAACAAACTCGCAAGACACGTTTTTCTGTGTCAACAAGGACTTGGACCTTCCCACCACAGCAGCCTTCCCAGGATCAGGAGCCTGAGGGAGACTTTGGACTTCACCAAAACCTCTCCCCAGGTGCTCCAAGGAGAAAAGGCAGCCCTACAGCACAGATTTCCCTGGGCACCTCCTTGGACAAGATCAGGCCCATCAAAAGCACTTGAGGGGGCAAAGGCATTGTGGAGGCAACACTATCACCACTGCTCTCAGCATCCTGCTGGCAGGACAGCCAAGGAGATGGAGGATCTCCTGATGGGGATGCTCCTCAGAGACCTGGAAGCACAGGTCCAGCTGCCTCCAGCAGAGAGGCCCTGGCAGCATCACAGAAAGCACCCACAGGTGGCCATGGACACAATTTCAGCCAAGGTCAAGCAGGCAGAGAGCACCAAGGTCGTGCTGTACCCTGCTCCCAGCTGACAGCCAGCCCCAGCTCGCTGCAGGCACGAGCCCCAGGGCACACCAAGGGCTACGGCAGCAAACTTTGGGAGGCAGATCCAACACAAGCACAGGCAGGCACGCAGAGAGGGCACTGCTGTACTCCCACGAGCTGCTGAGCATCAGAGAGACACTGGGATGCTCAGCCCCAGATCCACCTGTAAAGCGCCAGAGCAGGGACTGGCATCAAGAACGTGGGCACCCTGGCATGCTCCATAATGCAGAAAGCAAATGGAAAACAGCACGTGATGAGCAGGAGGGCCAGGAGCGGGGCACTAAGCAGGAGTCTGGGTCCGGGCCAGCAGACCCACGAGGCACCGAGGCACTGGCAGTGATGGGCACAGTGCGAGGCAGCGAGGGGAGCCCGCACCGAGCCCTGCCCCGCTGCTGTGGCACCACAGCGACCGGCAGAGGCGGAGGCTCGAGGGTGCTGCCCTCGCCGGTGCGGGCGGCAGCCCGGGGAGGTGTCCCGCGAGTCCCACAGCAGCCGGGCAGGGTCAGGGCGGGGAGGGCTGCCCACGGAGGGACACTGGACGGGAGAGGGTCCGAGCGCCCCTCGGGAGCCGCTTGGCCCGGGCGGGGCAGGGGCCGTACCTGCAGCTCGCACCAGGCCACCTCCACGGTGGTCTCCGTGTCCAGCCCCTTGTAGACGGTCTTGAAGGAGCCGCGGCCGATCTCGATGTCGAACTTGAGGAACCGGCCGTCGGGGGAGGTGGCGACCGCCCGCGTCTCTACCTCCTCGCTCTCCGTCTCCTCCGGTTCCCGGAGCCCGGCAGCGGCCGCCGGCGGCGGCGACCCCCCGCGCTCCCCGTCCGGCGCCGGGTACCCCAGCAGCTCCAGCTCGGCCGAGCTCCGCCGGTTGAAGCGGGAGGAAGCACGTCGGGAATCGCGCCCCGAGGGCCGCCGGCTGCGGTTGCGGTGCGGGGCCCGTCCGGTGAGCCCTGGAGCGGGCTCCGGCTCCGGCTGCGGCGGGGAGCCGCTGTCCGCCCGCTCCGCCTCGGGATGGGACATGGCTCCGGTGGCGGCGGGCTCGGCCGCCAGCATCGGCTCAAGCCCGGCGGGAGCGGCCGCTCCCGCGCAGCTTCGCACCCGCTGCCTCCGCCACCGCGCAAC
This sequence comes from Passer montanus, assembly GCF_014805655.1. Classification (NCBI taxonomy): domain Eukaryota; kingdom Metazoa; phylum Chordata; class Aves; order Passeriformes; family Passeridae; genus Passer; species Passer montanus. The sequence continues at coordinate 417,597 of NW_024358389.1, forward strand.
CGGGAGCGACCGCCGAGACCCGCTCCGGGCACCGGCCCCGGCCCGGGGAGGGGCACAGCACCGGGCAGGGGCACCGGGGAGGGGCACAGCACCGACACCGCACCGGGCAGCAGCCCCGGGACGGCGCCCGGCGCTGCAGCTCATGGCACGGGCTGCGAGCAGGGGCGAGCGCTCCGGTCCCGCTCCCGACCACCCCGGGGTGCCGGGATGTCCCCTCCCCGCAGGACAGCCCCTTCCCTGCCGCCGCCCCGCGGGGCTCCGGGGCTGCTGTGAGTAACGCAGGAACGTCCCTGCTTTAAACATTTCCTCGGAATTTCTGCCTCTGGTCCCGGAGCAGCGTGTCCTGGAGCTGCCGGGACGCGAGTTCCCCCTCACGCTGCCCCAGAGAGCCCCGCTCGGGGTCACTACGGTCCGAAATCCCGAAATTAGGGTCAGGCAAATAGGAAGAGTCGAAGGTGTGTGTCAGCCCCGCGGGAGCCAGCAGCCGGACAAGAGCGTGCTGTCTCTCCAGGCTGAAGGAGAAGGTTGTTCTGCCGGTGAGGCTGTTTACACAAAACACAAAGCAATTGAGGCCACCGCCGATTTCTTTTCCCGGAGGTCAGATTGTTTCTACTCAACGATACCGGAAACATTAAGGAGTGGATCGACGAGGGAAGGCAGGCACGGCTCCTCCGGGCCAGCCTGGCACCCGCAGGTGATGCCCGGTGACCGGAGCTGCTGAGCTCCACGTCCCGCACGGCTGCTCCCCGCAAATCCCCGCCGGCAAGAGGGAGGGACAAGTGTTTAGTGAAATGTTCCTGGCTGCCCTGTGGCTCTCTGCTGATCTCTGCTCTGCTACCCCACTCTACCCACCTCCTCCTGCCTTCCCACCCAGGGGTTTGAGCAATGTCTGCCTGGCAAGAGCTGCTGGAGCAGAACTGGCTGCTGAGCAGGGAGCAGCAACCACTCAGCCCTGCACCCCTTGGGCTTGCTCCCAGGTGAACAAGCAGCACTGGCAGAACACCACGGCCAGCAGCAGCCCCTGCAGGGCTCTGCCTGCTGCTGGGGCACTGGGTGCCCGTGGCCACTGAGCCAAGAGGCCAGGACTGCCAGGCCACAGGGGCAGTGCCTGCACTGGCCCTGCCATGGGAAGCTCTTGGGTTGCAGGATGCAACGTGGTTGGACTCAGCTCTGTTAAACAATGCTCTTTGTTCAGGTGAGCCTTATCAGAACCTTCTCAGCATGGCCAGAAAGGGGGGCATGCTGCCCGAGGGCCTCTAGGTTGACTCTGTGTGCCCCCACACGGGGGTCCCTGGCAGGGCCCATGCACTGCCCAGGCCCAGGAATACAGCCCGGGCTGGCAGGGAGCCCCAGCTCTCCAACCAGAGACACAGAGCCAGGCAGGGCTCTCAGCTTGGTCCCTGGCAGGCTCATGTCTCCTTATCAAGGGTTTCCATCGTGAAACAAGACGCCTTGGAAGATCCCAGAGGAGCAGGGGAGTATCCCAGTCCAATGAGGCCCCTGCAGACAGGAGAGGAAATTAGGGGTGAAGTTTGCTCCAGCTGCTGCCCTCCCACACCTCCCTTTGTGAGTGGCCCGAGAAATTCCCTAAATGATCCCTCCAAATGCCACTCCACGCCAGAACTTGGGAGGGAGGTGGCAGCTCGGGAACAGGTCCTCTCCTGAGCTGGCCAGGAACACCAATCTGCAGCCAGCTTGGCCTGAAACCAGGAGGCTCGTGTTCCACAATCAGGCGCCCACTGCAGCTCCCCGGCGTTATCAGGGTGACATTTCTGGGCTGCAGGTGCCAGTGCCAGGCTTCACTTTGAGGAACCGCCACAATCAGGGAACATAACCCATTTCTCGCCTGCATTTGGCTGCCAGAAAGAGTACAAGGAACTGTGTAATCGCTCTCCTCAGAATTAGATCGTGAATCAAAGCCCTGCTCAGCTCCAGGCTCCGCCAAGCCCTGCCAGGAATTGTCTGCTCTGATCCCAGAGCTTGGGGCAGGACCACAGAGGGGCCAGGATGGGTCTGGATGAGGGGGATGCACAGCTGGGGCTGCAGAGCACAGGGTGCTGTCCCAGGAGGGCCCTAGGGACACCCAGGGCTTGTTTCACTGCTGGCTTCACCATCCCATACCCATGGGACCTTCTGTGTCTCTCACCCTAACTCCCATGAGTTCAGGGAGGAGGAGATGGCTCCCAAACCTCAGCTGTGCCTGTAACCCTGGGCAGATCACTGCAGAGGATTTCCTCAGCCCAGAGGCACAGATGGGATCCGCCTGCACGTTTATCCCAACATAAGAAGTTATCAAACTGAAACAGCTCTTGCTCCTGAGCAGCTGCATTAAAGAAAATCTTTCTCGGAATCTTTCCTCCCTCACCAGCGGGATCCGAGTGTGCCCAGCCTGATAGTGCCTTATCTTGGCACCAGCCCCTCTGAGCTCTGCCTCACCCTGGCCAGAGAGCCCTAATCACCACGGCCAGACGTGGCCAGGGCCTCTGAGGGGCCACAGGCTGGAGGAGGGGGTTCTACCAGCCACCCCCATGCCCCCAAAACCACCCTGAGCCACCTCCCCAGGGCTGTGAGGCTGGGCTGGCACAGAGGGACACCTGCTCCCTCCAGGGTGGCTGCAGCAGCTCTGCCACTCCCAGGACACATCCCACAGCCCCAGCAGTGGCACATCTCTGCCTCAGCAGTGGCACACCTCTGCCCCAGCACTGCCCAGCCCAGGGAAGCTGGTCCCACAGGCACTGCTGGATGTGGCCTCTGGTAACCAGCCCAGAGGGTGTGGAAAAGGAATTTTACACAATGTCCACTCTGCAGAGGGGACACACTCTTCCTCCTCCTCCTCTTCCCCCCCACTCACTGAGTAAGCAACTAAATAGGAAGCTGAAAAAGAGATGGGAATTGCTGCCAGGAGTGGCTTGGAATGAAAAGCTGGTTTTAGGCTTATCTAATGTCACATCAGCCATTTCCTAAGAAGGGAGCAAATTTAATTAAGAACACAGACTCCCTCAAGGACAGCCAGGTTACACAGCACTCCCAGCCTGGAACACAGCGCTGGGAGGTCAGGATTGTGCACACAGGCAGTGAGAACAGACACTCCAGCCTGGCTGCTGACGGGATCAAATTGTTTGGGATCAGATGCAGACACCTTCAGGCACAGCACCCTGCTCTCTGCAGGGCTACCAGAGCAACCACAGAGGGAAGGGGCAATGCAGGTGGCATGGGGAGGAAAGTGGAGGCAGATCTTGGACATGGAAACAAACCCAGGGCAGACTGGGAGCACAAGAATCCTACAGAGACTTTGGTGGCTGCAGACATAGAGGGATGATCCCTGAGCAGCAGAGGCTGTGCCAGCTGTGGGACAGATGCACTGCAGGGCTCATGGCACGTGCCATGGCACAGCCTGTGCTGCTGGGTTTGCTCAGCACCATCAGTGGCAGGACCATGACAGAGCTCCTCGGGGTGATGGTGCTCAGAAAGGACCCACACCAGCCCAGTGTCAGTGACTCTGGAGCCTTGCTGGTGCCTTTGTTCAGTGCTGGCACTCAGGAGCTCCTGCACAGCACTGCTGAGCCTGGCATGGAGAGGAAGCCTGGGCTCCAGCCACGGTTCCAGAGCAACGTGCCCACGCCAGGGCAGCACATCCCAGCAAGCCCAGGTCAGTGGGCTCCTGCTACAAAACAAATCTTCACATTTCACAGTCCCCAGACTCCAGCATCCCACCTACACTGAGAACTCCTCAATGCTGACATCAGATGTCAGGAGCTGTCAGGAGCAGGTGAGCCAGTGCCAGGTTGTCCCCAAGGGCAGGGAAGGCCAGACAGGGGCAGCCTGTGAGGTGCAAGTGCCATCTGCTCTGCTGGACCCCAGACTGACCCGAGGTCACTCCAGCACTGTCCCCACCCTCTGCCAGTGACATGCACACACCCACCAGGGAAAGGTGGCCCTGCCCCAGCACAGCCACCTGCTGTCCCAGGGCTCACAGGGTCAGCAGCTGCACCTGGGCCACAATTCCTGACCAGTTGGGGACTTTGTTGTCACCTAAAGCTGAGTCATCCCTCTCCCAGCCACAGTGGCACACAGCTTACCCCATCACCTCTGCACAAACCCAGGCACTTCCAGCAGGCTGCACATGCAAATTTAAAGTAAATGTTGTCCTGAGAAGGGCAGCAAGGGTCCCCTTCTCCTTTTTCCTTGTGCTGTTTCCCACCCTGGAGCCACTGCATTTCCCTGGGGCAGACAGGAAATATGACTGAAGGGCAAAAATCTGGTACACTGCTCTGTCTCTGATGGAAAAATAAAGATAGATGAAAACAGCCAGGCTGCTCTATAAATACATCTCCTTTTAATCACCTGAAATTAGTTCCCTGGCTTCCCCCAGCCTGCTTGGCAGCAAGTGCACTTCCTTCTGCCACTGAGGGCTTCCACAGCCAGCCCCTGCTCCTGCCTCAGCCCCTGGCACTGCAGCAGGACTGCAGGACCCAGGCACGTGGCTGCCAGGGCCACAGGGGGACCCTCTGAGGCCAAGCCTGACCAGCCAGCTGGGGCTGCTTCGAGGCCATCCAGGCACAGGGACCAGCAGCAGTCCAGTTTCACTCCTGGGGGGTCCCTCTCAGAAATCCTTCAGCCTCTCGAACACACCAACAGGGAGAACAGACAGACAGAGGAGCTCAGGATATTCCTGAGTCTTTGGAAGGGTTCTCAGACTCATCTTGCCCCGAGAAATCCCAAGATGCAGCTACTTGCAGTCACAGTTTGGGGCCAGGCCCAGAGAGGAACGCCTGGCAGGGGGAGCCCAGCCTGCAGCAGGGAAGGGGAGGAGGCTCCAGTCAGAAGAACTTGACACCCCTGCCATCATCCAGCGTGATGATCTCAGCCTTGTGCTCCTGCTGCAAGGCCTGCAGGGCACGGAGCAGCGTGGCCTCATCCAGGCCATGAAACTCTAGACAAAGATCAACAGGAAGAAAAAAATTAACATCAGGAAAGAAAGAGGTTTGTGAGGTGCAGGGGCAGCGATGCTGAGGGCTCTCAGAGCACCACAGCAAACCCAGTGATGGATGCACTGAGGGGATCACCATCCCTGCTCAGGGAACAGAGCCTGGAGGTCAGCAGACAGCAGGGATGAGTCTCAGCAGCCTGCAAGGCAGAGCTGGAACACAAAACACCCCTCAGCACACCAGATAAAGTGCTAGGCACTGGGGAAGGGAAAATGCAGTTACAGAGGGGGGTGTTGCTGCAAAGTGATAAAAGCCTTTGTACCAATGGTGGGAAAGGGTGAGTTCACACCTGAGATTTCAAAACATTTAATCCACAAGACTGCAATCTGACAATCAGCTGCTGACATTTTCCAATCCAGTGTGCTCTGAAAACCTGCTCCAGAACACGAGCCCCAGCTTTACCTTCATTCTCTGTGTCATCTCCACTGACCAGTTCATACAGCGTGAACACAGAGTTGGTCAGGCCGTTCTTGGACACCTGGAAACACAAAGGCAATACAGCAAATTTCACCCACGTGGCTGCACATCCTTGTCCAAACCTCTCACCCACCCTGGAGCGTGTAAAACTGAGTGTGCACAGCACTTGGTGTGAACCCTGGGGCAGAGGGGTGAGGAGGTGCAGCCTGGGGGAGTGAGGACAGGGCTGCTCCTCCTGCTGTGTGTGCCACAGCTTGGAGCTGGGCCAGGAGTGGTGCTGCCCTGTCCTCACCAGCCTCACACTGCAGCTCCCAGCAGTGCCAGGCTGCTCATGGCTGCTCACCTCTCTGCAACAGAGAGAAGTGCAAGGAGAAAGGCAAAGGCAGCGAGGAAGCAATGTGGTGTTTCCCAAAGAGCAGCCAGGACCCCCATGCTCACAGACACAGCCCCCGAGCTCTCACCCATTGGTAGATGAGCTTTCCCCATTCTTCTGGCCTCTTCCACATGATCAGAAAGCTGGTTTTGTTCTTGTCTAACCACTCCAGGTTCCCTAGAAGCAGTAAGGAACGGGGATTGAAGGGGAGCAGTCAGAAATAAGGATGAAACACGCAGATTTCAGACTCTGCACCCCGAGGCAGCTCCCAGACCAGCCCTGTCCTGTACACTGAATACTGGGGAATCTACAGAATCGATTTCTCTGCCCAGCCCTCCCTTCCCGGCACAGCTGAACCCGCCTGCCTCGGAGAGCCCGGCCCAGACGCGCGGCACGGAGCTGCCCGGTGCCTGAGCCGGTGCCCCCTGCGGGTCGGCAGCACGGACGGACAGACAGACAGACGGATGGACGGACGGGGCACGCACCGTTCTTGCGGAGCTCCTCCAGCACCACCTGGATGGATTCCAGCGGCAGCTTCCCTGGGCGCGGGTTAAGGAGGCGTCGGCGGAGGCGGGGTCAGGGGCGCGGGGGGCACCGGGCACCGGGCACCGGGCACACAAAGGATACGCTGCAGGCGGTGGTTGGCGAAGAGCGGGATGTCCTGGGCCTCCCGCACCGTCATGGCGGGCAGCCGGTGCTCCTGGCTGTAGGCCAGCGCCAGCGCGCACCAGGCCGACAGCTGCTTCTGCCGCGTCTCGCCGTTGGGCTGCAGCCTGCGGGGCCCGGTCAGCACGGGGGCGGCCGGGCACCGGCACCCCCGCTCCCCTCCCCGCTCCCCCGGCCCCAGCCCAGCCCCGGCCGCGCTCACGTGAAGAAGGGAGGGAAGCTGTACTGCCAGGGCCACACGAAGCTCATCGCCTCCGCCGCCGCCGCCGTTACCGGAACCGCCGCCGCCGCTTCCTGCCCCGCCCCGCTTCCGGCCCGGCGGGGCCACGCCCCCGCGGGCCACGCCCCAATGAGACCCCGCCTTTCCTATGCGTGACCACGCCCCCATGAGATCCCGCCTTTCCTCTGTGTGACCACGCCCCCGTGTAGCCCCGCCCCTCCCGGCGGCGGCCCCGGTTCTGTGCCGGTTTTGTGCCCGTTCGGTGCCGGTTCTGTGCCCGTTCGGTGCCGGTTCGGTGCCGGTTCTGGTGCCGGCAAGAAGCTGCCGGCAGACCCGCGCCAGGAGGGCGCTGGCGGCGGGAGCTGGCCCGCGCCGGGCCGTGGAGGGATGGAGCGGCCGAAGAAGCAGCGCCAGGCGTGGGGGGAGAAGCGTTTAATGCCGGTCCGCGGGGTGGGGAAGGCGCGGGGGGAACCGGCTGCGAGGGATGGTGACCCCGGGAGCCCAGCGGCTGTGCCGGGGCCGGGCAGGGAGGGCGGCTCTAAGCCTGCGCCTTGCCGTCCTTGCTGCGCCAGATGACCAGCGTGACGAGGAAGGGGATGAGGCAGATGGGTGCGATGATCATGGCCAGGAGCACGTCCTCGGGCGGGTCGAAGTACACCGGGTGCTCCAGGGTGCAGTTGTGGAAGTAGCGGTGGTGGCTCTGGAAGATGTACTGCTCGGCCAGGGCGTTGGGGTAGCTGTGGTTGAGGCGCTCTGCCCACTCCTCCAGGCAGCGCTGCAGCTCGCTGTAGGGCCTGGAGGAGAGCCGGGGCGGCGGCAGGGGATGGGACACCGGGGGCACACACCCCGCGCCCTGCCGAGTGCCCAGCCCCTGCTGCTGGAGGGGAGGGTCCTGCTGGCCCCTACCTGCTGATGACTTTCCACTCGCACAGCTCCGATGTCATCACGTTCCTCATCAGGTAGACGAAGTAGTCCCAGCAGTGCTGTGTGATGGCGGTGTAATTCCCCTCTGCGAGGAGAGGTGCTGAGCTCGGGCAGCATGCCTCTGCCCGCAGCGCATCATCCCTGCCTGCCCCGGCTGCCAGGTGACACCTGGCATCTGGAGCCCAGCACATGAGGGATGGACCCTACGGCAGCCCTGGGATGCTGCCTGGAGCCTGCAGCAGCCCAGGGCAATGCCAGGGGCAAGAGGGAGGGCAGGCTGCTGCTGACTGCCGCCACTGTAGGCAGTGACAGTGACAGTGACAGCTTCATGGCACAGGCCAGCTGTTTTTGGGATGGCTTGGAGAAAGAAGGGGTCATTCTGTGGCACAGGGCCAGCCCTGGCCAGGGCACCATTTGTCCTGCAGTGCTGCCCGGCCCTCACTGGGCCCCAACACTCACCCATGGACTGGGCTGTCCAGTTGGAGGTGGCCGTGGGTGGGCTTGTCCCAGTGCCCTGGCTGAAGCTGGTTGTCACGGCGTCCGTGTGACAAAGGCCAGTCCCCAGGAGCACTGCAGAGGGAGGGACACAGGGTGAGAGGGGACACAGGGTCTGGGGGGAGGATAAGGATGCTGACAGGGCTCATGCACAGGAGCTGCCCTGGCAGAGGCTGGGTCTACAGGAAATAATTGCTTTTGGGTGTCCCTCAGGGCAGGTGGGGCACAGGAAGCCAGAGTCTGGCACATGCTGGGGCTAGGGCATCCAGCCCTGGGATGGGCAGGGGCTGTGGGGAGGGGCTAGCCAGGCTGCAAGCAGCTATCCAAAGGTTTGGAGGGGCTATTTAGGGGCTACAAACCCTGGAGAATTGCCACAGCATGGGGGAAAATGGGACCCCCACCCATGGGGAGCCAGCGTGTCAGCCGGACAGGGCTGGGGCAGGAAGAGGAAGCACTGGCCACGGCACAGAGCTGCTGCAGAGCCCCTCCGCCTGCCATCAGTCCCACACCCAGCACAGCCTGCCAAGGGCGTGGGGCACGTCTCGCCTGGCCCACGGGAGCCCCGTGGCTCGAGGAAACTGCCCGATCCATCTTCCACCCTCGGCTGTGGGGCACTGATGCTGGCTCCACGCTGAACCGCCGGACTGGGCTCTCCTCGGGCTGCCCGTGGGGAGCTCTGGCACAGCTGGGCACTGCCCACGGGGCGCTGCTGGGCTGGCACACTGGCTGTGCTAAGGGCAGCCCACCCTGTCCCGATCTCTGTCCCTGATGCCCCATCCAGCCCCGCTGCCGGGGCCTGTGTGCTGCTACAGCCCCTCTCCCAGCCCGGGTGTTCACGGGCTCCCTGCCAGGTGGTGGCTGAGCGTGGTGGGAGCTCCCCGCAGCACCTGGTGCTCACCTGCCGAGCTCTCTGGCCGTGTCTGCCCCAGCTAACCCCGGCGCTGACAGTCTGGTCGCATTTTGGGGTGGGGCATGGGGGCGGGCTGAGCCCAGAGCGTGGCCCCGGGCCCCAGGAGCGGCAGGGCGGCCACGTGCGGGGCGGTTCGGGGTGCGGAGCCCCGCGCACTTACCGCAGAGCAGCAGGAGCCCTCGGGAGACGCGGCCGGAGCTCGTGTGCGCGCACGGTGCCATCCTGCCAAAGCCTGCCGGCTAACGACCGGGACAAGGATTTCAATGGAAATAACAGGAAGCAACTCCTTTCCTCTGACAGGGGCAGTTTGACTACAGGAGACGTGTGAAAAATGAGATTGCTCAGTGCTGCTCCGAAGCGGCTCTCCCGGCGGGACCCGGCGCTGTCCCGTGCGGTGCCGGCCCCCGCGGGCATCGCTCCCGCACCCCGGCGCCCGCGCCTCACCCACCGGCCTGGAGGATCCACTCCCTGAGCAGCACGTCCAGCGTTACGAGGCCGCGATTTGTTTACTTGTGTATTTCTCTTTAATCCTGTCTGGGCTGGGTTGTGAAATCCCTCGTCTCCTGCGTGGAGGGCAGGCAGCCCAGCAGCGGGGGGAGTGGACGGGAAAGCACAATGTCCCCGCACGGGTGCTGCCGCCCGGGAATGGGGGCGGCAGCGGGACCCACGGCCCCAAAACCGCAGTTTCTGGTTCAGCCGGGCACCTGCCCCGCAGGCGGCACTGCCGGGGCAGCCCCGGCTCCTGCCCATGGCCAGGGAGAGGAGGGTGGTGACACAATCTACCCCCAGGCACGAGGCCGAGGAGGTGGGGAGAGGTCAGACACTTGGCCGACCCTGCCAGTCCTTGGCCCCAGCGCCTTCCTCCTGCGCTGCCCAGCCTGGCGCCTGCCTGACTCTGCCAGAGCCCCCCTTCCTGGAGCAGGGGCCCATGTTCCCCCCACTGGGGGTGGCATTCCTACACAGGACCTTTCACGGCTGGCCGGGGCAGAGCGCAGCCCAGAGCCTCCCCTTTAGCCGCCTGCAGGGACCGGAGTGCGGGGCAGGGCAGCTCGGAGGGACCCTCCCCGCTGCGGATCGCGCTGCGCTTCAGCTCCCCAGCAAAGGTCCTGGCAGAGCTGCCTGGTGCTTCCCAGGCGGCAGCAGCCACCTTCTGCGGGCGAGTGGCCGCATCTGGAAGTCATCCCCAGCGCTCCAGTGGCCGCAGGGCTGGAGCCACTGGTCCCTGTTTCTGGTGGAGCCTCCAGCCGGGTGGCAGGAGCCTCTGCCAGGGAGACACCCAATGATCTCAGCACGGCCCCAGGGCAGGGACGGCCGCCCCCCTCCTGGGGCGTCCGGAGGGGATGGGCAGGGACAGGACGGTGGCTGCCTGCCAAGGGCTTGGGCTCCCCACCCAGCCTGGCATCCCTGGCGTTCCCTGCCAGCCCCAGCCTGGGGTGCTGAGGAAGGGGATCGACCCATGCAAGCTCTGTGACTCTTCTCCCAGAGGTCCCCCAGGCAGATGCAGCATCTGGAGCTCTGTGCCCAGCCTCTCCTCGTGCCATGGGACCCACTCCGTGCCCAGGGAATCCCAAGCTCCCCATCCCTGCTCTGAGGACTGCCCTCAGTCCTCTCCTCCCACTCATTAGCTGCCAGGACTGGGAGGGAAGAGGGCTGTCACTGGCCCCTCAAAGACTGGGGGCACGCAGGAGATGGGGTTCTCCCAGCTCCTCCCTGGGGTTTGAACCCCTTTCTGGGCTCTGCTTAGTGTGAGGTTCTGCAAGGGGCACGAGGCAGCCAAGCCCCTTGGCCACAGCCACACTGCCCAGCTTGGGGAGCCTGGCCTCTGTGCAGCTGGTCAAGTATTCAGCGTGGACCTGCAGAAAGAAGGTGTCGATGGCCCCAGGCCAGGGCAGGTGAGCAGCTGGGTGCCACTGGAGAGCTCGCTGTAGGTGCAGCAGAGGGGACAGCATGAGGCCAGCCTGCAGGGCTGGGGGCACACCCCTGTGATGCCCTGCTCCGAGTGTGCATGTGGCACTGCTGGGGTGATGCTGACCCATCTGCTGATCTCGTTCCAGTGGCAACAACTTCCCTTGGGAGTGGCCATGAGGGTGGCATGGAAAGGGGCCCAGCAGCAGAGGGATATCCAGCCCTGGTAGGTGTCCTGGCAGTGGGCTGGCACCACCAGCACCTCCAGAGGTCCAGCAGTGCACCAGACAGACCCTGGGGTGTCACTCCACTCCCAGCTCTCTCCCCTAATTGTGGTTTCAGGAGGGCTGTTTGGGGTCACCCCTGGACTCTGCCCAGGATGAGGCAGGCACTCTGTTGTGCAGTTCAACACACAGCCCTAGGGGTCCCACATCAGGGCTGCCTGTGACTGTGGGGCTCCATGGGATCAGCCAAGCCAGGAGTGAGCTCTGAGCCCCTGCAAGCCCAGCACAGACTGCACAGGTCTCACCCAGCTGGATGAGGAGGACAGCCAGGATGGCAAGAGGGCAGCTCTGCTCACCATCCTCATCCAGTAGCCACCCAGAAGGACAGACTGTGCCACTGGTGGTGGTGGGACCTGTGGGACCATGTGAGGTCCAAGGGGTGCTGGACATTGCCCTGCCAGTGGTAGAGCCCCCACCATAGGGCTGCTGCAGAAGCTAGGGCTGGAGCCACATGGGATATGGCACCTTCATCCTTGAGATCCCCGTGCTCAGTGTTCCCATGGCCTGCAGCAAGGAGGCACAGGATGCCAGGGCTGCACAGCCAGGAACAGCCCCCGCGCCCAGCTGCTGGTCCCAGTACATCAGAGACCCCTCCTCCTCCTCCCAGGCTGAGCACAGCTGAGGTGACTAGGCTAAGGGAGCAGAGGGCTCCTGGCTCTGCCTCGGCCCTTGCAACCTGGAAGAGAAATTTCTGAGCCAACACCTGCCCTGGGGACAGACAAATGTGTGGCAAACCCTGCTGAGAGATCCTCAGAAAGAAGTCCAGGAGGGGCCAGGCGAGCTGTACAGCTGCACTGGGCCAGAGGAGAGAAACAGGCCAGGGGCTCTGTGGGGACTCGCTGCGTGCCAGACCCGTGCCCAGCCTGGGGCTGCCCGTGCAGCACCCGCGGGAGAGAGACAGGAGCGGGCAGCAGAGCAGCGCTAGCCCGGGGAGCATCCTCATCCTCCCGGCAGCCGGGCTGGGGCTCCCCGGGCACCCAACCCCGGACCCCGGCCCGTCCCAGCGCTGTCCGCCCGCTCCCGAGCCAATGCCCGGCAGGGTCGGGGGACGCCGGGCGGGGTGCAGGGCTGCGGGCCGGCCCCCATCGACCCCCGCAGCCACCCTGCCGGAGCCGCGGGGGTAGGGTGCCCGGGGCAGCCGGCACTCGGCGCGGCGGACGGGGCCCCCGCCGGGGCAGAGGCGGCTCGGGCCGCTCCCGGCGCCGGGGCCCCCGGGGCAGGAAAGCAGCCGCCAGCAGCGCTTCCTGCCCGGCGCCGCCGCCGGGAGGCCCGGCCGTGGGGTCACAGGGACGCGGGACCACCGGGACGGCTCGTCGGGGAGCGCGGCCATGCCGGGCAGGGCTGGCCCGGGGCCCGCAGGGCGGTGGAACCGGGCGGGAACGGCGCCGTCCCGCCAAGCGCTTCCCGCGGGACCCCAACAGGAGCCGGGAGGGCCCAGGCACAGCGGGATGGGCGGGCACGGCACCGAGCCGCCGAGTTTAACCCGCTCTCCACAGCCGACAGGGGTGTCCTCCAGGCTGGAACGGGTCCGCTCTGCCGGAGCGGCCCATGAGCCCCGGCGGCACCACCGGCACCGGCGGCGGCGACGCGGGAGGGAGCGGGGACGTGAGGGACGGGGCGGGGCCTGGGATGCGAGGGGCGGGGCCTGAGGAGGTGAGGGGCGGGGCCTGGAGATGAGGGACCGGACCCGGGGCGGGCCGAGGCGGGGCCCGGGGCCTGAGGCGGGCCCGGGGCCTGAGGCGGGCCCGGGGCGATCCGGGGCGGAGTCCAGGGAGNCGGGCGGGGCCGGGGGGTCCCGGGGCTTCCCGGGGTTCCCGGGGGGTGGCGGGTTCCCGTGGTACCAGCCGGGCCCTGGGGACAGGGACTTGCGGGGCTGGGGCCCGCTGCCCCGGCCCGGCGGCTCGCTGCGGTTCGTGTTGGCGGAGCTGGGGCGCGCTCGGGCCCGGCCGGGGCGGCACGCAGGGCGGCTGGAGTGCAGCCGCGGCTTTCCGGCGGCGTGTCCCGGGGGAGGGCGGGGACCCGAGCAAGCCCCGGGCTCACGTCTGCCCCGGGGGACAGCACGGGCGGTTCTGGTCAGCGCCGCCCGTCGCTGCTGCTGTCCCGGGCCTGTCCGTGCGCTTCGGCTGGGGCTGTTCCGCAGTCAGGAGCGCTGCAGAACGAAGGCTTGGTTTAAGTCTGTGATGCATAGAGTGTTTTCCCCATCCACAGGGACTTTTTTCAATCATCACTTGTTTCGGGGTTGAGCTCGCCGTTATTTAATGTTTATTCTTTCTGTGCTGTTACAGAAAAATGGAAATCGCCACTCCTCCGACATCCAAGTGCATCATGTACTGGAAAAGGAAAGTCAAGTCCGAGTACATGCGTCTGCGGCAGCTCAAGAGGTTCCAGGCAAACATGGGAGCAAAGGTACAGCCACAGCAAGGGCTGGGCTGGGATGCCCCAAAGAGGCTTCATTTCAGCTCAGAGTGTCTGAGTGGTGCCAGAGGGTGTCAGCAGGGTGAATTGATAAGCTGTGCTTGACTTGCAAGCTGGATCAATGGGAAGATGCCACTTCTGTGCTCTGTCTTGTGCTGTGTGGGCAGCAGCTGTCACACACACAAGGCCATTGAACAAGCACTGGTGTAACTGCAGCAGGAGAGCTCATTTCCAGTTGTTTTTTACAGCATCTCCTTGCTGAACCTTTCAGTGCTGTGGGAGTTCTTCAATGGGTTTTCTTAAGTTTTGAGAGCTCCTCTCTCTCCTTTCAGGCTCTGTTTGTGGCCAACTTTGCGAAGGTTCATGAGAAGACTCAAATCCTTAATGAAGACTGGAAGAAGCTTCGAGTGCAGCCCGTGCAGCTGATGAAGCCAGTCAGTGGGCACCCGTTCCTGAAACAGGTGTGCAGAGGAAAAGGGCCAGCATCAGCAAGTGGGGACTGGAGCCAGGACTCTGCAGGGGGCTGTGGGGATATGGATGAGTTTTTGTCTGTGTTGGCCATGCCTCACACTTGTGGAATGCAGAAATGGACAAAAAGTACCCCCAAGGCTTTTTCCTGTGATGGAGTCCACTGAGTGCATGTGGGGCTTCTGTGTTTGTCCTGAATTCAGTTTTCCTCAGGCTGTGGCTGCCTCCCAGAGTGGTTCCTCACTGACCTTCTCTGTGCTTGTATTCCAGTGCACTGTTGAGAGCATTTTCCCAGGATTTTCAAGCCAGACACTGTACATGAGGACCCTGAACACAGTGGCACTGGTGCCCATCATGTACTCCTGGTCCCCTCTTCAGCAGAATTTCATGGTACGTGGGAAGCACGGGGTCTCAGTGAGGTCAGCATCTGATTGTTAGCCAGCTGGGAAGTGGTTTCAGGCAACATCTGCTTGACAGGTGATGAAGTGTTGCTTTAGCTGCTTGTTTTGTGGAATCCCAGCCAGCCTTGTGTCCACACTACCTCACCAGGTAGTCTCCTTTACATGTGGCTTCTTGACAGCATCACCATTGCTTCACAGAATTTAAACAGTAAATATGTTTTTGGGAGGTTTTGTTTGTTTGTGTTTTTTTCCTAAGACTTTTATTTCCCTTTACATTAAGAGTTTTATTTTTTAGGCAGGTCCTTTGGTTTGTGACTGGGTTACAGTGGGATATCACTGATGTGTCAGTGATGAGACATGTGAACCTTTGCTGTGCAGGTCTGAGGGACCAGAGCAGCCTTGGGCACAGCCCCGTTGGGGTCAGCAAACACTGCTTTTCTGAGTTGTGTCTGATCTCTCTTCAGGTGGAGGATGAAACAGTCCTGTGCAATATCCCCTACATGGGTGACGAGGTGAAGGAAGAAGATGAAACTTTCATTGAAGAGCTTATTAATAACTATGATGGCAAAGTTCATGGAGAGGAAGGTAACCTGGGAGCAACCAGCTCTGTCCACTCCAGGCCAGGTTGGATGGGGCTGGTCTGTCCATGGCAGGGGTGGAACAATATGAGCTTTAAGATCCCTTCCAACCCAAACTTTCATACGGTCCTGTGATTCAGTCTCTTGCAAATAACATACCCAAGTAGTTCAGAAGTCAAAAGGTGGCAGCAGCAACCAGCTTTTCTGTGGGAGCTCTCTAAGCAGGATGGTGCCTGCCTTCTCCTTTGCAAGGGCACATTCCTGCCTTTGGGTACCTCACTCCATTTTAATGCCTGGAGTGCTCTGGAGCCAGTCCTCCTGTGTACAGGGATTCATTCACAGGCGTCCTCTGGGATGCTGGAAATGTGCTGGAGGGGGAGTAGCTCAGCAACCCTGTTCTGCTTGTTGCCTCAGCCAAGAGTTTAATCAATGAAAAGCACTGCCTGCCCCATCACAAAATTGCCCAGCGGGGAGGAAGACAGGGGAAACTGGTGTGGGCTGTCCCCAGATTGCTGAAAATGATACACCACTACTGACTTTAGTGCTAAAATCCCACTTACCCCAAAAAAACTGAGAGAAGGGCTGGTGGGTAGCAGAGCACATAGGCTTGTGGTTTGCCATGGCAAGAAATGAGAAAAAGGCTGGCACTGCCACTTCTGTGTGTTTCAGAAATGATCTCAGGGTCAGTCCTCATCAGTGATGCCGTGTTCCTGGAGCTAGTGAATGCTCTGAATCAGTACTCGGACGAGGAGGAGGAAGGACACAATGATTCTGAGGTGAAACAGGAGGATGGGAAAGAGGAGCTGCCAGTGACAAGGAAAAGAAAGCGAATTGCAGTGGAAGGTGGGTTTGCCCCCAGAGAAGTGAAGATTATGCTGGTCACATTTCTGTTCTGCCCCACCTGAGCACTGGGCATCCCTCTCCTGCCATCACTGGGTTGTTAATGTGCCAAGAGTAGTTCCAGCTTGACAAGTTCTGTAGCAGAAGGGAAATGGTTTGTTTTCACTGTCCACTGTGCACAGCGGAAGAAATCACGATCCAGAAGTGTGGTGAGAAGTTATTTAGATGAGTCATCTGAAAACCCACTTTGTGGTGAGATTAGCAGAGCTGGGTGTTATCTGAGAGACTATGGGATGTTTTCAAGTGCTGGTCTGGCAGACACCTGTCAGGGAGGTGGGGGTGAATCTGTTTCTGTGGGAGGCAGGGAGGTGGATGTTTTCAAATCCCTTCCAGACCTGCTTTCCATGTATTAGTGTTCCTCTTCCCTCTCCTGTGCCACCTGGAGCTCTTGTTGCCTAGAGGAAGCTCTGGTTTGTGGGATTTTCTTGTGTCCTTGATGACCTTCTGAATGCTGATGAGTAATTTTATCTTTGTGCTTAAGTGATGTGGGCAGCACAAACACCAACACTTCTGTGGATGTAGAAAAGCATTGTCTGCAAGTTCTGTCGTGGCAGAAATAAACAGTAATTTGGCTTAAGAAAAGTTGGTACTTCCAGCAGTACACTGTGCTGCACTGAAAGTGTCCTAGCACTGCTTCTGGGAATACCTCAGCGTGGTGGCAGGACACAGGGTTTATCTGTTGTGCATGGGATTACATTTCTGCCTTAAAATACAATCCTGAGCATCTCTGGAATTGCTCTGTACAAGAAGGGAAGATCCAGCCACATCAGCTTGTCTGAAGAATTGTGTTTTCTTTGTAGGTAACAAGAAGTGTTCAAAGAAGAGGTTCCCCAATGACATGATATTCACTGCTATTTCTTCCATGTTTCCTGAGTATGGCTTCCCAGAGGATATGAAAGAAAGGTAGAAAATGCCTGCACTGGTTGTCTGTTCCCTTTCTTAGCAAGAGTTGAAACCTTTGTATCAGAGACCAGCACTGTGGGCTGGCTGGGCCACAAAGCTCAGTGCCTGCAGGCTCTGTGAGCAGAGTGTGTTGAGCATTACAAACTGCAGTTTGGCCTTGAGGTACCTGTGCCAGAGCCCAATGGGCCCAGACGGTGCTGTAAAGCTTCACAAATGAGAAAAGCACATCCCTGCGTGTTTGTGTTTGTCAACAGGTACCGGGAGCTGACAGAGGTGTCAGACCCCAACGTGCTGCCCCCACAGTGCACTCCCAACATCGACGGGCCGTGCGCCAAGTCGGTGCAGCGGGAGCAGTCCCTGCACTCCTTCCACACCCTCTTCTGCCGCCGCTGCTTCAAGTACGACTGCTTTCTGCATCGTAAGTGCCGCCTCAGCCGGACGCTTCCCTAGAGCCCTTTCTCCTCAGTTTTCCTCTGCACGCCTTGCTTAGTCCGTGCTGGAGCCTCTGGAGGGTGGTGCCTCATGAGTTTGCAGTGGGGCCTTAGGAGCTGACAGGTGCCCAGAAGCCTTTTGTGCAGCCGGCTCCACTCTTTGCTCCCACGGACGGCAGACCGACGTGCGAGGCCGTGGCCGTCCCCTCTCCGCGCTCAGCCCGCCGCCTCCGAGCTCCCGCCACTTTGTGCAGTAGTCCTGCCACCACCAGACTTTGCTCTTGCTTTGCAGAAGCTCGTCAGTGAAAGGCATGAATGTTTCACTGCCAAAGTCTGGACATGCCCCTGTGTTTTGTTGCCTCCCTGGAACTTACAGCTTCGTCTTAGTCATGTTCCTGCGGTTGGTCCTGCCAAAGCCTTTTGGATACTGATTAGCTGCTGGACCTGCTGTTCTCCAGGTCTTAAGGGCTTCTTTGGGAAGTCACAGGACTTTTTCCAGTGAATTATTTATTAAAATATATAATATTAATATGATGTGGTCTTTTTGTTTCAGTGTGAAAGCTGATCCTTCTCCTTTGGCCTCTCCTTCCCAGCCTGCCTTGTCCCCGTTGTGGGTTGGAGCAGGGTTACCCTGTGGGTCTGGCCTCACTGCCAGGGGAACCCTCAGGCCCACAGGCTCCTGCTTCCTGTCCCTTGCAGAGTGGGGGGAGACTCTTGGAGAATGCTAATAGTAAAGATAACTGTTACTTTTTCAGCTTTTCATGCTACTCCTAATGTGTACAAACGAAAGAATAGAGAGACCAAGATTGAGCCAGATCCTTGCGGCGCAGACTGTTTCCTCTGGCTGGTATGTTTCTGTGTCACTGCTTTAGAAACCATGGGAGAAGTGCCCTGGCCAGCTCTGCTCTACAGAGATATGTGGATCTTTTTCACAACTTGGATGATTTTTTCAGAATTGGTTCTGGTCCTTGTTGGATTCAGAGGAGCATGAATGCAAATGCAGACCTTACCAGATGCGTATTATAGCAGCTCACCAATAAAGACTAATTCCAGAGCTGGCAAATGGGAAATTGTATGACAGATGATTTATCTGGAGTCAGTGCAGTGTTAGAGAAATTAAGCCCGTGCTTAGGAGCAGAGCGAGAAGTCAGGAGGATCCAGAGGAGTGGGCTGGGGGTTCAGGCCAGGGAGCCTCTGCTGACTGGGCAGCAATGCCAAAGGGAACAAAGTGGGAACATGAAACACAAGCAGCTGGTTTGGCACTTGCTGAAGGCACCACACATGGCCAGCTTCTTCTACCTGCTCTTGGTGGTGGCAGGACAGGGCTTGTCCCTGGGCCTGTGGAAAAGCCTTCCTGCATTCCCTGGTTATCTGTCACCTGTCTTGTCTTCTGCTCTGCTTGCAGGAAGGAGCCAAGGAGTTTGCTGCACTGCACAACCCCCGATCCAAGTGCTCGGGCCGTCGCCGCCGGCGGCACCACGTGGTGGGTGCATCCTGCTCCAGCACCCCGGCTGTCACGGAGACCAGGGAGGGCGACAGCGACCGGGACACGGGCAACGAGTGGGCCTCTAGCTCCTCGGGTATGGTGCCAGTCCTGAGACACCCCGCTCCTCCCTGTGAGGGCAGGCAGCTCCTCGCAGCTGGAGTTCTCCCAGCCTCCCCTCTGCTTCCTGCACAGCTGGAGGATTTGGAGTTAGCAGTCAGTGTTCCCAGCAAACCTGAGGGACACCAGCCCTGCCCTTGCTGCTGTGGGACTCACTGTCCTCTCCCAGGAAGGAGGAATGTTGCCAGGCAAAGCAAGAGCTTTGCTGGGACCTGCAAAGCCCAGAGCGAGCCCTTGGCTCCTGAGCACTGTGCCTGGCCAGAAGCAGGAGTGTATGGCTGGGAGTGCATTGCAGGGTTGCAGGGCACTAGGGGGTGACCACTGCCCCCCAGAGCCATGATGGCCAGGGTGTGTTTGGCTTACCATCTGCCTTTCCTGCCAGAGGCCAACTCCCGCTGCCAAACCCCCACGAAGCAGAAGCTGAGCCCGGCCTCCTCCCAGCTGTTTGCAGTGGAGACGCCACAGGAGCCCGTGGAGTGGACAGGAGCCGAGGAGTCCCTCTTCCGTGTCTTCCATGGCACCTACTTCAACAACTTCTGCTCAATTGCCAGGCTGCTGGGGACAAAGACCTGCAAGCAGGTGGGTGCCCAGAGCAGGCAATGCAGTAAGAGAGGGGCCAGGGCCAGAGCCACTGCCTGTTGGTTTTATTTCTCTACAAACCTCCACGAGGAAGGTGCCACATCAATGCTTTTGGAGCTCAGGGTGTTACTCTGCAGCAGTGCTGCTGTTGGCAGAGTGAGCCCTGTGTGCTGGTATTGTGGGTTCCCTCCCATGTCACAGTGTCACAAATGAGTGTGTGGGCACTCATTTTCCAGGCAGGAGGAGGCAGTGTGCCGTAGACAGGAAAATGGGGCAGAGCTGCTGCTCTCTGGGCTCAGGCCTGAGAGCCTTGCTGTGCTTACTCACACTCTCCTTATGCTTTTGATAAAACAACTTGAGTGCACCAAACTTGTTTCTTCTTTTTGCTTGTGTTCTTTGGTAGGTCTTTCAGTTTGCAGTGAAGGAATCGCTTATAACAAAACTGCCAACAAATGAGTTAATGAATCCATCCCAGAAGAAGAAAAGAAAGCACAGGCAAGTGTTGGACAAGCTTGTTTTGTTCTTAAAATGCAACCAGATCTGCTGCTTTTTGTGCCAACGCATTCCTGGTAATCCCCATCTGGCTCCCATCTGTGTGCATGTCCTGCTGTCACATGTGGCTGCTGGTGCTGCTGCTGGGTGCTGGCCCTGGCCCAGCTCCAGGGCTGCTGCTCTGCCTGGGGGCTCAGTGGCCCTGCAGCCCCAGGCTCAGCTCGAGGAGAGGGCAGCACTGGCTGCTGGTCCTGGTGCCATTTCCCTAACAGCAGCCTCAGCCTCAGCTCCCTGACTTGTAACCCACTTTGTGTGTTGGTCTCAGTGTGTCCAGTATTATTCTGGCTCTGGTGTTTGGCTTAAAGAGCTGCTGCAGCTGCATCACTCTCCTCTCTCTCCACTTTATGGTGGCTGCTGATTATTAATGCATGAATCTGCCAGGCCCATCTCTGCTGTGCTGGCTGCTGGTGCTGAGCAGCGCTGGCTGGCTCTCCCTGATGGCTTACACATCCTCTCAACCTTCTCTGCTCCTTTTGCAGGCTGTGGGCTGCACACTGCAGGAAGATCCAGCTGAAGAAAGGTAGAGTGGGCTGTGGCTGTGTCTTGGGAGGTTTGCAAGGGTTGAGTTCTCCAGCAGGATGGCCGTGTCCTGTTCACCAGCCTGGCAGGTCCAGCAGCATGGAGGGAGTGACTGCCCCTGGCCAGGCTCCTTGGGGGGCCAGGGACATCATGGCCATCCCAGTGCCCACTGAGGCTGCATGTGCAGCAGAGTTTGCTGCAGCAGGGGAGGCTGAGGGCAGTTTGCAGCCCTGCTGTGGGCTGGGCAGTGGGCAGTGAGCACAGCCATGTGTGTGTCTGTGGGAGCTGGGTGCTGCCAGGCTCCCTGCCCAGTGCAGGCAGATGGGCAGCTTGCACCTTCTTGGCTCCAGTGCCCTGCACTTGCTGCTTTGAAAAGATTCCTGCAATGTGCAGCTTCCAATCTTGGCATTTCTCTTCTTGTTCTAGATAATTCACCAACCCAGGTGTACAACTACCAGCCCTGTGACCACCCCGAGCATCCCTGTGACAGCTCCTGCCCTTGCATAATGACTCAGAATTTCTGTGAGAAGTTCTGCCAGTGCAACCCTGACTGTAAGAAGAGGTCAAGGACTATTGGGCAGGAAAGCAGCCAGCTCTCCTGGCACAGAGCACAGGGAGGGTGCAGAGCTGGGGCTTGCAGGGTGCCTGCTTTATTCCTGCAATTGCTGCTCTGTCCATCCACAGCAGTTCTGTTAGCAGCCTGTTAAAAGTCCAAAGAAAAATGGTTCTATGCTGTTGGCAGATGAGAGACACTCCTGTTGCACTCCTGTTGGTGCTCATCCCTGTGTGTGTGTCCTGTGGGTGCTGCTGCTGGTCCCTGTGAGCAGGATGTGCCTCCAGCAGTTAGGCTGGGCGCTGGGTCACTGCTCTGCTATGTTTATTTATCCTATCTGGGCTCCCATTCCCAGCTCTGCAGTGGAGAAAACAGCCAGAGTTTATTGTGTCCCTGCTCAAGATCTGGCTGGGGAGGAGCAGTTGGGGCAGAGACCCTGCATGGCCCCTCTGTTCTCTGCCAAACCTCACAGTGCACACCCACGGTGTGTGTTGCTCCAGGTCAGAACCGCTTCCCGGGCTGCCGCTGCAAGACCCAGTGCAACACCAAGCAGTGCCCCTGCTACCTGGCTGTGAGGGAGTGTGACCCTGACCTCTGCCTCACCTGTGGTGCTTCAGAGCACTGGGACTGCAAGGTGGTGTCCTGCAAGAACTGCAGCATCCAGCGAGGCCTCAAAAAGGTATTGGCAGCAGTGTGGCAGGGGCTGCCTCAGAGCAGAGCTGACACACTGCTGTTGCTGCTGTGTGTGGAGGGGCAGCAGCTTCCCTGGAGCTGCCAGAGGGTCTGGAAAAGAAGCTGCTCTGCTCTGGGTCTCTGCAGTACTTATCTGGAGTAGGGATTGTAGAAGTGAAAATCAGGAGGAATTGCGGATGTGAAAATCAGGAGATGGGAGTTACATGAGGAATGGTGAGAGCAAGAGAGTGCATAAAGTGGCTCTAGAGAAAGATTTAGTCTTGAATTCTACTGGTCAGAGCAAGGAATTGAGCATTATAAAGAAGGGAAAAGTTGCAAATTTGTGTGTGTCAGGTCCTGTGCAGCTCCATGTCATGGTGTAGGGAGCTGTGTGTCACCATAACAAGGGCATGCTGGATGGACACTGGCTCCCTGCTGCCCCCATGACCTGTGTGCTGTGAGGTGCTGTACCTGCCAGCTCTCCCCATTTCCTCTCATTTTGGTTCCAGCATTTGTTGCTGGCCCCATCAGACGTGGCTGGCTGGGGGACTTTCATCAAGGAGGCTGTGCAGAAGAACGAGTTCATCTCCGAGTACTGCGGGGAGGTCAGTGCTGTGCCTGTGCTGCTGGCCAGGCACACGGGGGCTGTGTGTGCTGGGAGAGCTTCCTCTGGCTGCAGGGTCAGCTGCCTTCCCTGGCCCAGCTGTGCCCATGGAGATGGAGCCCTGTGCTGTCTGGGGACACATCTCAGTACTTGTGGCCCTCCACTGTGGAGGAGCATGTTGTATGTGTGCTGCTGCCTGAGAGCCCTGCTCTGGCCCTGCCCCATCCCTGGGAGCCCTGGCAAGCTCCTGAGGTGGGAGGGAGAGCAGGAGGGTGTTCCCAGGAGGCAGCCCTGGAACCTGGCTCAGGCCTCAGCTGCTGAGTCTCTCAAGGTGATCTCCCTCTACAGCTCATTTCACAGGATGAGGCTGACAGGCGAGGAAAGGTCTACGACAAGTACATGTCCAGCTTCCTCTTCAACCTCAACAATGGTAACTTCTGAGGTTTCCAGGGGTGGAGAGACCAGGTGGGCATGCTCAGCCCACCTCTTGCCTGGGTGACAGGCCTGGCCTTACACTGTGGTTTCCTTATCTTTTTATTTTTAAATAGATTTTGTTGTTGACGCTACTCGCAAAGGAAATAAAATCCGCTTTGCCAACCACTCAGTGAACCCCAACTGCTATGCGAAAGGTGAGGTCCCCCTGCCCAGCCAGGCCAGGCAGGACATGGTGCTCTGAGAGCTCCAGCCCAAGCTGGGGCTGCACATTGCTGATGTTGCATCTCTGAAGTTGCATCTCTGGTTGCAGTCGTGATGGTGAACGGTGACCACCGCATTGGCATCTTCGCCAAGAGAGCCATCCAGGCAGGAGAGGAGCTCTTCTTTGACTACAGGTACCTTGGCCAGTGGGCACCTTGGGCTGCAGATCTGTGCTGGTTTGTGGGGGGAGCATTGCTGCAGCCATGACCTCCTGTCCTGTAGGTACAGCCAGGCAGATGCCCTGAAGTATGTCGGCATAGAGAGGGAGACGGACATCATCTAAGCTCTGGGGTGGTTCTGGCACACCTTGCTGCTGCACCTTGTAAGCAATGCCATGTTTGCTTCACGCTGACATGACTGCTGCTGTTCCTGCTGCTGTGTGTGTCACAAGTGCTACTTTCCATCCAGACACCAGAGAGACTCGGGGCAGGAGTGTAAGCAGCCCCTGGGCCATGGCTGTCCCAGGGTGGTTCCCCTCTGCCCCAGCTGGCTGGGAAATGGGGACTGCCCAGCTGTGGCTGGAGTGGCACCAAGGGATGCCTGGGGATGGGAGAGCAGCACTATGCAACATGATACTTTGAGTAGGGGTGCCACTGAGCTGGGTAGAGGATGATGTTACAGTCACTGCCTCTTGTGACCCAGGGGAGGCTTCTCAGAAACCTTCCTTGGGCTTTGTGACCCCCTGCCCTGGGAATAAAGGGGAAATATTCTCTGGCAAGGTGAGGTTTAGCCTTGCACTCCATGCAAAAAAGAAAGAAAAAAGCACTTTAAACTAATCCTCAGCTGGTGGCTGGGTCCTGTATTTTGGGGTGGAGGGACTGCAGGCATCTCAGGTGTCTTGCATCTGTCAGCTCCTCTGCTGGGATGTTGCTCCAGGCCTGGGACAGGGCAGGCTGGATGGGGTCTGGGGTGACCTGAAGGTTGGGGCTGTCCCCTGAGAGCCATATACGCCACCAGCCTCCTGCCTGGCCTGGTGCTGGGTGCTGGGCTGTGCTCCCAATGTCCAGGGCTGGGTTCCCAGGATGACATGGGGAGCCTGGCTGAGCCCTGACCTGGCTCCAGGACCCCAGCCTGCTTCCAGCTGTTCAGTCCAGGAACACACAGAGGTGCTGGGTTTGCCTGGGAGCCAAGCCCTCCCTGGCCCAGCCCTCACCATACTTTCCCAGTCCCCTGCCACGGCAGGCCAGGCTGTCTGTCTGTCCTTCCCGTTGTCCACGATGGCCCCCTGGAGCATGGAGGTGTTTAGGTCTGTCTGGAGCAGTGCTTGTATCCCAGCACCTGCCTGAGCCTTGCTCCCTGCCACCTCCATCCACCCAGCTCCTGCCAGCCCTGCTCTTGCCTAAGCGTCTTCTGCCACTTCGGCCATATCTGCACTATGCCAGGCTTGTGTCTGTGGTTTGTTGACGGTGAATAATGGTAATAATAATGCACTTTAATTAACATGGCTTGTAGCCTTTGTCATAATAAAGTGGTAGCAAAGACCCTCCCCTGCTCCTGGCCTCTGTTACCCTGGGCAGCAGTCTGTCCCCAGACTGTCCCCTGCCTGCTGGGCTCAGTCTGGCTGTCCCCAGCGTGGCTGCCAGGGTCCAGGGGGGACAGAGTGACCCGGTGCTGCCAGCTGCCTGTATCCCACTGGCTCAGGGTGGGAAGGGAGCAGAGGTGTGTGGTGGGGAGAGCAGGACATGATGTGTGTGTGCAGCAGCAGCTGAGCTGCCTCTACCCCAGCTCACTACACCCTGCATCTCGCACTGGGACCAGGAATTGCTGTTGTCAATGTGGTGCCTCCCTTGGTGCAGGCTGAGCCAGGGTGGGAGGAGAGGATCTGCCCGGGCTGCCAAGGTGAAGGCTGGGGAGTGTCAAATGCCATCATTCTGCCTTTATTTGATTATCTTCACATCTCATTCAAAAGAACAGACTTTTTAAAAATAAAGTGCCCAGTGGAGCCAGGCCTTTGGGTAGATAAATGCATATCTGTAACATTGTCTTACCACAACACAGCAAGTGAACAGGAGCTTTCCCTGGGCTGGAGGTAATTGGCAGGACTGGCACTTCGTACAGAGAAGTAGCAAACTACAGACCACGCACCACGACACGCGGGGTGTCACGCCCGCGGGAGCTTCCGTTTGGTTTTTTATACAAACCCATAGAATAAAAAAACCAGAGTGTAGTAGAATATCCAGCAACAAAAATGGTAGAAAGGATCTGTACCTGATCTTACGAAAGCAGCATCTCAGCAAGGTGCGGTGGCGGCATGCGCGGCGCCGGTGTGAGGAGTATTGCTTGGCGGCCTGGCCGAGCGCGGCCGGTGCTCGTGGCTCTGCGCGGTGCTGGCGAAGCGAGCGAAGCAGCGGGGCATCTACGCGGGCAGCGCTAACGGGCGGCAGCAGCCGGGTGCCCCCGGCCGCAGGGAGGGTGGGCACCGAGCCTGGCGCTCCCCGACAGAGGCCAGGCAGGATTTGGCAGCTGTGGAGGCAGCAGCCTGCCTCTGGCATGGGAGCTGTCGGCGTAACCGGGGCGAGCGAGGCTGGGGCTCGGCGGACCGTGGTCGGTGGCGGCCGCGGGGAGGAGGTGGCGGTCGGTCCGCTCCGCTCCGCTCGGTCTCAAGGCAGGTGTTGGCAGTTCAGGTGTGCTCGGCCTTTTGGTCCCGCGACGCTCGCTCATTCCCGGGCGGCTCCCGGGGCTGCGGGGGCTGTGAGCCCGTCCCACCCCCGGCCCCGCTAGTCCCCTCTCGGCTCCTCCAGGATCTGAGGCAGGTTCTGTTCCTTGCGTGCCGACGGTGGTTTGGTGGCACCGCCGTAATCCTGGATGGCCTTGGGCTCGTTGGTGTGGTAAGAGCCCTTGTAGCGGTGGTGGTAGAAGTAGAGCAGCACCAGCAGCCCTGACAGCAGCAGGAGCAGGAAGATCACGACTGCGGGGAAGAGAAGGCAGTGAGGGATTGGGGAGGGGCCGCAGGGCTGTGCCAGTGTGGAATACCAGCCAGAGGCTTCACTTACACCCAATGATGATCCCAATCCAGCCGTCGTCATGCACGTGGGGGAACTCTGCAGAGACAGAGTAGGCAGCTGAGACCAGGCTGCAGCAAGGTCTCACGCTGGAGCTTCCCTTCTGCAGCTGGTGCTTGGTGAGGGCTCCATCCCCAGCAGGGTTCCATCCCCAGCAGGGTCCCACCACAGCACCCACCTGTGGCCATGTACCAGGGGTCCATCTCAGGAGGGATAAGGATGGTGCTGAGGGGGAGCATTGAGGCACAGCTCGACTCCACCAGCTCCCCCCGGATGCTGTAGGGCCGCAGGGGACTGGTGGGGTGGAAGATGGCTTTGAGGGGCACAAGGGTGTTGAATTTCACGCCTGAGAGGCAGCCTGAGAAGCCAGGTGTGTTGTAGCGCTGGATCTCGGGGTCAATCACGCCAGTCTCTGTGGGGCCACAGAAGGAGATCACTCATCCCTCTCAGAGGGCAAGGGCCATGCTGTGCAGAGGAGACCCCGGAGACCCCAGCACGGGCAGGACCCAACTCACCCATCACACGACCCAGGTACAGGTTTTTGGGCGAGTCCAGCTTGCTGTCCACAAACAGGGAAAACTGCTGCTCCATGATGGGGAGATAGTCCACCTGGGAGGTAGGTGCACAGCATCAGTACCCACAGAGCCACCCTGCCCACCCTGAAGCCCCCAGGCCCCACCGGGAGGGTGCCCCAGCCCGAACCTGGGTGTAGAGTGTGCGGTGCAGGCGGGTGATGTTGACACGGTGGGGCCGCCCGTCCGTCACTGGCTTGTTGGTGAGAGTGAAGACGTAGGGGCTGGTGCCCAGCTGGTAGCGCAGCTGTAGGCTCCCTGTGGGCAGCACAGGGCTGTCAGCAGGGCTGCACCCCTCAGTGGGCACGTCCAGCCCATCTATAGGCTTGGAAAGTGGCATCCACAGGGCAGGGGGCCTTGCCCTCACCGTCATCCTTGATGAGCACGGCCATATAGTCCTTGACGAAGGTGCTGACATAGAGCAGCACGGCAGGCGCTGAGGTGGTGCTGAAGCTGAAGCTGACCTCCTCGCTGGTGAGGTTGTAGCCAGGCAGGGGCTGCCAGGGGCTGCTCACAATGCTGGCGAACTCACGGGCGGCGTACAGCGACATGGGCAGGATGTTGTACCGCACCCAGGTGCCCTCCTCGAAGTACCCACCGATGTCTGTGGGAGAGCCTTGGGTGAGGGGAGCTCCGGCTCCCCGGCCCCACCCAGCCCGCGGAGCGCTGCCACTCACCGTGGTTGCAGAAGGGCCCGGTGAAGGCGGAGATGCTGCAGTTGCAGGTGTAGTGGCTGTAGCGCTCCACGCAGAGCCCGCTGTTCTGGCAGGGCACCGGCGGGTCCTGGCAGTAGCCGGTGCAGTTGACCCGCACGCCCTCCGTCTCGTTGGCTTTGCCCTCCAGGTTGAGCGTCACCCCGTTCATCCGCAGAGCCCGCAGGCACCCCAGGAACGGGCGCATCTTGTGCTCTGCCGCGCCTGCAGCGGGGCCGAGACTGAGTGCCCTGTGCCACGGGGAGACCTGGGGGCGCAGGGACGTGGCCAGGGGCTCTCACCAACGTAGAGGGGCCTGTCAAATTCCAGGCGGACGAAGCTCTGTGGGGGGAATGGCTGCACCACCCAGGGCAGCTTGTCCACCCGCAGCCGTGCCAGCTTGACGTTGAGCTCAGCCTTCACCTGGTGCCACTCGTCGTCGTTCCAGGGCACCTCCGACCGCACCGTCACGTTCTCGTCCCCATTCCCAATGTCAAATATAAATGCCAGGTCCCTAGTGGCTGCAAGGACATGATGCTGAGAAGAGGCTCCGGCCCTCCTGCCCCCAACAGCCCTG
Organism: Passer montanus; assembly: GCF_014805655.1. NCBI lineage: Eukaryota > Metazoa > Chordata > Aves > Passeriformes > Passeridae > Passer > Passer montanus. Next base: position 445,496 of record NW_024358389.1, read on the forward strand.
CCCCACCCTGCACTCCCATACTGTTGAGCTCAATGCGGATGTAGTTTCGGTAGCCTGGGTTCTCCAGGAAGACTCCAGACTGGGCAGTGGTCTTGAAGTAGAAGGAGATGTCAAGGCTGTGGTTGGCCTGGAAGGTGGGGAAGATCAGGGCTGCGCCCCTGTTGAAGGAGACGGTGTTCCAGGTGTTGCCTGTGAGGAACAGGAGGGGCAGTGAGGGATGGGCAGGGTCCTCTGTGTGGGACAGCACAGGCAGGTGCAGGCACTCTGCAGGCAGGGGATGCCCTGTGGGGCTGCTCACTTACGGTCTCCATAGCACCGTAGGGGCCCCAGCACAAACTGGGCTTCAGAGCCAGTGCGGTTGGTGTCTCCAATTACAACCTGGGTGACGGGCAGGTGGTCCACAAAGGTCAGCAGACCCTTGTCTGTCCTCCTGCAAATGTGAGTGCATCAGAGGGGCCACGAGGTGTTTCTGTCCCTTCGCCAGCCCAAGCCCTGTTACCCCCATCTGAGCCCCAGCATCTGCGCCCCCCATGACTGCAGCCCCCACCCCACAGCTCCTGTTCCACTGCTGCCACCCCTCACCAGATTGCATGGTCGGCGTCACAGTTGCAGAAGTACTGGGGGTCAGCACAGTTCTTGTCCAGCCCGCAGGCGCAGCGCTGGATGCCCGGCCGCGAGCCCCCCCAGTAGTAGTGCCGCTCATCGTTCCGACCCATCCAGAAGCTGAAGGGCAGCCCGGCTGCAGGCACAGAGGAGGGTCAGGACACTGTCCCATGTCACAGCCCTGCAGTGCAGCCATGCAGCAGCGAGCCCCTTCCCCCGGCGCTCACAGGGGGTGTTGAGCAGGCGGGAGTTGTAGCAGTGGAGCTCAATGCGCTGCTCGCAGTACTCAGAGGCATTGGCCAGGGCTGAGACCTCGGCCCAGGAGGCGTTCCAGTACTCCACGGCCCCCAGGTAGGGCTGGTCCACGCTGGAGCCCGTCACCCGCGTGGCGTAGTGACGGTTGTGCCGGATGATGGTCCACGCTCGGTCCTCTGCAGTGAAAGGGGAGCTTTAGAACGTCACCCCTAGCACACCCCTGCTCCCTCTGTCCTGTTCCAGCTCCAATACACAGGCAAGGATTGGTTCCCAGAGGTCCCCTCTGCCCTCCTGCTGTCCCCACCTCGGATGTCACAATACACCGTGAAGGGCTTGAGTGGCCCACTGCCATCTGGGTCGATGGTGTAGTTGCCCGAGGTCTTCCCGCTGACCCGATAAGCATCACATGTTTCCTTGTAAAGGGCTGGAAGAGAAGAATGGAGCAGAGGTCAGTGCAAGGGAGGCACCAGGCAGGAGTAGGGGCTGCAAGTGCCCCTCCTGTCCCTGACCCACGAGGCTCCGGGCTCACATTTGTGGCAGGTCTCCCCCTTGTACCCCGTCAGGTCGCAGATGCACATGAAGTCATCCCAGGATTGGATGCAGCGGCTGTCATGCTCACACAGGTTGGGGGTGCACCTGAGGGCACAGAGGGCTCCTGTCCCAGCACCAGCACAGCCCCCCCAGTGTCCCCCACTCCCAGGCAGCACCCTCATCCCGGTCAATACCTGTCTGTGATCCCACAAACGTTGAAGAACACGTTGTGGTACTGCGCCAGCCGTTGCAGTGCCAGCAGCTCCACGTCCACGGGCTGCATGTCTACGTTCAGCATCTGCAGGCAGCCGTGGAAAGCCGTCTGGTTTGAGCGGCAGCCAGTGACTGAGGCCGGCTTGGGGCAGCCTGCAAGACAGATCAGGGTGAGCAGCCCTCAGGCACCCCTTGCCCCGGACCCCGCCCTGCTGCCCACCTCCAAAGAAGTACTGGCTGCCAGTGCGTAGCTGGAAGGGGTGTGCCACCCGGAACTCAGCACCATCATCATCATCAATGGTCACCACAGCTGAGCCCTCCCGTGCCACCAGGTGCACCGAGTGCCAGAAGCCATCATTCAGGCGATGCCCTGTGCAGAGAGGAAGGTGCAAGGGGACGCTCCACTGCCAGCCTGACCCCCCAGCCCCGTGCTGCCGCCCCAGCCCACCTGCAGCAAACTCCAGCTTCTTCTTGCCAGGCTGGGCGATGGAGACATTGACCTGCCCCTCACTCAGCACCATCTCGAGGGAGCCCAGGCGGTCAGAGAAGCCGGTGTAGAGCAGGAGGCCAACAGTGTCCCAGGAGCGGAAGCGGAAGCTGACGGCCAGGCGGTTCCTCCGTGGGATCCCCGGCACCCGCACGTAGTTGTTGATGCCGGCGAAGGTGATGGGGCTGGTCAGCTGGTCCTGGCAGTAGTGACCCACGTTGCCCTGGGAGAGACCATGGGAGGGGTGAGGAAGGGAATGTTCCCGTAGAGGGGAGGCCCTGTCGTCCCCGCAGTCCTGGCCTCAATCATGCCCAATTGATCCCAGTGCCTGGCAGAGCCAGGCGGGTGCCCCAGGGCAGGGACAACCTTGCACGGTCAATCCGGCGCCGCTCGGCTGAGCACAGCCCTGCATCACCCCACAGTGGGCAGGGAGCCCTGCCCCAGGGAAGGGGTTACCCCACAGTGGGGCTAAGGACACCCAGGGAAGGGGTTACCCCACAGTGGGGCTAAGGACACCCAGGGAAGGAGGTGCAGGGAGAGGACTCCCAGAGAAGGGGCCACCCCCAGGCTGGACCTCAAAGCGAATGTTGGGCCGCCGGTGCCGGGCCAGGTCGGCGACGTTGACCCCGTTGAACATGATGTTCTCCACGCAGCCCCGGAAGTTCTGCCGGTACGTGAGGTGCTGCTTGTCGTGGTCTATCACCCCTCCAAAGAATACCTGGCAGGCAGAGGGAGGGTGTCAACCCCTCCCTGGAGGATACCACAGGTCAGCATCCTGGCAGCCCCCTGGGCAGTCCACCCACCTCAGTTTCGAGGTCAAGCTGGTCGAAGGTGCCACGGCAGCGGAAGCGCTTGACCTCCCCGTCCAGCGTCAGGTTGACGTAGTGGCCGAGACGCTCGATGTGCAGCGAGTGCCAGTGCTGGTCATCCAGGAGGCTGCCCACTGCCACCGTCGTGTGGCCCTCGCTGGCGTGCAGTGGGCTGCTGCCTGGGGAGGACCAGCATCAGCCGGTGGCCCCCAGCCCCACGCCCCCGGCCCCTGGCCCCAGCTCACCTAGGCTGATGTGCAGGAGGAGCTGGGCCTGTTTGAGCTCCACTGTGATGTAGTCACCCTGGGAGCCCTCCCCGTGCATCAGCACCCCATCCTGCTCCAGTGTCTTGAAGTTGAAGGAGATGTCATCCTCGAAGGTACTGACCCTCTTGGCTCGGAAACGGTAGGAGATGGCATCGTCCCCATCAAAGTAGAGCACATGGGACCCTGGGGAGAGCAGAGCAGCCCCACCCATGTTACTGCCTGCAGCAGCAGGTGCCCTGGCACGGGGAACACACCCTTCTGCCATGGACTCTGCACACCCCCCTCTGAGAGAGTTTTCCAGGTGTGCCAGAGCCAGGATCCCCCCAGGCAGGGCTGCTGGAGCCCCCGGCCAGGTACTCACGGTAGGGGCAGCCGTAGAGGCCCAGGCGCAGCCCAATCTTCCCGCGTGGGTTCCAGGCCACGGGAATGATGCGAATGTACCGTGCCAGGATGGGGTAATGCAGGTCGTGCCGCACCACCCCGCTCTCATTCACGTTCCCAAAGAATGTCTGGGGATGAGGGGTCACTGTCAACACCTTGCTCCAAGTCAGGGGTCTCTACCCCCCTCAGAGAGCCCCCTCCCACAGGGAACCCCGGGCTCCCCCGTACCCAGTTGCTGCCCTGCTGGAAGAAGGGTTTCCAGCTCGTGGGGTGGTCTCCATAGAGCACAATGTAGCGTGTAAGCCAGTCGTAGGTGTTGAAGGTTCCCTGCGTGGCCACCGCATTGATCCGGTGCTTTTGCATCAGGTCGATCTGGAGCCAGGGCTGCTTGTCCCGGGGGTCGGGGGACCAGCCGCTGGTGCCTGCGGGGGGAGCAGCTCAGCGGCTCGGCTCCCGACTGAGCAGTGGCTGCTTGCTCGGCCCCACCACAGCACCTGAGAGGCGAAACCCGGCCAGGGACGCCCCCTGCCCACCTCCCCTGGCCCGCCTGCAGCCCAGCTCCGCGGGGGGACTCACTGTGCAGACGGGCGAAGCTGGCCGAGTAGAAGATGTTGTATCTGGAGGAGGCACCGATGGAATAGGAGTAAAGGGGAGCAACGAGCTCATCGTAGCAGGGTCCTGAGGGGAGAACGGAGTTGGGGGCGGCCTCGGAGCGCTGAGCTGGGCAGTGTCCCCGTGGGAGCTCCCCAGCCCTGCGGACCCTGGGGGCTCTGGGGACCCCGCGGCTCCCGCGGGCCGGCGGAGCGGCGGGCCCGCTCTGCTCTCCCCTCCCACTGCAGCGGAGCTGACACACCTCTGCGGGCCCCGGCGCCGCCACCAGCCGCCTCCGCACTGACGTGGGCAACGGGACCCCCGCCCCGCCCCGGCGGGGAACGATCCCGCGTGGGATCCCGGGGGATGCCGTGCAAACCCTCGCGGCACCGGCAAAAGACCGTTCGAGGGGCCGGGGTCCCGAACCACTTTCTGGGTCCCCTAACGGGTCGGACGGAGCCTGGGGAGCTCAGCAGCATCCGCAGCTCTCACCGTAGGAACCGTGCTGCATCAACCCCCAGTCCGGCGCCCCCCGACTCTTCCGTCCCCCGTACCACCGACCCCCGCCTCGATGCCCCTTCGCCCCGGCCCCGGGGAAGGGGCCCCGGCTGCTGGCTCAGGGGGCCACGGGGAGCTGTCCGGTGCAACCAAGGCCTCGCTATTCCCGTTCCCGAGCGGCTGCCCCCAGCCCCGGTACGGGGTCGGGCCCGGTGCAGCCCCGCGGCGGGGCCGCTGGCCGAGGTGCTGGCGGAGCCCGGCAGGTCCCGCAGGGCGTCCCCGCTCTCCTCGGCACCCCGGGGCATTCCGGGGCATCCCGGAACCTCGGGGCATCCCGGTTGTGCCGGGTCCCCAGAGGCTGCGGCCGGCGGGGGGGCTGCGGCGGGGCCGCCCCGGGCGGGGCGCGGCCGGCGGAGAGCCCGGACGGCCGCGTCCGGCGGTGACCTTGGGAACGGTGCGGACAGGGGCAGCCGAACACACCGAGGGACGGCGGGGGATGCCCGGGGAAGAAGGAGGGATGCCCGAGAGAACGGAGGATGCGGGGACTGCTCGGGGATGCGCGGACGGGGCGGCGGGCGCGGTCCCGCAGTGCGGAGCGGCCGCTCCCGGGACTGCGGCCCCACTTACGTGCGAGGCAGCCGGGACCGGCGCTCAGGAAGCCGGCGCAGGCGGCGAGCAAGAGCCCGAAGAGGCGGCGGGCGCTCATGCTGCGCGCCCCGAGCGCCCTCGGCGCCGCCGCTCCCGGTGCTGCAGCCGCTCCCGGAGCGGGGCCGGCGGCTCCGCCCACGGGGCGGGGGGGAACCGGGCCGGGCCGGGCGCGGCGCAGAGTCCCGACCACCCCCGCCGCACCCGCGCCGCGCCCCCGGGAGATGCTCCGCCCGGGAGCCCGATTTCCCCGCTGCTCGGCACGGCGAGCCGCCCCGGGCTGCACCGGGACGCGGCTCGTGTGGGCACCGGGGCACGGTGGGGCTGTGCGGGAGCTCCCCGGGCACCCCCGGCCGGTTCCTCGGCGGTGCCCGGTCCTCGCCGCAGCCCGAGCCTCCCCTGCCCCTCTGCGGGGAGGGTGGGAGCGCTGCCCGCGGCCCCCCCGCGGCAGATGTGGAGTGTTTGTGATCAAGCCGTGGATTAAGGCCCGCAGGTCTCGGGGTCGCTGCTCTCCCCGGTGGTGCAGAAGAAGGGATTTAGTTTGTATCTGCTCTCAGCCACCCCCAGACGCCCACAGAGGGGCTGGGGGGGCTGGCTCCTGCGTGCCCTACATACACCTGCACCCCGCGGTGCTCCGTGTGTCCTGGCCCCGCAGGACAGAGCTGCTGTCCCAGGGGCCTGGAGCAGTCCCGGGGGACGGGGATGCCCCAGCAGCTGCTGGCTCCAGGCGTGCAGCAGGAGCACGGCCAGGCTGTGCCCAGCTCTAGACCCGGCAGCATGTCCCGGGGCTGGCAGCCGCGGGCAGGGCAGCACAGCTCAGCCCAGCCCAGCTCAGCCCAGCTCAGCTCAGCCCAGCTCAGCTCAGCTCAGCTGGGGCAGCCGGTGCCAAACTTCCTCCCTGCCCGGGCAGAGCCCTGACCGCGGCTGGGGAGTGACAGAGAATAGAAAACCCCATGTGTGGCAAGGATGTGGGACACCTGGCAGCGCACCAGTTCTGCTACCAGGAGCTGGAACTGTAAGCTGAGGATGTTGGCACCCTCCCTCCTGGCCCCCAGACCTGGCAGTGCCCGCAGGTCCATCCCCAGGAGAGGCACAGCCCACCTGGCCTTGTCCTGGCACCCCGGGGCTGCCTGCTCTGGCCACAGCCCCACGTCCTGAGCCTGTGCTGGGTCAGATTTGTGACAGCCCAACAGGGACAGGTAGAACCCCTGCTCTGCACCCACAGCTGGCTGTAGGGCCAGCACTGGCCCCAGGACCCTGCTCCCTCCCCTTCCCCCAAGATGCAGGGTGCAGGGAGGCACCCCCAGAGCCAGCACAGGGTAGAGATCTGCAGTTAGCATCCCTGCACTGCAGAAAAAGCAGCACAGGGGGAAGAGACCCTCCAGCAAAGAGTCCTGGGGACCCTCTGGAGGCTGGGGGCACCTGTCCTGGCTGCTCTTCACCCAGGGTGCAGCAGCTCCACAGCCCCACAGCGAGCAGCCAGGCTCCTGTACCCGTCTGGAGGCAGCAGGAGGGCCGGGGGCAGAGTGGAGATAAGCCACGGCAGACAGCTGTAGCTGGGAGAAAGGGGGATTGAGGGATTATGGCCAGGAGCCCGTTAAAGCTAGGGATCAGTCTTCTCCCCCCTGAGGAGAGGAAATGGGGCCTCTGCCCCACAGGAACTAATCTGCTTTTTAATGAGGAGCTGGGAATTTTGTTGTCAACAACCAGCAATGCCTGCCCAGCACTGTGGGGGTGCAGCACCAGGCTGGGACCCCTGGGTGAGGGGCATGCCCTGCACCAGCAGCCACCCCAGCTTCTGGAACCACCACGTTTGCCATCAGGAAAAGACAGCCCTAAACCAGACAGGGCTCTGCCAATCCTGCCTGAGGAGCACTCTGCCTGTGCCCAGCTCAGTGCCAGCCCACAGCAGCCCCCAGTCCCTTCACTGGCCCCATTCTCTCTGGTCCTGCAGAAGCCAACAACAGCCCTGAGGTGGGCTGGGGTTTCCTGCATGTGCTGAACTCCCTTGGCCAGGCCCTGCTCCCCTGGCTGGGTGCTCCTGGGTTTGGCCTGTGCACCCACATGACAGAGACTGAGCAGAGCTGTTATTTCTGTCCCCAGCTTGCAGATGAAAAAGATGCACCAAGTCAAAGATTCATGACAGCTCCAAAGTGGGGTCGCACTTGCCATCTTGCCTTCCTCCCCAGGGCTCCTCCCCAGCACCAGGACAAGGCTGCACCTTTTTCGGTATCGGGAGCAGCACGTGGTCAAACCACATGTTACAGAGAGCTGAGACACCAAAGCTTCAGACCCAGCAGCCAGGGGAAAGGCTCTGCGGTGCCATGACAGAGCAGGTGAGGGGGCTGCAGGGTGAGGGGTTTGCTGGGAGCCAGGCATGACCCCCCCCATCACTGGCTTTTCTTCATGTTTTAGGTAGTTCTCTTGTGAGTCTTGTGGGTTTAGACTGAAAGGCAAAACCCTGGGGAAGCAGGGAAGTGCCTGGTGCTCCAGGCCCCGGGGCCCTGAACAGGAAAGGGGCTAGAGGAGCTGCTGGAGAGTCAGCCTGCCCTGGCACTGGGCTCTGATCCCACCTGTGGCCCCAGAGCACTTGAGGGGCCCAAGCCCAGATGCCTGGGCTCACTGACAGGGGCCAGAGTGAAATTGCTCTTATGAGGCTACGGTGAGTCAGAGAGTGTCAGATCCTGATCTCCAGGTCAGTGGGGTCCCAGCTGACCAGCACCAGGCTGCAGCACTGTCCCACTGCCCCAGAGGGGTGAGCAGCTGGGAGGGGGGAGCACTGTGCTCAGCTGCAGGCAACCTAGGTGAGGCAGGAGCTCCCTGTCTGGGAGCAGGACTGGGCAGTGCAAGGCTGTGCCCACACTGGGGTCCCCAGGGTGGTGTGGGGGGGCTTTGGGCACCTGGGGATGCTGCTGTGGATGCCCAAGACTCAACTGCCCGGGGCAGCTGGGGCCACAGGCTGGGTGCACATGCAGGGTTTGTTTGTTTGTGGGACACAGTGCTGTGCTAGGGACACCGTGGCTTGGGTCATGTCCCTCCACCACCTCTGCTTTTCACGTACCGGCTCAGGAAATGCGTTGGTGGCTCTTGCAATGACTGAGCATGGGAAATCTTCGGCAGCTGCGAGGTAGAAACAAACCCCACAATTAGGGCCAGGGACCGAGGCTGCGGCACACCCAGGCTGGGCTCCCAGCAGTGAGGCTGGGTTGGGTGGAGGAGGGCTGCCGTGGGTGTAGTTCTGTGCCTCGCGGCTGGGCCACCCCTGCCAAGCTCTCCTCACTCAGCCTCCCTCTGCACAGGTGACTCCCATCTCAACAGAGCTGATGGCCACCTCTGACTTCTACCCCTGGGAGGGTGACTACTCGGGCGAGGGCAGCCTGCTGCCTGAGCTCTGTGAGAAGCAGGCAGTACAGGGCTTCATCCGCATCTTCCAGCCTGCCTTGTACCTGCTGCTCTTGCTGCTGGGCATAGTGGGGAACGGGCTGGTGCTGCTCACACACACCTGCTACCGCCAGGCACACAGTGTCACCGATTTCTGCCTGCTGCACCTCGCTGTGTCCGACCTCCTGCTACTCCTGATGCTGCCCTTTGTCATCACTGACGCGCTGCAGGGCTGGTCCCCAGACACAGCCATCTGCAAGGCGCTGCAGGGGCTCTACGCCCTCAACTTCTACAGCGGCTTCCTCTTCCTCACGTGCATCAGCGTGGATCGCTACGTGGCCATTGTGCAGGTGCCAACCGCCTGCCGCCTGCGCCCCCGGGCCCGCCGGCACGGCCGGCTGGCAGCGGGGCTGGCCTGGCTGCTGGCCGTGCTGCTAGCACTGCCCCAGTTCATCTTCAGCCAGGCGGAGCAGCACCAGGACCGCCGCGTCTGTCGTGTGGTCTTCCCCCGCGCGGTCTCACAGGCAGCCCGGGGAGCCACCAACCTGCTGCAGGTGGTGCTCAGCTTCGCGGTGCCCGGCCTGGTGATGACAATCTGCTACGCAGCTGTGGCACGGACACTGCTGGCGGCCCGCGGTGCGCAGCCCCAGCGGGCGCTGCGGGTGCTGGTGGCCCTGGTGGTGGTGTTTGTGGCCCTGCAGCTGCCCCACAGCCTGATGGTGCTGCTGGACGCGGCCGAGCTGCTGACCAGCTGGGAGATGAGCTGCGCCCAGAGCCGCCGCAAGGACCTGGCGCTGCTGGTCACGGGCGGGCTGGCGTACCTGCGCTGCTGCCTCAACCCGCTGCTCTACGCCTTCCTCGGCCAGCGCTTCCGCCGGGAGCTGCGGCTGCTCGCCAGCGACGCCGGCTGTGTGCGGTCCCTGGACCCGCGCCGCTCCGGCTGCTCCAGTCCCCGCCGGCCGACATCGCTCTCCACCTGCCTGGACGCGGTGTAGGAGCGCGGTGCCCGCTCGGTCCCTCCGCGACTCCCCGGGGACAGCCCCGTCCGTGCGCAGACCTGCCCCGGTGAGCACCGTGACACAGACAACCCGCAGGGCACCTGCACACGCCTGAGCAGAGCGAAGAGCAGCCCCGAAACCCACTGCACGCCCTGAGAGTGCCTTCCCTGCCCGGCTCCCTGCAGAGCCCCCGCGCCGCGGGCCGTGCAATGTTTCGCGTGCTCCGGGGGTCCGGGCGGTGCCGTGAGCCCCGCTCGGTGGGTGCAACACCGGGGCCTGGCAGGCAGCCGGTTCTCACTCTCACAATAAACCCCGAATGAGTCTCGGTGGGCGAGCGCGGTCTCCGTGCGGGGTGACGCTGCCCCGGGGGGGTTTGTGGGGCCGGGGGCGGCTCCTTGGCCACCGGCACCGGCGGGCGATGCCTGCAGGAGGCAGCAGAAGCTCGCGCTTCCTGCTCGCCCTCCGCTCGTCCCCGCCGCTGGAGGGACAGGGAGCCCACGGGGAGGGAGCCCCCGGAGAAGGGACAGCAGAGACCCCCGAAAAAACCCTCCTTGGGTCCTGCACCCAGGGCGGGGCAGAGGGAGGTTTGTCTCCCCTCCTCACTCTCCCCACGAGCTCCTGTGCCACGGCACATCCCGGCCCAAGGCTGTGCGGCACCACGGTGCTGCGCTGGGGCTAGCCCGGCCCGGACACGTGGCGACCAACACATGGCCACCAACACATGGCCACGGGCTAGGACATGGCGAGCGACACTTGAGCCACGGGCTGGCACATGGTGCCATGGGGCCGTGCAGTGTCCCCCTCGCCCGGCTAAGGAAACGCTCCAGTGCCGGGAGCAGGACTGGGCTCTGCTGCGGTGCCGCTGCTCATGGAGCCTCCCAGCAGAGCTGGGCATGCAGGGAAGCACCTCCCGGTGCTGCCGGGGCTGGAGGAATCCTGTACACCCCCTGCTCCGTTAGGGATTAGCCCAGGACTCACGGCTCGACTGGAAGAAGCCCTTCCAGAAGCTTCACCTACTGCTGGGCCAGAAGCAGGTTACTGCTGGCTCAGCAGCCCCAGAGGCGGGGTGAGGGGCCTCTGTCCCCCACAGCCCTCGGTGGGCACCAAGAGCCAGATTCGGGCAGTTCTTGGCCACACTGCACGGCTGCCCCTGCTGCCCACCCAGCCTGTGGTCTGGGGTGGTCCCGCTCCAGTCCTCTGATGCCCCCGCAGCTGGTGGGCTCTGCTGGGTGCTGGCGACTGGCCTGGCTGCACAGCCGGCCCCACACCGGGGGCTCGGCCCCAGGCACAATCCAGAGCAGGCTGCGTGGGAGGGGAGCTGGCAGCCGGCGCTTCCTGCCGGCGCATCCCGGCAGCCCGGCTCCCAGGGACGGCGCTGACCCAACAGCTGTAGCAAAGCCAGAGCCTTCACTCCTGGGGCTTCGGGAGTGGGGCCAGGGCCTGGGCGCTGCCATGGCACCCATGGCTTGAGGGTGCCACGGACCCTCTGCCACTGGGCACAGCCCGGGGCTGAGCTGAGCCACATAGCTGCGACACCCCACCATGAACGCCTTCACCAGCTCCTTTGTGGAAAGTCGCTATGAGGGCCTGCCTGGGCACGGTGCCCTCCTGCCCACGGTGCCCTCCTGCCCGAGCACCGAGCCCACGGTGCTGCCCGCTGGCACAAACTTGGCACCACACCGGGCTGAGTCGCCGTGCTGGGACAGGCGCCAGTGCTGCCGCACGCAGGAGCCAGGGCAGCGCACGATGCGGGCGCCGCGGGGCAGGGCAGGGCCCCGCGCCCGGTGCCGGTGCCCACACCGGGCGCAGGCGGTGCTCAGTGACGGTGCCCCCGTCCGGTGCCGAGGGTACCCGGTGCGCCCCGCCGGCGGCGGCTCCGGCAGCCCCGGCCCTGCCGCAGCCCGGCCCGTGCGCGGGGCGGGCCGGTCCCGTCGCGTCCCGGTGCCGTCCCGTTGGTGTCGGCGGGGCGATGCCGTTCCCGGGCGGGCTGTGGTGGCTGCTGTGCTGTCGGCGGGGCTTCACGCTGCTGCGGCGGGACTACGGCGAGGCGGAGCGGGAGGCGGACGGCGAGGCCGAAGAGGAGGAGGAGGCGTCCTTCGAGCTCCGCGCCCAGGGAGACCAGGTGGGGCCGGCAGCGGCTCTGGGACGGCCACCGGGACGAGCACCGGGGTGGTCCCGCTGGGTGCGGGGCGCGTCGTTCCGGCGGGTGCGGGCGAGCCGCAGCCCCGGGAAGGCTCCGGGCGGGCGGGCGCGGAGGTCCCGGGCCCGCGGGGCAGGACCGACCGTCCCGCTCGGTGCTCCTACCCGCTTCGGCCCGGGCTGCCCGCTCCTTAGGGACGGGGGTCGCGGCTACCGTGGCAAACCCGCGGCGGAGCCCCGGAGTGCCCCGGCGGAGCGGACCGGGGCTGTCCCGGGAGCACGTGCCGGGCGCGGAGAGCGGGCCTGGATCTCCCGTCTGCGGCTGCTTCCTCTCTGGAGGGAAGCGGAGCGGCGGAAACCGGTGCTTCCTCCGGCCGGGCTGCGTGTGCGGCGGCTGATAGCGCGGGGTGCGGGGCAGCTCCCCGGGCTCCGGTCTGTCCCGCCGCTCTCCTGCACCGAGAGTCGTGCGGCCGAATCCCAGCCCGGACTCGGGGGACGCAGGGGATGGTGGCTGCCTGGTCCTGCTTGCTGTGGCCCCTCTCTCCTGCCCGCTGCGGGCACGGCCCTGGCTCTGTCGGTCCCCAGCAGCACGTCCCCTTTCACAGCAGTGCCAGCCCGTGGGGACAGTGACAGGGCTGGAGCTGGTCCCTCTGGGAGCTGGTGGCAGTGCCAAGGGCACAACTACGTAAGGAACCGTCTTTGGGCTTCCCACATCCAGCACTGGCTCCGGGCTGGCGTGGGCGACTGGTGACGCCAGCTCCCCCGAGAGCACTTTGCTGTGGCCAGGGGGTCCTTGGAAAGCCACGGTGTCAGCCGCCCCTTCGTGGGAGCGTGGGAGCAGCTACCCTGGCCCTGTCGCCGCAGCCCCTCTGCTGTTTATTTATATCCCTGAGAAAGAGCCGGCTGCCACCGCTGCCTCCTCTGGGCTGCCCGCGAGAGGCTAGGCACTGCCTCCATGCCCGCAGCCCTGCGGAGCGTGTGGGGCCCTCCCCAGTGGGACAGTGTCTGCAGGAGCTGGCCCTGTGCATGGGTACCAGCAGCGTGTGACAGGTGCCCTTAATGCCACAGGTCAGTGGCGCCCGGCCCTGCCCCGCGGCGCAGCCATACCTGCGGCGGCTCCCCCCTCCCTGTCACTATTTTTAGCATCTGTCTCTTTTTCTTGGCGTTGCGTGCTCTGGCCTGTCGAGCCTCTAGCTGCCCTGTTGGGCTGCAGCTGGCAGGAGCTCCCGTGCATCTCCCAGGACAGCACACTGCCGGTGCTGCCATGTCCCCGCACCCCACTGTGCCGGGCGCCCTGCCCGCCTGGTGCCTGCCTGTGCCTGGGCTCTGCCTCGTGTCCCAGCATGTGTGCCAGCGCTGTCACGTGAGTGGCACCGTCCATGTCAAGTTGTGCTGCGTGAGGAGGAACTGACCCTGTCCCACTGCAAGGGCCAGGGACTTCCCAGTGCTGCGTCCCACCGCCGCGGGCAGGAAGTCAGCGGCCCCATTACAATGGGACTTTGTGCCGTAAGCGTATTACTCAGCACTGACCTTGTGCAATTCTGCACGGTATTCAGCCAGCTGGGTCAGCTGAGGACACACGGCCAGCGCGCCCGCCGGCTGCCCCCGCACCCGGGGTGCCCCAGCTGCAGCCCTGCTTCTTGCCGTGGTTTTGCGGGTGCCAGGGCTCTTCTGCCCCATGGCAGCAGGATGTGAGCCTGTCTCCCCGGGTTGATGAGGAGACGTACAGTCATGCAGGAGGATGGCCAGGAGTGCCAGATAATGACTGTGGGGCTGAGATGTCTCCTTCCTCTCCAGGGATCCCTGGAGGTGAGCCTGAGCCAGCCCACCCGTAGCAGCAGCGGCTCGGAGCGGTGAGTGTCCCCCTGCCTTGTGTCCCTTGTGTGGTGCTGCAGGAGCTGAGGGACTGGCACATTGTGGGAGGTTGCCCTGGTGCTGGCGTGTGCTGAACCATCCTGCCCACCGAGCTGGCACCGGGCTGTGCTGCTGTGTCAGGTGGAGCAGGGAGTGGCAGAGCCGGGACTGCCATGCTTGTCCCCGTCCCTGGCGCATCCTCAGGCATGTCTCCATCCCCCTGCCATGCCAGATGGCTTGACTGCCGCAGGCTTAGCTGGTGGGGCTGTGCATGACTCTTCCTGTGCCAGGAGGCTCTGCCAGGCTGTGTCCATCAGCAGAGGCTGTGCCCTGGGGTGGTTGGGGCTGAGGAAGATGGGGTGCTGGGGCACAGGGGCCTGCTCGTTCGCTGTACTCGCAGTACTGACGCTGCTGCCAACATTCCTTCCTGGTTGTTCATTTTCCGAATTCCTTGGCAGGGCCAAGACTGCAAACAGCTTATTTTTAGCTGGGGTCATTTGCACCCAATGACTCTGCCGTGTTCCCACCGCAGGGCTGTGGGGTGCCCAGAGCCCCTTGGGACCCAGTCCTGAGGCCAGCTCCCTGCTCAGGGGCTGTGGGAGACCCCCACGGGTATCTGAGCTCAGCCCCGTGTTGTCCTCAGGTCCCTGCTTGTTGCAGAGGAGATGCGCAGCCTCATCGTGGAGAAGGGCCCAGGGCCAGTGGAGGATGACCCTGACGCTCTCGTGAAAGGTGGGACTGTGCCCCAGCCGTGGCTGCTCCCACCCCAGAGGGATGGTCAGACCCGTGCAGACCCTTCCCTGTGCTGAGAAGCCCGTGGGGTGGATGTCAGTGAGGCTGAGGGTTCCCCTTCCCAGGCTGGCTGCAGCGGGAGACGCGGGGCTGCATGAAGACCCCCTGGATCCGTCCTCGCAAGTACTGGTTTGTGCTGACTCCTGACTCCCTGGACTACTACAGCAGCAACGAGAAGGGGGCCAGGCGCCTGGGCTCCCTGGTGCTCACCAGCCTCTGCTCCGTGCTCTGGCCAGACAAGCAGCTCTACAAGGAGACGGGTGAGGTGCCCATGCCTCTTGGCTGGGCTGCATCTTCCCGGCACAACTTGTACCCTGTGTTACCCTCCCAGCCCTGAGGGCTTCTTTTGCCCAGAGGAGAGGCTGTGCTGAGCCCTGGGGCGCTGAGCCAGCCTGGCTGGGGTGCTGGGGACAGTGGGTGAGTGGCTCTGTCCCTCGCAGGCTACTGGAGCGTGACGGTGTTTGGCAGGAAGCACTGCTACCGCCTGTACACGGAGCACCTCAACGAGGCTGTGCGCTGGGTGTGCGCCGTGCAGAAGGTCATTGACAGCAAAGCCCCTGTCCAAACGCCCACCCAGCTGCTCATGCGTGATGTCGAGGTGAGCCCATGGCTGGGCAGCACTGGGGTGGGTGTTTGGGGCCTTGCATGCCCCAGGGTGGTGGTGGGGGTCTGTGCCGGGCACTCGGCTGGGTTACCCCTCTGCAGCTGTTGCTGTTGCTTTGCCCCCAGGAGCACAGAGACAGCCCCGAGGTTCTGGAGCAGATCTATCGCTGCAACCCCATCCTGCGCTACACCAGTGGCCCTCTCTACGCTCCCCTGCTGCCCTTCCCCTACGGCAGCCTGGACCAAAGCGGTGAGTGGCAGCTGGGGGGCACAGAGCTGGGTCCTACCCTCCAGGCTGGCAGCAGTGATGGCTGGGCTGGATGCTGTGCAGGGCAGGTGGGCACTGGGCTGGGGCCCGTCTGGCCCTGGGTGTGACAACAGTGCCCAGCTGCTGGTACACCACGGGGCTGTTAACCCTCATCCCATCCCACAGCCCCTGGCCCCACAGCTACACCACAGGGCTGTTAACCCTCATCCCATCCCACAGCCCCTGGCCCCACAGGGCTGTTAACCCTCATGCCATCCCACAGCCCCTGGCCCCCGCAGCTACACCACACTGCGTGACGAGGCAGTGAAGCTCTTCAACTCGCTGCAGCAGCTGGAGTCAGAGCGGGACCCGGTGCCGCTGATGCAGGGTGTCCTGCAGACCTGCCTGGACCTGCCGCCGCTGGTGGATGAGATCTACTGCCAGCTGGTGAAGCAGACTACGGAGCCGCCGGCGCCGGGCGGGCAGGGTGACCTGCACTACTGGCAGCTCCTCACCTGCATGAGCTGCACCTTCCTGCCCTCCCCGCCTGTCCTGCGCTTCCTGCGCTTCCACCTGGACAGGTGAGTGCCAGGGGTGCTAGCTGGCACCAGGGAGCTCGCCAGGTGTCAGCGCCCCTCAGAGCAGTGCCTGATCCTCCTGGCATTTCTTCTGCAGGACAGAGAACCGTTTCCCTGCCTCAGAGATGGCCAAGTACGCTTGTTTCATCCGAGAGGCGTTGGGAAAGACGAAGGGGAGGGAGTGTGTGCCCTCTCTGGAGGAGATCCTGGTGCTGATGCAGCGGCAAGAGATGATCTGCACAGTGCACTGCCCTGGGGCACCCGCCTGCAGCGTGGCCATCAGTTCCCACACCACAGCCGAGGAGGTGAGGGGTTGTGGCTGTATCAGGCAGGGGGCTGGGGACATTTTGATGCACAGGGTTGGGTGGGCAGTGTGCCAGAGCAGGTGAGCAGGGTCTCTCCCAGCTGAGCCATGGTGGAGAGGGGCCAGGGCTGTCTGTCTTTGCCCACCATGACCTATCTGTGTCCCTTTACAGCCCTGAGTGCCGTGGCCAGGAACACGTGGTCACCATCGGTTGCCTTTGTCTCGCCCAGGTGGCCCAGGAGCTTGTGTCACGCCTGGGGCTGTCCCAGAGCCCCAACCTCTTTGCGCTCTACGAGCAGTCCCGGCGACGGGAGCAGCCAGTGGGCAGTGCCACACTGCTGGCTGATGTCCTCACCAGGTTTGAAAAGTAAATGTCCTCTTCTGCTGCCTATGGAGGAGAGGGGCTGGGGGGCTACGGGTGGGAGGGGACAGATGGGTATGGGGCACATCCACAAGCTGATGGAGCCGTTCTTGTCTGCTGCAGCCTGGCTGGAGAGGACCGGGAGCAGGACCCACCATGTCGGCTCTGCTTCAAGCACTACGGCTTCCTGGACACGGACAACGTCCCACGGGACAGCCTGGAGTTTGCCCTCCTCTTTGAGCAGGTGAGTGGCACACGGGGGTGGCTCTGCCATGCCGTGCCGTGGTGGCCGTGCCAGCTCACCCCTCTCTCTCTCACAGGCACACGAGATGGTGCTGCGGGGCTACGTGCCCACATCCGAGGAGACGCTGCAGACGCTGGCGGCCCTGCGCCTGCAGAGCCTCAACAGCGACTTCTCCACCCACGCGCCCTTCCCGCGCCTGGAGGAGCTCTTCCCTCCCCACGTGCTGCACGCCCGCTTGCCGCCCCTGCCCCACCGGCCCCCCGCCAAGTGCCGGGGGGCCCGGCTGCGGGCCGGGCTGCTGGCCGGGGGGCTCTGGGGCCAAGCGCTGGCCAAGCAACGGGCGGAGCGGGACCAGCGCCTGCGGGGCCGGCTGCGTGAGGAGGGGGCCAGCACCATGGCTGCCATCGTGGAGAAGTGGAAGCTGCTGCAGGGCATGGGCCGGCCCGAGGCCATGGCCGCCTACGTGGCCTTGGTGCGGGAGTGGCCTGGCTTTGGCTCCACGCTCTTCGATGTCGACCTGCAGGCGGTGAGGCCCCGGCTGGGTGTGGTACGGGGGCAGCCCTGGCAGTGGGCAGCCCTGACACGCCTCTCCCTTGCAGAGCCCGGTGGGCCCTGGGCCCCAGCGCCTGTGGCTGGGCATCGGGGCCAAGGCTGTCTCGCTCTACAAGCCGGGAGAGCCCGAGCCCTTGGACAGCTTCTGCTACGGCCGCATCTCCTCCTTTGGTGCCTCTGACAGCAGCACCTTCCGCCTCTCCGTGGAGGATCGAGACCTGCTCTTTGAGACCTCCCAGGTAAGGGGCTGCCATCCCTCCACCCTCCTCTCTCACCAAGGGTGCCCCAGACTGACCCCCTGTGTCCCCTCTCCCTGCAGGTGGATGAGATTGCCCAGCTCCTCAACACGTACCTCGCCTCTGCGGGTGCCCAGCGGCTGCCCCGGCCCCAGGAGCCTCCTGCCAGTCCCCCCACTTTGGAGCCCCCTGTGCTGCCCCAGGGGCTCTGCCCTGCACCCGGGCCCTGGCAGCACCGGCCGCCAGTGGGTTCCTCCCACAGCTAGCCCAGCAGCTGCTGTGGCCATGCAGGGGCTGCGATGGCCAGCGTGGGAGGGCAGCCAAGCCTGGCAGCGAGTGGCAGGTCTGTGCTGGCCCCCAGCTGCTCCAAAGAGCAGGGGGCCAGGGGGTCGTGCTCCCCCACTGCCATTGCCTTTCTGGCTATTCCCTTAATTTATTTTGAGACGCCTGCGCACCCCACGTCTCCCAGCACTTTCCCTGGTGGGCAGCGGGGTCGCCTCACTGCGTCCCCCACGCTGCCCCCAGGCCTGTCCCCGTCCCCTATACCCTGGTGCCTTTGCCTCCAGCACTTGTGTGGCCTGGCCACTCTGCTCGTGCCCTGGGCAGAGCAGAGGGTGCCAGGCAGCAGTGCTGTGCCATCATCTGTCTGTCCGTCCTCTGGACCCACCCCTTCTGGAAAGCTGCGGGCGGCTTTTGGCCAAGCTGCCCTGGGGACCCACGGGCTCCTCCTGCGTGAGTGGCTGGGCTCTGCGGTGGCCCTGTGGCCAGGTTTATGTCACAGGGGTGGCTGGTGGAGTGGCAGCTGGTACGGCTGGGGCTCGGCCCCTCAGTGTTGCCTCTGTAGTTTGTTGGTTCTGTCTTGGGACTGGGGGTGGGGGGGGGGGGTTGGTTGGTT